>NC_091195.1:36075643-36395012 GCF_040958095.1 Procambarus clarkii
GTGTGTGTGTGTCAGCACGGGTGACAGGTGTACCGGGGTGTGTGTGTGTCAGCACGGGAGACAGGTGTACCAGTGTGTTGGTGTCAGCACGGGTGACAAGTGTACCAGTGTGTGGGTGTCAGCACGGGACAGGTGTACCAGTGTGTGGGTGTCAGCACGGGTGACAGGTGTACCAGTGTGTGGGTGTCAGCACGGGAGACAGGTGTACCAGTGTGTGGGTGTCAGCACGGGTGACAAGTGTACCAGTGTGTGTGTGTCAGCACGGGTGACAGGTGTACCAGGGTGTGTGTGTGTGTCAGCACGGGTGACAGGTGTACCAGTGTGTGTGTGTCAGCACGGGTGACAGGTGTACCAGTGTGTGGGTGTCAGCACGGGTGACAGGTGGACCAGTGTGTGGTGTCAGCACGGAAGACAGGTGTACCAGTGTGTGGGTGTCAGCACGGGTGACAGGTGTACCAGTGTGTGGGTGTCAGCACGGGTGACAGGTGTACCAGTGTGTGGGTGTCAGCACAGGTGACAAGTGTACCGGGGTGTGTGTGTGTGTGTGTGTTAAAACTGGTGACAGACTCTAGACCGAAACTCTAGAGAGAACTCTAGAATACATTTCACTGCCACGAACGTATAAGAGAAAACGAACGGAAAGAAATGAATAGTGAAGTAATTAGTGAGGGTTTGGGGTGAAAGAGGTAGAGAGGTGGGAGGGGCGAGGAGGGTCATTAGTTGAAAGTGAGAGTTTAGAGAGGGGTGGAGGGAAAGGTGCAGATAGGTAGAAGTAGAAGAGATAGTAGAAGTAGAAGAGTAGATAGTAGAAGAAAAAATGCTGCCACCATCCATTCAAGACCATTACATACAAGACAAGGAATGAAACTTGTCTGTATCACAAAATTCTCAAAAGATGTTATCAAGAGGTCATTATTAGTATGTCACATCTTTATCATGTACTCATTAAATCATGAAACCAGTAATCACAGAGGCTTTCTCACCTCAACTCAACTCTATGGGACACAGTTATAGGCAATGTAAATAATAAATTCAATTAAATTTCACTTACTAAGTATCATAATTTAAGCAATGTTCAAGATATACAGATGTAAAGTGAGTCATCCTCCAAGAATCTGAGAACACTACAACTGACTGCCCCTGATCATCACACAACACTTGTAAAACACGACCAAGTCACCTTAATGTTCAACTCACCAAGTGCCTGCCTATAGCTGGATTGAGAGGGGGGGGGGCTGTAGTTGACAGAGACTGCCGCGCCCTGCCGGCCGACAGCCTCCCTGCTAGGCCGTCTTCTCTGCTTTGCTGGCTCCTCTGTTAATCCTCTCGAATCGATAGCTCTCCGAGTATATATTGGGGAACCTAGTAACTAACTCCGCCCACAGTAGATAGCCTCAGGCACTCTACCAAGCCACTCCTTAAACGTCGGCATGTTTGAAGGCTACCAGGCTCCAATTATAAGATTAGTAGAAGTAAGGTGAAATTCGCATGATCTGACCTCAGGTCACTTGGTGGTCATTAACTCTTAGAGGTGTAAAACTCCGGCCGACAACTTGGCGCCTTCTCAAATCCCTGTCTGTGACTCATGTACTCTATGTATGTATTAAATACAACTAAACCAAACACTTTTACAGTGTTACATCAAGTGTACTGGGTGTGTGTGTGTCAGCACGGGTGACAATTGTACTTGGGTGTGTGTGTGTCAACACGGGTGACAGGTGTACTGGGGTGTGTGTGTGTCAGCACGGGTGACAAGTGTACCGGGGTGTGTGTGTGTCAACACGGGTGACAGGTGTACCGGGGTGTGTGTGTCAGCACGGGTGACAAGTGTACCGGGGTGTGTGTGTGTCAGCACGGGTGACAAGTCTCCCGGGGTGTGTGTGTGTCAGCACGGGTGACAGGTGTACCGGGGTGTGTGTGTGTACCAGCACGGGTGACAGGTGTACCGGGGTGTGTGTGTGTGTCAGCACGGGTGACAGGTTTACCGGGGTGTGTGTGTGTCAGCATGGGTGACTAGTGTACCGGGGTGTGTGTGTGTGTCACCACGGGTGACAGGTGGACCGGGGTGTGTGCCAGCACGGGTGACAGGTGTACCGGGGTGTGTGTGTTTCAGCATGGGTGACTAGTGTACCGGGTGTGTGTGTGTGTCACCACGGGTGACAGGTGTACCAGTGTGTGTGTCAGCACGGGTGACAAGTGTACAGTGGTGTGTGTATGCACGGGTGACTAGTGTACCGGGGTGTGTGTGTGTCAGCACGGGTGACAAGTACTCACGTAGTTGTGTTTGCGGGGGTTGAACTTTGGCTCTTTGGGCCTGCCTCTCAACCGTCAATCAACTGGTGTACAGATTCCAGAGCCTACTGGGCTCTATCATATCTACACTTGAAACTGTGTATGGAGTCAGCCTCCACCACATCTCTGCCTAATGCATTCCACTTGTCAACTACTCTGACACTGAAAAAGTTCTTTCTAACGTCCCTGTGGCTCATTTGGGTACTCAGTTTCCACCTGTGTCCCCTTGTTCGCGTACAGCCAGTGTTGAGTAGTTTATCCTTGTCTACCCTGTCAATTCCCCTGAGGATTTTGAAGGTAGTGATCATGTCTCTCCTCACCCTTCTGTCTTCCAATGTCGTAAGGTGCATTTCCCGCAGTCTTTCCTCGTAACTCATGCCTCTTAGTTCTGGGACCAGTCTAGTGGCATACCTCTGAACTTTTTCCAGCTTCGTCTTGTGCTTGACAAGGTACGGGCTCCATGTTGGGGCTCCATACTCCAGGATTGGTCTTACGTATGTGGTGAACAAGATTCTAAACGATTCCTTACAGCTTCCTGAAGGCTGTTCTGATGTTAGATCGCCTTGCATATGCCGCAGACGTAATTCTTTTCATGTGGGCTTCAGGAGACAGGTTTGGTGTGATATCAATTCCTAGATTTTTCTCTCTTTTTGTTTCATTAAGTACTTCATCTCCTGAAGTGTACTCCTTCATCTTAGTGTACCGGGGTGTGTGTGTGTCAGCACGGGAGACAGGTGTACCGGGGTGTGTGTGTGTCAGCACGGGTGACAGGTGTACAGGGGTGTGTGTGTGTCAACACGGGTGACAGGTGTACCGGTGTGTGTGTGTCAGCACGGGTGACAAGTGTACCGGGGTGTGTGTGTGTCAGCATGGGAGACAAGTGTACCGGGGTGTGTGTGTGTCAGCACGGGTGACAGGTGTACCGGGGGTGTGTGTATCAACACGGGTGATAGGTGTACCGGGTGTGTGTGTCAGCACGGGTGACAAGTGTACCGGGGTGTGTGTGTGTCAGCATGGGTGACAAGTGTCCTGGGGTGTGTGTGTGTCAGCACGGGTGACAGGTGTACCGGGGTGTGTGTGTGTCAGCACGGGTGACAAGTGTACCGGTGTGTGTGTGTGTCAGCACGGGTGACAAGTGTCCCGGGGTGTGTGTGTGTCAGCACGGAAGACAGGTGTACCGGGGTGTGTGTGTGTCAGCACGGGTGACAAGTGTCCCGGGGTGTGTGTGTGTCAGCACGGGTGACAGGTGTACCGGGGTGTGTGTGTGTGTCAGCACGGGAGACAGGTGTACCAGTGTGTGGGTGTCAGCACGGGAGACAGGTGTACCAGTGTGTGGGTGTCAGCACGGGAGACAGGTGTACCAGTGTGTGCGTGTCAGCACGGGTGACAAGTGTACCAGGGTGTGTGTGTGTCAGCACGGGTGACAAGTGTCCCGGGTGTGTGTGTGTCAGCACGGAAGACAGGTGTACCGGGGTGCGTGTGTGTCAGCACGGGTGACAGGTGTACCGGGTGTGTGTGTGTCAGCACGGGTGACAAGTGTCCCGGGGTGTGTGTGTCAGCACGGGTGACAGGTGTACCGGGGTGTGTGTGTGTGTCAGCACGGATGACAGGTGTACCGGGGTGTGTGTGTGTCAGCACGGGTGACAGGTGTACCGGAGTGTGTGTGTGTGTGTGTGAGCACGGGTGACAGGTGTACCGGGGTGTGTGTGTGTCAGCACGGGTGACAGGTGTACCGGAGTGTGTGTGTGTGTGTCAGCACGGGTGACAAATGTACCGGGGTGTGTGTGTGTCAGCACGGGTGACAGGTGTACCGGGTGTGTGTGTGTGTCAGCACGGGTGACAGGTGTACCGGGGTGTGTGTGTGTGTCAGCACGGGAGACAGGTGTACCAGTGTGTTGGTGTCAGCACGGGTGACAAGTGTACCAGTGTGTGGGTGTCAGCACGGGAGACAGGTGTACCAGTGTGTGGGTGTCAGCACGGGTGACAGGTGTACCAGTGTGTGGGTGTCAGCACGGGAGACAGGTGTACCAGTGTGTGGGTGTCAGCACGGGTGACAAGTGTACCAGTGTGTGTGTGTCAGCACGGGTGACAGGTGTACCAGGGTGTGTGTGTGTGTCAGCACGGGTGACAGGTGTACCAGTGTGTGTGTGTCAGCACGGGTGACAGGTGTACCAGTGTGTGGGTGTCAGCACGGGTGACAGGTGTACCAGTGTGTGGGTGTCAGCACGGAAAACAGGTGTACCAGTGTGTGGGTTTCAGCACGGGTGACAGGTGTACCAGTGTGTGGGTGTCAGCACGGGTGACAGGTGTACCAGTGTGTGGGTGTCAGCACAGGTGACAAGTGTACCGGGGTGTGTGTGTGTGTGTGTTAAAACTGGTGACAGACTCTAGACCGAAACTCTAGAGAGAACTCTAGAATACATTTCACTGCCACGAACGTATAAGAGAAAACGAACGGAAAGAAATGAATAGTGAAGTAATTAGTGAGGGTTTGGGGTGAAAGAGGTAGAGAGGTGGGAGGGGCGAGGAGGGTCATTAGTTGAAAGTGAGAGTTTAGAGAGGGGTGGAGGGAAAGGTGCAGATAGGTAGAAGTAGAAGAGTAGATAGTAGTAGTAGAAGAGTAGATAGTAGAAGAAAAAATGCTGCCACCATCCATTCAAGACCATTACATACAAGACAAGGAATGAAACTTGTCTGTATCACAAAATTCTCAAAAGATGTTATCAAGAGGTCATTATTAGTATGTCCCATCTTTATCATGACTCATTAAATCATGAAACCAGTAATCACAGAGGCTTTCTCACCTCAACTCAACTCTATGGGACACAGTTATAGGCAATGTAAATAATAAATTCAATTATATTTCACTTACTAAGTATCATAATTTAAGCAATGTTCAAGATATACAGATGTAAAGTGAGTCATCCTCCAAGAATCTGAGAACACTACAACTGACTGCCCCTGATCATCACACAACACTTGTAAAACACGACCAAGTCACCTTAATGTTCAACTCACCAAGTGCCTGCCTATAGCTGGATTGAGAGGGGGGGGGGGTCTGTAGTTGACAGAGACTGCCGCGGCCTGCCGGCCGACAGCCTCCCTGCTAGGCCGTCTTCTCTGCTTTGCTGGCTCCTCTGTTAATCCTCTCGAATCGATAGCTCTCCGAGTATATATTGGGGAACCTAGTAACTAACTCCGCCCACAAGTAGATAGCCTCAGGCACTCTACCAAGCCACTCCTTAAACGTCGGCATGTTTGAAGGCTACCAGGCTCCAATTATAAGATTAGTAGAAGTAAGGTGAAATTCGCATGATCTGACCTCAGGTGACTTGGTGGTCATTAACTCTTAGAGGTGTAAAACTCCGGCCGACAACTTGGCGCCTTCTCAAATCCCTGTCTGTGACTCATGTACTCTATGTATGTATTAAATACAACTAAACCAAACACTTTTACAGTGTTACATCAAGTGTACTGGGGTGTGTGTGTGTCAGCACGGGTGACAATTGTACTTGGGTGTGTGTGTGTCAACACGGGTGACAGGTGTACTGGGGTGTGTGTGTGTCAGCACGGGTGACAAGTGTACCGGGGTGTGTGTGTGTCAGCATGGGAGACAAGTGTACCGGGGTGTGTGTGTGTCAGCACGGGTGACAGGTGTACCGGGGTGTGTGTGTGTCAACACGGGTGACAGGTGTACCGGGGTGTGTGTGTGTCAGCACGGGTGACAAGTGTACCGGGGTGTATGTGTGTCAGCACGGGTGACAAGTCTCCCGGGGTGTGTGTGTGTCAGCACGGGTGACAGGTGTACCGGGGTGTGTGTGTGTACCAGCACGGGTGACAGGTGTACCGGGGTGTGTGTGTGTCAGCACGGGTGACAGGTTTACCGGGGTGTGTGTGTGTCAGCATGGGTGACTAGTGTACCGGGGTGTGTGTGTGTGTCACCACGGGTGACAGGTGGACCGGGGTGTGTGCCAGCACGGGTGACAGGTGTACCGGGGTGTGTGTGTTTCAGCATGGGTGACTAGTGTACCGGGTGTGTGTGTGTGTCACCACGGGTGACAGGTGTATCAGTGTGTGTGTCAGCACGGGTGACAAGTGTACAGTGGTGTGTGTATGCACGGGTGACTAGTGTACCGGGGTGTGTGTGTGTCAGCACGGGTGACAAGTACTCACGTAGTTGTGTTTGCGGGGGTTGAACTTTGGCTCTTTGGGCCTGCCTCTCAACCGTCAATCAACTGGTGTACAGATTCCAGAGCCTACTGGGCTCTATCATATCTACACTTGAAACTGTGTATGGAGTCAGCCTCCACCACATCTCTGCCTAATGCATTCCACTTGTCAACTACTCTGACACTGAAAAAGTTCTTTCTAACGTCCCTGTGGCTCATTTGGGTACTCAGTTTCCACCTGTGTCCCCTTGTTCGCGTACAGCCAGTGTTGAGTAGTTTATCCTTGTCTACCCTGTCAATTCCCCTGAGGATTTTGTAGGTAGTGATCATGTCTCTCCTCACCCTTCTGTCTTCCAATGTCGTAAGGTGCATTTCCCGCAGTCTTTCCTCGTAACTCATGCCTCTTAGTTCTGGGACCAGTCTAGTGGCATACCTCTGAACTTTTTCCAGCTTCGTCTTGTGCTTGACAAGGTACGGGCTCCATGTTGGGGCTCCATACTCCAGGATTGGTCTTACGTATGTGGTGAACAAGATTCTAAACGATTCCTTACAGCTTCCTGAAGGCTGTTCTGATGTTAGATCGCCTTGCATATGCCGCAGACGTAATTCTTTTCATGTGGGCTTCAGGAGACAGGTTTGGTGTGATATCAATTCCTAGATTTTTCTCTCTTTTTGTTTCATTAAGTACTTCATCTCCTGAAGTGTACTCCTTCATCTTAGTGTACCGGGGTGTGTGTGTGTCAGCACGGGAGACAGGTGTACCGGGTGTGTGTGTGTCAGCACGGGTGACAGGTGTACAGGGGTGTGTGTGTGTCAACACGGGTGACAGGTGTACCGGTGTGTGTGTGTGTCAGCACGGGTGACAAGTGTACCAGGGGTGTGTGTGTCAGCATGGAAGACAAGTGTACCGGGTGTGTGTGTGTCAGCACGGGTGACAGGTGTACCGGGGTGTGTGTGTATCAACACGGGTGATAGGTGTACCGGGGTGTGTGTGTGTCAGCACGGGTGACAAGTGTACCGGGGTGTGTGTGTGTCAGCATGGGTGACAAGTGTCCTGGGGTGTGTGTGTGTCAGCACGGGTGACAGGTGTACCGGGGTGTGTGTGTGTCAGCACGGGTGACAAGTGTACCGGTGTGTGTGTGTGTCAGCACGGGTGACAAGTGTCCCGGGGTGTGTGTGTCAGCACGGAAGACAGGTGTACCGGGGTGTGTGTGTGTCAGCACGGGTGACAAGTGTCCCGGGGTGTGTGTGTGTCAGCACGGGTGACAGGTGTACCGGGGTGTGTGTGTGTGTCAGCACGGGAGACAGGTGTACCAGTGTGTGGGTGTCAGCACGGGAGACAGGTGTACTAGTGTGTGGGTGTCAGCACGGGAGACAGGTGTACCAGTGTGTGCGTGTCAGCACGGGTGACAAGTGTACCAGGGTGTGTGTGTGTCAGCACGGGTGACAAGTGTCCCGGGGTGTGTGTGTGTCAGCACGGAAGACAGGTGTACCGGGGTGTGTGTGTGTCAGCACGGGTGACAGGTGTACCGGGGTGTGTGTGTGTCAGCACGGGTGACAAGTGTCCCGGGGTGTGTGTGTGTCAGCACGGGTGACAGGTGTACCGGGGTGTGTGTGTGTGTCAGCACGGATGACAGGTGTACCGGGGTGTGTGTGTGTCAGCACGGGTGACAGGTGTACCGGAGTGTGTGTGTGTGTGTGTGTGAGCACGGGTGACAGGTGTACCGGGGTGTGTGTGTGTCAGCACGGGTGACAGGTGTACCGGAGTGTGTGTGTGTGTGTGTGTCAGCACGGGTGACAAATGTACCGGGGTGTGTGTGTGTCAGCACGGGTGACAGGTGTACCGGGGTGTGTGTGTGTGTCAGCACGGGTGACAGGTGTACCGGGGTGTGTGTGTGTGTCAGCACGGGAGACAGGTGTACCAGTGTGTTGGTGTCAGCACGGGTGACAAGTGTACCAGTGTGTGGGTGTCAGCACGGGAGACAGGTGTACCAGTGTGTGGGTGTCAGCACGGGTGACAGGTGTACCAGTGTGTGGGTGTCAGCACGGGAGACAGGTGTACCAGTGTGTGGGTGTCAGCACGGGTGACAAGTGTACCAGTGTGTGTGTGTCAGCACGGGTGACAGGTGTACCAGGGTGTGTGTGTGTGTCAGCACGGGTGACAGGTGTACCAGTGAGTGTGTGTCAGCACGGGTGACAGGTGTACCAGTGTGTGGGTGTCAGCACGGGTGACAGGTGTACCAGTGTGTGGGTGTCAGCACGGAAGACAGGTGTACCAGTGTGTGGGTGTCAGCACGGGTGACAGGTGTACCAGTGTGTGGGTGTCAGCACGGGTGACAGGTGTACCAGTGTGTGGGTGTCAGCACAGGTGACAAGTGTACCGGGGTGTGTGTGTGTGTGTTAAAACTGGTGACAGACTCTAGACCGAAACTCTAGAGAGAACTCTAGAATACATTTCACTGCCACGAACGTATAAGAGAAAACGAACGGAAAGAAATGAATAGTGAAGTAATTAGTGAGGGTTTGGGGTGAAAGAGGTAGAGAGGTGGGAGGGGCGAGGAGGGTCATTAGTTGAAAGTGAGAGTTTAGAGAGGGGTGGAGGGAAAGGTGCAGATAGGTAGAAGTAGAAGAGTAGATAGTAGAAGTAGAAGAGTAGATAGTAGAAGAAAAAATGCTGCCACCATCCATTCAAGACCATTACATACAAGACAAGGAATGAAACTTGTCTGTATCACAAAATTCTCAAAAGATGTTATCAAGAGGTCATTATTAGTATGTCCCATCTTTATCATGTACTCATTAAATCATGAAACCAGTAATCACAGAGGCTTTCTCACCTCAACTCAACTCTATGGGACACAGTTATAGGCAATGTAAATAATAAATTCAATTATATTTCACTTACTAAGTATCATAATTTAAGCAATGTTCAAGATATACAGATGTAAAGTGAGTCATCCTCCAAGAATCTGAGAACACTACAACTGACTGCCCCTGATCATCACACAACACTTGTAAAACACGACCAAGTCACCTTAATGTTCAACTCACCAAGTGCCTGCCTATAGCTGGATTGATAGGGGGGGGGGGTCTGTAGTTGACAGAGACTGCCGCGCCCTGCCGGCCGACAGCCTCCCTGCTAGGCCGTCTTCTCTGCTTTGCTGGCTCCTCTGTTAATCCTCTCGAATCGATAGCTCTCCGAGTATATTGGGGAACCTAGTAACTAACTCCGCCCACAAGTAGATAGCCTCAGGCACTCTACCAAGCCACTCCTTAAACGTCGGCATGTTTGAAGGCTACCAGGCTCCAATTATAAGATTAGTAGAAGTAAGGTGAAATTCGCATGATCTGACCTCAGGTCACTGGTGGTCATTAACTCTTAGAGGTGTAAAACTCCGGCCGACAACTTGGCGCCTTCTCAAATCCCTGTCTGTGACTCATGTACTCTATGTATGTATTAAATACAACTAAACCAAACACTTTTACAGTGTTACATCAAGTGTACTGGGGTGTGTGTGTGTCAGCACGGGTGACAATTGTACTTGGGTGTGTGTGTGTCAACACGGGTGACAGGTGTACTGGGGTGTGTGTGTGTCAGCACGGGTGACAAGTGTACCGGGGTGTGTGTGTGTCAGCATGGGAGACAAGTGTACCGGGGTGTGTGTGTGTCAGCACGGGTGACAGGTGTACCGGGGTGTGTGTGTGTCAACACGGGTGACAGGTGTACCGGGGTGTGTGTGTGTCAGCACGGGTGACAAGTGTACCGGGTGTGTGTGTGTCAGCACGGGTGACAAGTCTCCGGTGTGTGTGTGTGTCAGCACGGGTGACAGGTGTACGGGGTGTGTGTGTGTACCAGCACGGGTGACAGGTGTACCGGGGTGTGTGTGTGTGTCAGCACGGGTGACAGGTTTACCGGGGTGTGTGTGTGTCAGCATGGGTGACTAGTGTACCGGGGTGTGTGTGTGTGTCACCACGGGTGACAGGTGGACCGGGTGTGTGCCAGCACGGGTGACAGGTGTACCGGGGTGTGTGTGTTTCAGCATGGGTGACTAGTGTACCGGGGTGTGTGTGTGTGTCACCACGGGTGACAGGTGTACCAGTGTGTGTGTCAGCACGGGTGACAAGTGTACAGTGGTGTGTGTATGCACGGGTGACTAGTGTACCGGGGTGTGTGTGTGTCAGCACGGGTGACAAGTACTCACGTAGTTGTGTTTGCGGGGGTTGAACTTTGGCTCTTTGGGCCTGCCTCTCAACCGTCAATCAACTGGTGTACAGATTCCAGAGCCTACTGGGCTCTATCATATCTACACTTGAAACTGTGTATGGAGTCAGCCTCCACCACATCTCTGCCTAATGTATTCCACTTGTCAACTACTCTGACATTGAAAAAGTTCTTTCTAACGTCCCTGTGGCTCATTTGGGTACTCAGTTTCCACCTGTGTCCCCTTGTTCGCGTACAGCCAGTGTTGAGTAGTTTATCCTTGTCTACCCTGTCAATTCCCCTGAGGATTTTGTAGGTAGTGATCATGTCTCTCCTCACCCTTCTGTCTTCCAATGTCGTAAGGTGCATTTCCCGCAGTCTTTCCTCGTAACTCATGCCTCTTAGTTCTGGGACCAGTCTAGTGGCATACCTCTGAACTTTTTCCAGCTTCGTCTTGTGCTTGACAAGGTACGGGCTCCATGTTGGGGCTCCATACTCCAGGATTGGTCTTACGTATGTGGTGAACAAGATTCTAAACGATTCCTTACAGCTTCCTGAAGGCTGTTCTGATGTTAGATCGCCTTGCATATGCCGCAGACGTAATTCTTTTCATGTGGGCTTCAGGAGACAGGTTTGGTGTGATATCAATTCCTAGATTTTTCTCTCTTTTTGTTTCATTAAGTACTTCATCTCCTGAAGTGTACTCCTTCATCTTAGTGTACCGGGGTGTGTGTGTGTCAGCACGGGAGACAGGTGTACCGGGGTGTGTGTGTGTCAGCACGGGTGACAGGTGTACCAGTGTGTGGGTGTCAGCACGGGTGACAGGTGTACCAGTGTGTGGGTGTCAGCACAGGTGACAAGTGTACCGGGGTGTGTGTGTGTGTGTGTTAAAACTGGTGACAGACTCTAGACCGAAACTCTAGAGAGAACTCTAGAATACATTTCACTGCCACGAACGTATAAGAGAAAACGAACGGAAAGAAATGAATAGTGAAGTAATTAGTGAGGGTTTGGGGTGAAAGAGGTAGAGAGGTGGGAGGGGCGAGGAGGGTCATTAGTTGAAAGTGAGAGTTTAGAGAGGGGTGGAGGGAAAGGTGCAGATAGGTAGAAGTAGAAGAGAAGATAGTAGAAGTAGAAGAGTAGATAGTAGAAGAAAAAATGCTGCCACCATCCATTCAAGACCATTACATACAAGACAAGGAATGAAACTTGTCTGTATCACAAAATTCTCAAAAGATGTTATCAAGAGGTCATTATTAGTATGTCCCATCTTTATCATGTACTCATTAAATCATGAAACCAGTAATCAAAGAGGCTTTCTCACCTCAACTCAACTCTATGGGACACAGTTATAGGCAATGTAAATAATAAATTCAATTATATTTCACTTACTAAGTATCATAATTTAAGCAATGTTCAAGATATACAGATGTAAAGTGAGTCATCCTCAAAGAATCTGAGAACACTACAACTGACTGCCCCTGATCATCACACAACACTTGTAAAACACGACCAAGTCACCTTAATGTTCAACTCACCAAGTGCCTGCCTATAGCTGGATTGAGAGGGGGGGGGGGTCTGTAGTTGACAGAGACTGCCGCGCCCTGCCGGCCGACAGCCTCCCTGCTAGGCCGTCTTCTCTGCTTTGCTGGCTCCTCTGTTAATCCTCTCGAATCGATAGCTCTCCGAGTATATATTGGGGAACCTAGTAACTAACTCCGCCCACAAGTAGATAGCCTCAGGCACTCTACCAAGCCACTCCTTAAACGTCGGCATGTTTGAAGGCTACCAGGCTCCAATTATAAGATTAGTAGAAGTAAGGTGAAATTCGCATGATCTGACCTCAGGTCACTTGGTGGTCATTAACTCTTAGAGGTGTAAAACTCCGGCCGACAACTTGGCGCCTTCTCAAATCCCTGTCTATGACTCATGTACTCTATGTATGTATTAAATACAACTAAACCAAACACTTTTACAGTGTTACATCAAGTGTACTGGGGTGTGTGTGTGTCAGCACGGGTGACAATTATACTTGGGTGTGTGTGTGTCAACACGGGTGACAGGTGTACTGGGGTGTGTGTGTGTCAGCACGGGTGACAAGTGTACCGGGGTGTGTGTGTGTCCGCACGGGTGACAGGTGTACCGGGGTGTGTGTGTGTCAACACGGGTGACAGGTGTACCGGGGTGTGTGTGTGTCAGCACGGGTGACAAGTGTACCGGGGTGTGTGTGTGTCAGCACGGGTGACAAGTCTCCCGGGGTGTGTGTGTGTCAGCACGGGTGACAGGTGTACCGGGGTGTGTGTGTGTACCAGCACGGGTGACAGGTGTACCGGGGTGTGTGTGTGTGTCAGCACGGGTGACAGGTTTACCGGGGTGTGTGTGTGTCAGCATGGGTGACTAGTGTACCGGGGTGTGTGTGTGTGTCACCACGGGTGACAGGTGGACCGGGGTGTGTGCCAGCACGGGTGACAGGTGTACCGGGGTGTGTGTGTTTCAGCATGGGTGACTAGTGTACCGGGGTGTGTGTGTGTGTCACCACGGGTGACAGGTGTACCAGTGTGTGTGTCAGCACGGGTGACAAGTGTACAGTGGTGTGTGTATGCACGGGTGACTAGTGTACCGGGGTGTGTGTGTGTCAGCACGGGTGACAAGTACTCACGTAGTTGTGTTTGCGGGGGTTGAACTTTGGCTCTTTGGGCCTGCCTCTCAACCGTCAATCAACTGGTGTACAGATTCCAGAGCCTACTGGGTTCTATCATATCTACACTTGAAACTGTGTATGGAGTCAGCCTCCACCACATCTCTGCCTAATGCATTCCACTTGTCAACTACTCTGACACTGAAAAAGTTCTTTCTAACGTCCCTGTGGCTCATTTGGGTACTCAGTTTCCACCTGTGTCCCCTTGTTCGCGTACAGCCAGTGTTGAGTAGTTTATCCTTGTCTACCCTGTCAATTCCCCTGAGGATTTTGTAGGTAGTGATCATGTTTCTCCTCACCCTTCTGTCTTCCAATGTCGTAAGGTGCATTTCCCGCAGTCTTTCCTCGTAACTCATGCCTCTTAGTTCTGGGACCAGTCTAGTGGCATACCTCTGAACTTTTTCCAGCTTCGTCTTGTGCTTGACAAGGTACGGGCTCCATGTTGGGGCTCCATACTCCAGGATTGGTCTTACGTATGTGGTGAACAAGATTCTAAACGATTCCTTACAGCTTCCTGAAGGCTATTCTGATGTTAGATCGCCTTGCATATGCCGCAGACGTAATTCTTTTCATGTGGGCTTCAGGAGACAGGTTTGGTGTGATATCAATTCCTAGATTTTTCTTTCTTTTTGTTTCATTAAGTACTTCATCTCCTGAAGTGTACTCCTTCATCTTAGTGTACCGGGGTGTGTGTGTGTCAGCACGGGAGACAGGTGTACCGGGGTGTGTGTGTGTCAGCACGGGTGACAGGTGTACAGGGGTGTGTGTGTGTCAACACGGGTGACAGGTGTACCGGTGTGTGTGTGTGTCAGCACGGGTGACAAGTGTACCGGGGTGTGTGTGTGTCAGCATGGGAGACAAGTGTACCGGGGTGTGTGTGTGTCAGCACGGGTGACAGGTGTACCGGGATGTGTGTGTATCAACACGGGTGATAGGTGTACCGGGGTGTGTGTGTGTCAGCACGGGTGACAAGTGTACCGGGGTGTGTGTGTGTCAGCATGGGTGACAAGTGTCCTGGGGTGTGTGTGTGTCAGCACGGGTGACAGGTGTACCGGTGTGTGTGTGTGTCAGCACGGGTGACAAGTGTCCCGGGGTGTGTGTGTGTCAGCACGGAAGACAGGTGTACCGGGGGGTGTGTGTGTCAGCACGGGTGACAAGTGTCCCGGGGTGTGTGTGTGTCAGCACGGGTGACAGGTGTACCGGGGTGTGTGTGTGTGTCAGCACGGGAGACAGGTGTACCAGTGTGTGGGTGTCAGCACGGGAGACAGGTGTACCAGTGTGTGGGTGTCAGCACGGGAGACAGGTGTACCAGTGTGTGCGTGTCAGCACGGGTGACAAGTGTACCAGGGTGTGTGTGTGTCAGCACGGGTGACAAGTGTCCCGGGGTGTGTGTGTGTCAGCACGGAAGACAGGTGTACCGGGGTGTGTGTGTGCCAGCACGGGTGACAGGTGCACCGGGGTGTGTGTGTGTCAGCACGGGTGACAAGTGTCCCGGGGTGTGTGTGTGTCAGCACGGGTGACAGGTGTACCGGTGTGTGTGTGTGTGTCAGCACGGATGACAGGTGTACCGGGGTGTGTGTGTGTCAGCACGGGTGACAGGTGTACCGGAGTGTGTGTGTGTGTGTGTGTGAGCACGGGTGACAGGTGTACCGGGGTGTGTGTGTGTCAGCACGGGTGACAGGTGTACCGGAGTGTGTGTGTGTGTGTGTGTGTCAGCACGGGTGACAAATGTACCGGGGTGTGTGTGTGTCAGCACGGGTGACAGGTGTACCGGGGTGTGTGTGTGTGTCAGCACGGGTGACAGGTGTACCGGGGTGTGTGTGTGTGTCAGCACGGGAGACAGGTGTACCAGTGTGTTGGTGTCAGCACGGGTGACAAGTGTACCAGTGTGTGGGTGTCAGCACGGGAGACAGGTGTACCAGTGTGTGGGTGTCAGCACGGGTGACAGGTGTACCAGTGTGTGGGTGTCAGCACGGGAGACAGGTGTACCAGTGTGTGGGTGTCAGCACGGGTGACAAGTGTACCAGTGTGTGTGTGTCAGCACGGGTGACAGGTGTACCAGGGTGTGTGTGTGTGTCAGCACGGGTGACAGGTGTACCAGTGTGTGTGTGTCAGCACGGGTGACAGGTGTACCAGTGTGTGGGTGTCAGCACGGGTGACAGGTGTACCAGTGTGTGGGTGTCAGCACGGAAGACAGGTGTACCAGTGTGTGGGTGTCAGCACGGGTGACAGGTGTACCAGTGTGTGGGTGTCAGCACGGGTGACAGGTGTACCAGTGTGTGGGTGTCAGCACAGGTGACAAGTGTACCGGGGTGTGTGTGTGTGTGTGTTAAAACTGGTGACAGACTCTAGACCGAAACTCTAGAGAGAACTCTAGAATACATTTCACTGCCACGAACGTATAAGAGAAAACGAACGGAAAGAAATGAATAGTGAAGTAATTAGTGAGGGTTTGGGGTGAAAGAGGTAGAGAGGTGGGAGGGGCGAGGAGGGTCATTAGTTGAAAGTGAGAGTTTAGAGAGGGGTGGAGGGAAAGGTGCAGATAGGTAGAAGTAGAAGAGTAGATAGTAGAAGTAGAAGAGTAGATAGTAGAAGAAAAAATGCTGCCACCATCCATTCAAGACCATTACATACAAGACAAGGAATGAAACTTGTCTGTATCACAAAATTCTCAAAAGATGTTATCAAGAGGTCATTATTAGTATGTCACATCTTTATCATGTACTCATTAAATCATGAAACCAGTAATCACAGAGGCTTTCTCACCTCAACTCAACTCTATGGGACACAGTTGTAGGCAATGTAAATAATAAATTCAATTAAATTTCACTTACTAAGTATCATAATTTAAGCAATGTTCAAGATATACAGATGTAAAGTGAGTCATCCTCCAAGAATCTGAGAACACTACAACTGACTGCCCCTGATCATCACACAACACTTGTAAAACACGACCAAGTCACCTTAATGTTCAACTCACCAAGTGCCTGCCTATAGCTGGATTGAGAGGGGGGGGGGGTCTGTAGTTGACAGAGACTGCCGTGCCCTGCCGGCCGACAGCCTCCCTGCTAGGCCGTCTTCTCTGCTTTGCTGGCTCCTCTGTTAATCCTCTCGAATCGATAGCTCTCCGAGTATATATTGGGGAACCTAGTAACTAACTCCGCCCACAAGTAGATAGCCTCAGGCACTCTGCCAAGCCACTCCTTAAACGTCGGCATGTTTGAAGGCTACCAGGCTCCAATTATAAGATTAGTAGAAGTAAGGTGAAATTCGCATGATCTGACCTCAGGTCACTTGGTGGTCATTAACTCTTAGAGGTGTAAAACTCCGGCCGACAACTTGGCGCCTTCTCAAATCCCTGTCTGTGACTCATGTACTCTATGTATGTATTAAATACAACTAAACCAAACACTTTTACAGTGTTACATCAAGTGTACTGGGGTGTGTGTGTGTCAGCACGGGTGACAATTGTACTTGGGTGTGTGTGTGTCAACACGGGTGACAGGTGTACTGGGGTGTGTGTGTGTCAGCACGGGTGATAAGTGTACCGGGGTGTGTGTGTGTCAGCATGGGAGACAAGTGTACCGGGGTGTGTGTGTGTCAGCACGGGTGACAGGTGTACCGGGGTGTGTGTGTGTCAACACGGGTGACAGGTGTACCGGGGTGTGTGTGTGTCAGCACGGGTGACAAGTGTACCGGGGTGTGTGTGTGTCAGCACGGGTGACAAGTCTCCCGGGGTGTGTGTGTGTCAGCACGGGTGACAGGTGTACCGGGGTGTGTGTGTGTGTACCTGCACGGGTGACAGGTGTACCGGGGTGTGTGTGTGTGTCAGCACGGGTGACAGGTTTACCGGGGTGTGTGTGTGTCAGCATTGGTGACTAGTGTACCGGGGTGTGTGTGTGTGTCACCACGGGTGACAGGTGGACCGGGGTGTGTGCCAGCACGGGTGACAGGTGTACCGGGGTGTGTGTGTTTCAGCATGGGTGACTAGTGTACCGGGGTGTGTGTGTGTGTCACCACGGGTGACAGGTGTACCAGTGTGTGTGTCAGCACGGGTGACAAGTGTACAGTGGTGTGTGTCAGCACGGGTGACTAGTGTACCGGGGTGTGTGTGTGTCAGCACGGGTGACAAGTACTCACGTAGTTGTGTTTGCGGGGGTTGAACTTTGGCTCTTTGGGCCTGCCTCTCAACCGTCAATCAACTGGTGTACAGATTCCAGAGCCTACTGGGCTCTATCATATCTACACTTGAAACTGTGTATGGAGTCAGCCTCCACCACATCTCTGCCTAATGCATTCCACTTGTCAACTACTCTGACACTGAAAAAGTTCTTTCTAACGTCCCTGTGGCTCATTTGGGTACTCAGTTTCCACCTGTGTCCCCTTGTTCGCGTACAGCCAGTGTTGAGTAGTTTATCCTTGTCTACCCTGTCAATTCCCCTGAGGATTTTGTAGGTAGGGATCATGTCTCTCCTCACCCTTCTGTCTTCCAATGTCGTAAGGTGCATTTCCCGCAGTCTTTCCTCGTAACTCATGCCTCTTAGTTCTGGGACCAGTCTAGTGGCATACCTCTGAACTTTTTCCAGCTTCGTCTTGTGCTTGACAAGGTACGGGCTCCATGTTGGGGCTCCATACTCCAGGATTGGTCTTACGTATGTGGTGAACAAGATTCTAAACGATTCCTTACAGCTTCCTGAAGGCTGTTCTGATGTTAGATCGCCTTGCATATGCCGCAGACGTAATTCTTTTCATGTGGGCTTCAGGAGACAGGTTTGGTGTGATATCAATTCCTAGATTTTTCTTTCTTTTTGTTTCATTAAGTACTTCATCTCCTGAAGTGTACTCCTTCATCTTAGTGTACCGGGGTGTGTGTGTGTCAGCACGGGAGACAGGTGTACCGGGGTGTGTGTGTGTCAGCACGGGTGACAGGTGTACAGGGGTGTGTGTGTGTCAACACGGGTGACAGGTGTACCGGTGTGTGTGTGTGTCAGCACGGGTGACAAGTGTACCGGGGTGTGTGTGTGTCAGCATGGGAGACAAGTGTACCGGGGTGTGTGTGTGTCAGCACGGGTGACAGGTGTACCGGGGTGTGTGTGTATCAACACGGGTGATAGGTGTACCGGGGTGTGTGTGTGTCAGCACGGGTGACAAGTGTACCGGGGTGTGTGTGTGTCAGCATGGGTGACAAGTGTCCTGGGGTGTGTGTGTGTCAGCACGGGTGACAGGTGTACCGGGGTGTGTGTGTGTCAGCACGGGTGACAAGTGTACCGGTGTGTGTGTGTGTCAGCACGGGTGACAAGTGTCCCGGGGTGTGTGTGTGTCAGCACGGAAGACAGGTGTACCGGGGTGTGTGTGTGTCAGCACGGGTGACAAGTGTACCGGTGTGTGTGTGTGTCAGCACGGGTGACAAGTGTCCCGGGGTGTGTGTGTGTCAGCACGGAAGACAGGTGTACCGGGGTGTGTGTGTGTCAGCACGGGTGACAAGTGTCCCGGGGTGTGTGTGTGTCAGCACGGGTGACAGGTGTACCGGGGTGTGTGTGTGTGTCAGCACGGGAGACAGGTGTACCAGTGTGTGGGTGTCAGCACGGGAGACAGGTGTACCAGTGTGTGGGTGTCAGCACGGGAGACAGGTGTACCAGTGTGTGCGTGTCAGCACGGGTGACAAGTGTACCAGGGTGTGTGTGTGTCAGCACGGGTGACAAGTGTCCCGGGGTGTGTGTGTGTCAGCACGGAAGACAGGTGTACCGGGGTGTGTGTGTGTCAGCACGGGTGACAGGTGTACCGGGGTGTGTGTGTGTCAGCACGGGTGACAAGTGTCCCGGGGTGTGTGTGTGTCAGCACGGGTGACAGGTGTACCGGGGTGTGTGTGTGTGTCATCACGGATGACAGGTGTACCGGGGTGTGTGTGTGTCAGCACGGGTGACAGGTGTACCGGAGTGTGTGTGTGAGCACGGGTGACAGGTGTACCGGGGTGTGTGTGTGTCAGCACGGGTGACAGGTGTACCGGAGTGTGTGTGTGTGTGTGTGTGTCAGCACGGGTGACAAATGTACCGGGGTGTGTGTGTGTCAGCACGGGTGACAGGTGTACCGGGGTGTGTGTGTGTGTCAGCACGGGTGACAGGTGTACCGGGGTGTGTGTGTGTGTCAGCACGGGAGACAGGTGTACCAGTGTGTTGGTGTCAGCACGGGTGACAAGTGTACCAGTGTGTGGGTGTCAGCACGGGAGACAGGTGTACCAGTGTGTGGGTGTCAGCACGGGTGACAGGTGTACCAGTGTGTGGGTGTCAGCACGGGAGACAGGTGTACCAGTGTGTGGGTGTCAGCACGGGTGACAAGTGTACCAGTGTGTGTGTGTCAGCACGGGTGACAGGTATACCAGGGTGTGTGTGTGTGTCAGCACGGGTGACAGGTGTACCAGTGTGTGTGTGTCAGCACGGGTGACAGGTGTACCAGTGTGTGGGTGTCAGCACGGGTGACAGGTGTACCAGTGTGTGGGTGTCAGCACGGAAGACAGGTGTACCAGTGTGTGGGTGTCAGCACGGGTGACAGGTGTACCAGTGTGTGGGTGTCAGCACGGGTGACAGGTGTACCAGTGTGTGGGTGTCAGCACAGGTGACAAGTGTACCGGGGTGTGTGTGTGTGTGTGTTAAAACTGGTGACAGACTCTAGACCGAAACTCTAGAGAGAACTCTAGAATACATTTCACTGCCACGAACGTATAAGAGAAAACGAACGGAAAGAAATGAATAGTGAAGTAATTAGTGAGGGTTTGGGGTGAAAGAGGTGGAGAGGTGGGAGGGGCGAGGAGGGTCATTAGTTGAAAGTGAGAGTTTAGAGAGGGGTGGAGGGAAAGGTGCAGATAGGTAGAAGTAGAAGAGTAGATAGTAGAAGTAGAAGAGTAGATAGTAGAAGAAAAAATGCTGCCACCATCCATTCAAGACCATTACATACAAGACAAGGAATGAAACTTGTCTGTATCACAAAATTCTCAAAAAATGTTATCAAGAGGTCATTATTAGTATGTCACATCTTTATCATGTACTCATTAAATCATGAAACCAGTAATCACAGAGGCTTTCTCACCTCAACTCAACTCTATGGGACACAGTTATAGGCAATGTAAATAATAAATTCAATTAAATTTCACTTACTAAGTATCATAATTTAAGCAATGTTCAAGATATACAGATGTAAAGTGAGTCATCCTCCAAGAATCTGAGAACACTACAACTGACTGCCCCTGATCATCACACAACACTTGTAAAACACGACCAAGTCACCTTAATGTTCAACTCACCAAGTGCCTGCCTATAGCTGGATTGAGAGGGGGGGGGGGTCTGTAGTTGACAGAGACTGCCGCGCCCTGCCGGCCGACAGCCTCCCTGCTAGGCCGTCTTCTCTGCTTTGCTGGCTCCTCTGTTAATCCTCTCGAATCGATAGCTCTCCGAGTATATATTGGGGAACCTAGTAACTAACTCCGCCCACAAGTAGATAGCCTCAGGCACTCTACCAAGCCACTCCTTAAACGTCGGCATGTTTGAAGGCTACCAGGCTCCAATTATAAGATTAGTAGAAGTAAGGTGAAATTCGCATGATCTGACCTCAGGTCACTTGGTGGTCATTAACTCTTAGAGGTGTAAAACTCCGGCCGACAACTTGGCGCCTTCTCAAATCCCTGTCTGTGACTCATGTACTCTATGTATGTATTAAATACAACTAAACCAAACACTTTTACAGTGTTACATCAAGTGTACTGGGGTGTGTGTGTGTCAGCACGGGTGACAATTGTACTTGGGTGTGTGTGTGTCAACACGGGTGACAGGTGTACTGGGGTGTGTGTGTGTGTCAGCACGGGTGACAAGTGTACCGGGGTGTGTGTGTGTCAGCATGGGAGACAAGTGTACCGGGGTGTGTGTGTGTCAGCACGGGTGACAGGTGTACCGGGGTGTGTGTGTGTCAACACGGGTGACAGGTGTACCGGGGTGTGTGTGTGTCAGCACGGGTGACAAGTGTACCGGGGTGTGTGTGTGTCAGCACGGGTGACAAGTCTCCCGGGGTGTGTGTGTGTCAGCACGGGTGACAGGTGTACCGGGGTGTGTGTGTGTACCAGCACGGGTGACAGGTGTACCGGGGTGTGTGTGTGTGTCAGCACGGGTGACAGGTTTACCGGGGTGTGTGTGTGTCAGCATGGGTGACTAGTGTACCGGGGTGTGTGTGTGTGTCATCACGGGTGACAGGTGGACCGGGGTGTGTGCCAGCACGGGTGACAGGTGTACCGGGGTGTGTGTGTTTCAGCATGGGTGACTAGTGTACCGGGGTGTGTGTGTGTGTCACCACGGGTGACAGGTGTACCAGTGTGTGTGTCAGCACGGGTGACAAGTGTACAGTGGTGTGTGTCAGCACGGGTGACTAGTGTACCGGGGTGTGTGTGTGTCAGCACGGGTGACAAGTACTCACGTAGTTGTGTTTGCGGGGGTTGAACTTTGGCTCTTTGGGCCTGCCTCTCAACCGTCAATCAACTGGTGTACAGATTCCAGATCCTACTGGGCTCTATCATATCTACACTTGAAACTGTGTATGGAGTCAGCCTCCACCACATCTCTGCCTAATGCATTCCACTTGTAAACTACTCTGACACTAAAAAAGTTCTTTCTAACGTCCCTGTGGCTCATTTGGGTACTCAGTTTCCACCTGTGTCCCCTTGTTCGCGTACAGCCAGTGTTGAGTAGTTTATCCTTGTCTACCCTGTCAATTCCCCTGAGGATTTTGTAGGTACTGATCATGTCTCTCCTCACCCTTCTGTCTTCCAATGTCGTAAGGTGCATTTCCCGCAGTCTTTCCTCGTAACTCATGCCTCTTAGTTCTGGGACCAGTCTAGTGGCATACCTCTGAACTTTTTCCAGCTTCGTCTTGTGCTTGACAAGGTACGGGCTCCATGTTGGGGCTCCATACTCCAGGATTGGTCTTACGTATGTGGTGAACAAGATTCTAAACGATTCCTTACAGCTTCCTGAAGGCTGTTCTGATGTTAGATCGCCTTGCATATGCCGCAGACGTAATTCTTTTCATGTGGGCTTCAGGAGACAGGTTTGGTGTGATATCAATTCCTAGATTTTTCTCTCTTTTTGTTTCATTAAGTACTTCATCTCCTGAAGTGTACTCCTTCATCTTAGTGTACCGGGGTGTGTGTGTGTCAGCACGGGAGACAGGTGTACCGGGGTGTGTGTGTGTCAGCACGGGTGACAGGTGTACAGGGGTGTGTGTGTGTCAACACGGGTGACAGGTGTACCGGTGTGTGTGTGTGTCAGCACGGGTGACAAGTGTACCGGGGTGTGTGTGTGTCAGCATGGGAGACAAGTGTACCGGGGTGTGTGTGTGTCAGCACGGGTGACAGGTGTACCGGGGTGTGTGTGTATCAACACGGGTGATAGGTGTACCGGGGTGTGTGTGTGTCAGCACGGGTGACAAGTGTACCGGGGTGTGTGTGTGTCAGCATGGGTGACAAGTGTCCTGGGGTGTGTGTGTGTCAGCACGGGTGACAGGTGTACCGGGGTGTGTGTGTGTCAGCACAAGTGACAAGTGTACCGGTGTGTGTGTGTGTCAGCACAGGTGACAAGTGTCCCGGGGTGTGTGTGTGTCAGCACGGAAGACAGGTGTACCGGGGTGTGTGTGTGTCAGCACGGGTGACAAGTGTCCCGGGGTGTGTGTGTGTCAGCACGGGTGACAGGTGTACCGGGGTGTGTGTGTGTGTCAGCACGGGAGACAGGTGTACCAGTGTGTGGGTGTCAGCACGGGAGACAGGTGTACCAGTGTGTGGGTGTCAGCACGGGAGACAGGTGTACCAGTGTGTGCGTGTCAGCACGGGTGACAAGTGTACCAGGGTGTGTGTGTGTCAGCACGGGTGACAAGTGTCCCGGGGTGTGTGTGTGTCAGCACGGAAGACAGGTGTACCGGGGTGTGTGTGTGTCAGCACGGGTGACAGGTGTACCGGGGTGTGTGTGTGTGTCAGCACGGATGACAGGTGTACCGGGGTGTGTGTGTGTCAGCACGGGTGACAAGTGTCCCGGGGTGTGTGTGTGTCAGCACGGATGACAGGTGTACCGGGGTGTGTGTGTGTCAGCACGGGTGACAGGTGTACCGGAGTGTGTGTGTGTGTGTGTGTGAGCACGGGTGACAGGTGTACCGGGGTGTGTGTGTGTCAGCACGGGTGACAGGTGTACCGGAGTGTGTGTGTGTGTGTGTGTCAGCACGGGTGACAAATGTACCGGGGTGTGTGTGTGTCAGCACGGGTGACAGGTGTACCGGGGTGTGTGTGTGTGTCAGCACGGGTGACAGGTGTACCGGGGTGTGTGTGTGTGTCAGCACGGGAGACAGGTGTACCAGTGTGTTGGTGTCAGCACGGGTGACAAGTGTACCAGTGTGTGGGTGTCAGCACGGGAGACAGGTGTACCAGTGTGTGGGTGTCAGCACGGGTGACAGGTGTACCAGTGTGTGGGTGTCAGCACGGGAGACAGGTGTACCAGTGTGTGGGTGTCAGCACGGGTGACAAGTGTACCAGTGTGTGTGTGTCAGCACGGGTGACAGGTGTACCAGGGTGTGTGTGTGTGTCAGCACGGGTGACAGGTGTACCAGTGTGTGGGTGTCAGCACGGGTGACAGGTGTACCAGTGTGTGGGTGTCAGCACGGGAGACAGGTGTACCAGTGTGTGGGTGTCAGCACGGGTGACAGGTGTACCAGTGTGTGGGTGTCAGCACGGGTGACAGAGGTACCAGTGTGTGGGTGTCAGCACGGGTGACAAGTGTACCGGTGTGTGTGTGTGTGTGTGTTAAAACTGGTGACAGACTCTAGACCGAAACTCTAGAGAGAACTCTAGAATACATTTCACTGCCACGAACGTATAAGAGAAAACGAACGGAAAGAAATGAATAGTGAAGTAATTAGTGAGGGTTTGGGGTGAGAGAGGTAGAGAGGTGGGAGGGGCGAGGAGGGTCATTAGTTGAAAGTGAGAGTTTAGAGAGGGGTGGAGGGAAAGGTGCAGATAGGTAGAAGTAGAAGAGTAGATAGTAGAAGAAAAAATGCTGCCACCATCCATTCAAGACCATTACATACAAGACAAGGAATGAAACTTGTCTGTATCACAAAATTCCCAAAAGATGTTATCAAGAGGTCATTATTAGTATGTCCCATCTTTATCATGTACTCATTAAATCATGAAACCAGTAATCACAGAGGCTTTCTCACCTCAACTCAACTCTATGGGACACAGTTAAAGGCAATGTAAATAATAAATTCATTTATATTTCACATACTAAGTATCATAATTTAAGCAATGTTCAAGATATACAGATGTAAAGTGAGTCATCCTCCAAGAATCTGAGAACACTACAACTGACTGCCCCTGATCATCACACAACACTTGTAAAACACGACCAAGTCACCTTAATGTTCAACTCACCAAGTGCCTGCCTATAGCTGGATTGAGAGGGGGGGGGGGGGTCTGTAGTTGACAGAGACTGCCCCGCCCTGCCGGCCGACAGCCTCCCTGCTAGGCCGTCTTCTCTGCTTTGCTGGCTCCTCTGTTAATCCTCTCGAATCGATAGCTCTCCGAGTATATATTGGGGAACCTAGTAACTAACTCCGCCCACAAGTAGATAGCCTCAGGCACTCTACCAAGCCACTCCTTAAACGTCAGCATGTTTGAAGGCTACCAGGCTCCAATTATAAGATTAGTAGAAGTAAGGTGAAATTCGCATGATCTGACCTCAGGTCACTTGGTGGTCATTAACTCTTAGAGGTGTAAAACTCCGGCCGACAACTTGGCGCCTTCTCAAATCCCTGTCTGTGACTCATGTACTCTATGTATGTATTAAATACAACTAAACCAAACACTTTTACAGTGTTACATCAAGTGTACTGGGGTGTGTGTGTGTCAGCACGGGTGACAATTGTACTGGGGTGTGTGTGTGTCAGCACGGGAGACAGGTGTACCGGGGTGTGTGTGTGTCAGCATGGGTGACAGGTGTACCGGGGTGTGTGAGTGTCAGCACGGGAGACAGGTGTACCGGGTTGTGTGTGTGTCAGCACGGGTGACAGGTGTACGGGGAGTGTGTGTGTCAGCACGGGTGACAGGTGTACCAGGGTGTGTGTGTCAGCACGGGTGACAGGTGTACCAGGGTGTGTGTGTGTCAGCACAGGAGACAGGTGTACCAATGTGTGGGTGTCAGCACGGGAGACAGGTGTACCAGTGTGTGTGTGTCAGCACGGGTAACAGGTGTACCGGGGTGTGTGTGTGTGTCAGCACGGGTGACAGGTGTACCGGGGTGTGTGTGTGTCAGCACGGGACACAGGTGTACCAGGGTGTGTGTGTGTCAGCACGGGAGGCAGGTGTACCGGGGTGTGTGTGTGTCAGCACGGGTGACATGTGTACTGGGGTGTGTGTGTGTCAGCACGGGTGACAGGTGTACCGGGGTGTGTGTGTGTGTGTGTCAGGACGAGAGACATGTGTACCGGTGTGTGGGTGTCAGTACGGGTGACAGATGTACTGGTGTGTGTGTGTTAAAACGGGTGACAAGTGTACCGGGGTGTGTGTGTGTCAGCACGGGTGACAAGTGAACCGGGGTGTGTGTGTGTCAGGCCGGGTGACAGGTGTACCGCGGTGGGTGTGTCAGGCCGGGTGACAGGTGTACAGTGTGAAGACAGGCACTTCATCTCAAGAACCACGGGACGGTAACGACCCTGTACACACCTAATTGTGATTGCTGGGTTGGGCTTCAGCTCTTTGATCCCGCCTCTTATCCAGTGAAGCTCTTCATATAGACCAGCCATGAGTATCAAGGAAAGAATGTTAAATTGTTTACAGCAAACCCACAGACAAGACTAACTAAAATTATACTCAAAGACAACAGTATTCATGTTGCAGTGGAATATCTCGAGGACTGTGAAGAGACTGTCTGGGTCAGGCGTAACACTGGACTAGAGGGACTGCCCAAAATTCAAACAATAACTCTTTGGAAGGGAGACCTGCCCCCAGTCATTAAATTATCAGGCATGATGGCGTGCAAGGTGGAGAGGTATATTGGCAGCCCATCTTTATGTGGCAACTATCAACGGTGGGATCATAGAACGTGGCAATGTGATCGCCCAACTAGGTGTGAGTGTTGCAGTGGCTCTCACGACACCAAGCAGTGTCTGGCTAAGCTTACACCGGGTGAGGGTGGCGGGGTAATGCCTAAATGTGTCAACTGTAAGCAGCCCCCCCACCATACCTGGAACAGTTATTGCACCTTGAGGGCTGATTGACGGGGCTCGAGAGGAACACCGAATCAAGCCGCAGGTGGACCAGTGAACAGAGACGGGAATGGCTCCGTGGACAGTACCGCAGCATGCCAGGGTCCAGACCAGGACAATAGACCGGCAACCGTCTGGTGTAGTGATCAATCAGTGAATAGGAGAACCCAGGGTCAGGAGGGCAATCAGGCATGGGCCATGGTCACGAGCAGTGTAGCCAGCCACCACCACTTCCCCATCCCTGAGGGCTTCCAACTACTTCCCCTTCCCGGGAACCCACCCACACCTCAATTTCTACCTTAATCGATGCGAATTAAATATAGGACAAGGTACCTCATGGGGTGAGCGGGTAAATGGGGACGGGAGAAGAATTAGTGGGGGGGGAGGGGGAGAGGAAGGGTTTTTAGGTTGAGATAAAGTGCCAGGACTAGACCCAGCTGCATGGAGTTTACGAGTTTTTATGACCGTATTAAGCAATGGAAACAAGGAGTCGGTATTTTGTGACAACATTCCGTCTTTTCAGCGAACCCACGGAGATAGCAGCCCTCAGCTGAATGAGTCCTGGAGGCTCACACCAGCAGAGGTTTGATCCACTAGTCAACATCGTGTCCCCCCCACCCTCAGAGTCACTGCTAAACGGGAGCTAGCACCTTCTCCTCCCCCCCCCCCCCCCTCAGAGTCACTGCTAAACGGGAGCTAGCAACTTCCCCCCTCCACTAAAGAGGGGGAGAAGAGTTAAGGAGTCTGAGGTAGTTAGGAGCAAATATTTTGAGGAGTGGTTTTGGAGGAGGCGAGTGTCATTGGAATATGACACTCGCCTATGAAGGGGTGGGTCGTAGATCAGGTTAAACAGGTTGTGCATATTTCTAGATCTACTGAGGGGTGTTTCTGAGGAAAGTGTCGTAGCTGTTGTGAAACGTGTGACTTCTTGTGATCTGTTTTTCCCCATGGTGTCCCAGACCATGTTCAGTGACGGGGTGTTCGCCCATCCGTGCAGAGCTTCACTAGTGGTGAAGTCCAGCCAGTGAGTGTCGAACACCCATCTCGGGGCCCTGTTCTGGGTGCCTTGGAGTTTCTTTTATTTGTTTGTTTTGCGAGTGATAGTGGGCTGGGTGTGTATGTAAGGAGTGGGAGAATGAGTGTCTTGTAAAGGTAGAGTTGGGTGGCTTGGGAGGCGTGTCTGAGGGGAAAGAGTTTTTAGAGCTTTTGAAGATATGACTTTTTTAGATGTTATGTGTGTGTGTAAGCGGCGGTTGTGGTCTAATGTTAGGCCCAAGACTGATGCTGTTTGCTCTCATGATGTTGGCTGGGTCAGATGATTGTGAGTAAAGGTTTAGTGGGGCTGGCTCTTGTCGTTTGTTATAGAAGAAGTGGATGATTTTGGATTTGTTAGGGTTTGTTTTCATCCGCCAGTCATTTTCCCAGAAGGTTACTTTGTGTATTTCTTCCTGTGCTTTGCGGGTGAGGGTGTCAATCGAGTATCAAGAGATCAGTTGGATTACGTCGTCATCATAACAGAGGGTCATAGAGTCCAGTATCTTGGGTTCGGAATGTCATTTATGTAGCGTATATATAGGGTCGTTGTACTGAGAGAACTGAGCCCTGGGGTACTCCAGCCTTTTGGTTGAAGTATCCTGTCAGGATCACTGTGATCCTCACTGAACTCCCAGCTAACTGTTAAACTGAAACATTAAATGGTGGAAGCTACAATAAAGATATATTATTTATTTCAATTAAATAAAAACTTAACTTACGGCTGCTACCACCTTCCTGAACCTGAAACCTGAATGTGCCTGCATTACTGATCTCCTAGGATGGACAGAAATTAATAATTATGAACTCGAAGGGCTTAGGAATCCTGGCAATACTGCTTGGGAATTAATTTATAGAACATTCTTTACTTTACTTGTTTAGATTCAAGAGCAACTTTAATTGCCATTAAATGGAGGAGAACATAGGGGACTTCCATTACAGCATGTAAACCAGAAATATAATGACTCAGATAAGAAACAAAAAAGGGAGTGAAAATCTCTAAACACCAAAATACATTACTCAGCGCTCTATTTAACAAAAGACACGTATTTATATCCATGCTGTAATTAAGTCCTACGAGGCAATGGTATATCACTGATGGAACATGAGTTCTCAAGAGCACCTTACTTTATCCTGCAATTACCGGCCACAGATGTTGAATGGATCTCTCCCTCAGGTCCCTTGGACCTGTCCCCAAGACACACTAACTTAAAATTTGTTCACAAGGTTACCATTGGAAGGATAGCTCCTCCCACAACTAATACAGCGCCTGGGCTTCTCCCATTATTTTTGGCTACTGCCAATCATTTAAAAACTAGGCCTGTGGTCTGGCTCTCAAGGGCCAGTAAGGGCATGACACCTATCTACAGCCAATCACCTTCCAGGTCTGCTTGAAAGATACACGAAATGCCCATAGAGTCGTGTCAGCTGAACCCAGCAGCCCGAAGGAACAAGGCCTCTTAGTAGTTGGCGACAAACACCAGACCTGGCCCACAGCGAGCTGTGTTCACAGAATTGGATGAAATAAGTTCCAGCCTGTCTTATCCAAGATACGGGAAGGGACACTTGACTCGCCTAAGGCTTCATGGGGAAGAAGGGGAGATGAGGCAAAGGGGGAGAGGGAGAATGAACAAGGAAGGGGAAGGCGAACAAGGGAAAAGGGCGCAAGTACGCAAGTACTCCCTGCCCTTAAGGGAAAGGAAATGGGGCCTCATCACTTTAGTAAATAACAACATTCCCGCACAGATTATTGATGACCTCCACATAAGGAATGAATATGAATCACTGGGGGGTAACCCCTACACTTAAACAATAATGCCCTACATATAATCAACCTATATGTTTCCACAGAATAAACTTGACCTTGACACACTACTTGAATTTGTTAATGAAGGAACCTACCTTGAACCGACCAGCAAGGAACCTACCTTGCTGGTCGGACCTTAATGCCAGGCATCCACACTTTGGTGCCAAGTGTCATCAGCCCAATGTCAATGGACGGAAACTGTTACTCTGTTAGAAGAAATGAAAATCTTAGGGTCCTGAGAGATGAACAGCCAACCCACTTCAGATGAGGAAGATTGGACTATGCTCTTCTGCTGAATGCACAGGACACGGATGCCAGTACACAGTCTATGTAGTGACCACTGGGCACTGATTACCACCGTCGACATGATTAAGAGAAGGAAAGAGATAAATAAAAGAAAAAGGTTATCACTAGGACCGGATATGAGGCCGCACTTCATAAACAGGATGAGTGACTGGTTCACGGAATACCAAATCCCAGAAGATATTGATACAATTGTTTTTGAGATATATACAAGAGTTGTTACATTCTTGTACAGCCACTAGTACGCGTAGCGTTTCGGGCAGGTCCCTGGAATACGATCCCCTGCCGCAAAGAATCGTTTTTTCATCCAAGTACACATTTTACTGTTGCGTTAAACAGAGGCTACAGTTAAGGAATTGCGCCCAATAAATCCTCCCCGACCAGGATACGAACCCATGACATAGCGCTCGTGGAACGCCAGGCGAGTGTCTTACCACTACACCACAGAGACTGTGAATAACCTTTATAACCTAATTGTGAGCTGTCTCAGAGTTCCGTGTCGTACGACTGGGCGAAGTACCCTTCAGAGGAAGAAAATACAATGGTATGAGAACAATTACATAAAGATGCTCAATGCAAATGAAAGAGCATGAGTAGAGAGTAACGGAGACATCCCACTGAAAGCAACCAAGAGCTGTTTAAAACTGTGTGTTAAGTAGCCATGGAAGAGAAGATTAAAGAGCAGGAAAGACAGTGGCTTGACTTTACTAGCTCCATTGAACGAGAAACATCTGCAAGACGAGTGTGGGCAAAAATTCAGATAGGTAAGGGGGCAGAACCCGGCTTGCGACTCACAAAGACCCCAAGGGTAAGGCTGAGGAAGTAATTCACAAGTGGAGTGATACAGCATCCTTCTCCTCCCTCACTGCAGAAATCAGCAGGGAACAGCTCCTGCGACATAATGACAGAAGATTAAGGATAACAAGAACACAGGCTAGCGATGATGAGTATGGGCAACCAATCACTGCCCAGGAAGTATGGGCGCTATGAAAAAGAGTAAAAGTACTGCACCTAGTGAAGACGGCGTCACCTACGACATACTCAATGCACTGTGTGAAGTGACTGGGAATCCACTACTCAATCTATTTAACAAGTCATTCCTAAGTGGTGTGATGCCCACACAATGGAAACACACAATAATTGTTCCCGTACCGAAGCCCAATGACCCTGGTAACTACAGACCTATCAGTCTCATGTCATGCACTTGCAAGATGCTTGAAAGGATCATCCTAAGCCGACTGTTGCACAAAATAGGCAGGCTAGGGGAGGGGGTCAATGGATTTGTTATAGGACAGAGCACAACAAATCGTATAGTTAATTACGTGGCTAATGCCACAGCTAAGTACTCGGTATTTGTTGATATCAAAGGAACCTTCGACAAAGCGCAGGGGATTGCGATCCTGGACAAGCTTGCATACATGGGTGCCAAGGGGAGACTCATAAAATGGGTTGAAGACTACCTCACAGGGAGGAAAGCCAAAGTTTGCTTCAATGGAGCAGTCTCAAGAACAATGAATATGGAACTCGGGACCCCCTAGGCGGAGTTGTCCAACAAAAGTTGGGCAGCTTTTCAGTCCGTTAATGAATGAGTTCCATAGACTAGGTCCCTTTATTTGCATAGTGTTTACACAGATTAAGTTTGACTGTAGGGACATCAAAGAGATATTTATTTCAGGTGTGGTGATTATGGGTTTTATTACATCTGTCTAGGAAGAGTTTCAGAACAGGGTTTGCATTTAAGAACAGGGTTTTGTAAATGTAAATGGCACAAGAGAATGTGTGGAGTGATTTTATGTTTATCATGTTTAGGGATTTAAACAAGGGGGCGCTGAGTGTTGTCTGAGAGCACAGTTTGTTATTGTTCTGATAGAAGATTTTTACTGAGTGATGATTGGCTTGAGGTAGTTTGCAGTGGGTGAACCCCATGCAGATACCATATGTAAGATAGGGCTAGATTAGCGCATAGTATAGTGAGAGGAGAGCAGAGTTTGGAACATAATATCTGATTTTAAAGAAAACTCCAACCGTTTTTTGAGACTTTCTTGGTTATGTGTTGTATGTGGGTGCTGAAGTTAAATATCTTGTCTATGTATAGGCCAAGGAACTTTCCATCATTTTCATTGCTGATGTTAACATTGTCTATCTGAAGCTGAATTGCATTTGTTGATTTTCTTCCAAATATGATGTAGTAGGTCTTTTCTATGTTTAGTGTGAGTTGGTCGGTTGACATCCAAAATTGGATTTTTTAATTTCATAATTTAATGTGTATGGTTGGGGTCTGAGTAGATGAGTTGCTTTACATTCCAGTAAGTAATGCAATAGAGGCGCCTTTGCATTTGTACCACAGATATGACACTCTTTAACAATTGGGTTTATTATACCTCCCAGCAGCACTTGTAACCAAGTCTGAGTCTGTGTATGGCTACTGAAATGTCTCTGGATAATGAGTCGCTATGATTTTTAGCACCCTTTTATTTGTCCGTTTGGGATTTTGACGTCCAAATGCAGTGTTCCATTCGAATGAGCGGGTTGATAGTAGTAAACCCATCAGCTTGCTGACTTGGTGTTAGCTTGAAATATTATTTACATATATCACTGAAGTTGTTGAATAAAGTACTGTTGTTAATTTAGAAGCTAAGATGATCCATGCTTCAGAATGAGACAACATAAGAATGTCAAGGATATTAGGAATGCATTTATTACAAGGATTATAACCGAGACTAAACGAGTTGTATATCAGTGGGACCAGGTTTGTGATCGGAGACCTCTGTACTCTACCACTCAAGCAGCAAGCCAACTCGCCACCCTTCTTGGCAGTATCATCTATGGTCATATGTTTGATATGTAAGTTAACCAAGTTTTTGGTGTTGGGCTTTACACCTATCAACCTTTGGATTGTTCTTAAACCGTGCCACAAGCTAGCTTACTGACCCACCACCAAATATAGTTAGTCGTGTAGTCTTGGACTAAACAAAACTTTCTGTATGCTGTACATTTGAACTAAGTTTTTTGTTGAAGGAAATTAATTTGACTGTGATCTATAACACATCTTTTAAGTGTAGGATTTTGGATAGTAGAACTAATTAATGGTAATTTGTTAAATTTGTATGAGAAAAGCTTTCAATGGTTCTCTCATTGCATCTTTAGCATTTTTATCTTTTTGTTGCTAAGTAGCTTGAACAATGCACTGTTTGCCCAACATTGCTGCTAAAATTACTTCTTCTTTTTTTATATAAATTCAGCATAATACTTTTACTGTGAGACCAACGTAGGTAACTCATCTCTTTGAAAAGGAATTTCTCAAATCATAGTTAAGATCCAGACACATTTATTTAAATTTGTATACAATTGCTACTGCTGATATTCGCCTGCGTCGCGTCCATCAAGTTTCTGTTGACGTATACGCGACGCATCGTGATACTTCAGCCAGTAACTGGTGGTGCTCCAGCCATATGGCTCAGTGATCGTGATACTTCAGCCAGTAACTGGTGGTGTTCCAACCATATGGCTCAGTGCTCGTGATGCTTCAGCCAGTAACAGGTGGTGCTCCAGCCATATGGCTCAGTGCTCGTGATGCTTCAGCCAGTAACTGGTGGTGTTCCAGCCATATGGCTCAGTGCTCGTGATGCTTCAGCCAGTAACTGGTGGTGCTCCAGCCATATGGCTCAGTGCTCGTGATGCTTCAGCCAGTAACTGGTGGTGCTCCAGCTATATGGCTCAGTGCTCGTGATGCTTCAGCTAGTAACTGGTGGTGCTTCAGCCATATGGCTCAGTGCTCGTGATGCTTCAGCCAGTAACTGGTTGTGCTCCGGCCATATGGCTCAGTGCTCGTGATGCTTCAGCCAGTAACTGGTGGTGCTTCAGCCATATGGCTCAGTGCTCGTGATGCTTCAGCCAGTAACTGGTGGTGTTCCAGCCACATGGCTCAGTGCTCGTGATGCTTCAGCCAGTAACTGGTGGTGCTCCAGCCATATGGCTCAGTGCTCGTGATGCTTCAGCCAGTAACTGGTTGTGCTCCGGCCATATGGCTCAGTGCTTGTGATGCTTCAGCCAGTAACTGGTGGTGTTCCAGCCACATGGCTCAGTGCTCGTGATGCTTCAGCCAGTAACTGGTGGTGCTCCAGCCATATGGCTCAGTGCTCGTGATGCTTCAGCCAGTAACTGGTTGTGCTCCGGCCATATGGCTCAGTGCTTGTGATGCTTCAGCCAGTAACTGGTGGTACTCCAGCCATATGGCTTAGTGCTCGTGATACTTCAGCCAGTAACTGGTGGTGCTCCAGCCATATGGCTCAGTGATCGTGATGCTTCAACCAGTAATTGATGGTGCTCCAGCCATATGGCTAAGTGCTCGCAATGCTTCAGCCAGTAACTGGTGGTGCTCCAGCCATATGGCTAAGTGCTCGTGATGCTTCAGCTAGTAACTGGTGGGTGCTCCAGCCATATGGCTCAGTGCTCGTGATGCTTCAGCCAGTAACTGGTGGTGCTCCAGCCATATGGCTCAGTGCTCGTGATACTTCAGACAATAACTGGTGAAGCTCCAGCCATATGGCTCAGTGCTCGTGATGCTTCAGCCAATAACTGGTGGTGCTCCAGCCATATGGCTCAGTGCTCGTGACACTTCAGCCAATAACTGGTGGGGGCTCCAGCCATATGGCTCAGCGCTTGTTGATACCTTGGCTAATGGCCGATTTTCTGCTTTCATTAAATAAATTCCTGAGATTGTGACCAAAAGACGAATAAACTAATAGTCACAAACAAAATTAATAGAAGGAGGAAAATAATTTTACACTGTCCATTAGGTTACTGTTTCACAACGCCATCCTCCAGAAATTATAGTATCTATAGCTACTGCGGATGGAATATACAAAATATAAACTGTTGTACTCAGAAAAAGTTCACATTATGTAAAATTGGAATCCTAAATGACATAACAAAAACTGAAACAGCCTAGACTGTCCTAGGCCTAGATAGTCATATTATGCTAAACACAATCTTAGGCCTAGTTTAGTAAACATATGTTCATTACTAGAAAAAGTTAGATTAGTTGTGGCCAAATTTCTCGTGCCCTCTACAAAATAAATGTTACAAAATGTGGATTTTGTGTGTGTGTGCGTGTAACAGTTAATATTTTGTATATTCTGTTTATAGCGGCTATAGCTACTATCATTTTTGGATGACAGGTTGTCAAGGAGCTATACAGAGATGCAAATTATATAAAAAAAAATGAATTCGGTGAAAATCAAATAGCAACAGATCAAAGCCCATTCAAGGCTGCGTGTTTTTGCTGGAATGCGATAGTCCATCTTTCACAGCTACTCAGGGTTGCCAGATTGGGCTACAAGTAGCGAATTGGGCTACTTTTGAAAGCTCCGCGCTCTCAAATTTTTTATTTCGCTACCTGCGACTTTTTGGGCTACTTTAAAAGCAAGTTGGGCTTGTTTGGGCTTGTAATGTTAACAAACTGAATGATGATTATTTATGCTTTAATAATGCAATGTGTTCAAATCACAGCCGCATCAAACAGCCTGATTGACTAGACCACTTACCACAGGAGGCTAGGTCAGAGACCGGCCCTCTGGGGACGTTGATCCTAGGAACCGTCGAAAGAAAAAGTAACCGCAAGGCAACGTAATCCTCCCCAGGGACCAGAGATTTTCCAACCTTAATTGTCGTTAATACTTCATCCCGAAAGTTACATCTGGTTCCACAGATCTTCATTAAGGAGAGAACGTTATCTAGAAATGTACATACAGTATTGATAAATGATTGGCAACATCCCTTACAGTTAATACCTTTGTCAGGAAGACGATGGTTGGCAAGGAGCGGTAGTGTAAAGTGGCTGTTAGATCAGTGGGAGTCTTTAACAACTCAATACCATATCGCTTCTTGCTCTTCTGATAAATATGTTGCAAGGCAACTATTTTCAATTTCTCTGATCCCTCCAATAAGCTATATTTCACATTTCTCTGACCAATCCTAAATCATTTTGAAAGGATGAATTGACTTTATCAAAAAGATGAAGCAGATCAGTATAGCCTTCACGCTGTTTTAGAAAAGTTCACTCTTGGAATGGTCAAAAGAATCGTGTATCGTCATCATGGAAAGCTTCATGTTAATTTGGACTACAAGTACATATCTCTGCCCCTGGAGAAAGTGGATTTTGGTTACGAATTTTCAACACTTCTGGCAACTAACAGACAAAACAATTTTATAACCTAGGAAAAGTTTCAAAATATTCAAGAATGATGCTATAATATTTTAGTGAAAACTTGCAAAGATTATTTTCTCGTATTCCAAGTAATGCTGAAACTTTCAAAAATGTGAAAAATCTGTCACCTTTTATATGCCTTAGTCATACACGGCCACTATTTTTAGAACTTCCATTAGTATTAGCTGACCTAATCTAAGCTTAGTGAAATTGAAAGTCAGTGGCGCCTACTGTTAACCATTGACTGGTCCAACATTTGTGAGGGACAAATTCCAACATCTGGACCGTCATTTTAGACCAAAGCAATAACGTCAATAACACTGCTGGCGATCCCGTATTGATTGACCTCGCTGAGTTTGCTTTGAAAATATACAGCTTACCAATCAGTAATGTCTTTGTTGAACGGGTATTTTCTAGAGTAACATCTGTGAAAACTAAACTGAGAAATCGAATGGGACTTGAGATTTTGACATCAATCTTGAAAATCAAAACATATCTTAAAGAAAACGTAATTTGTTACTCATCATTTGAATCACTCATGACAATGCTTAAATATGAGTCTGCAATATACAAGAACGAGCCTGTGGATGCAGACGAAGATCTTCTTGATAATCTTCAACTGTGAATACTTGGAAGGACTGTACACCCATTATGCTTCATACAGCAAATATTGGTAGATTATTCTATTATTATATTTTGTAAATATATATATGCAGAGATAATATTAACAAAACAATTAAAATCGTGTAGTGTACTCTATATAATAAAATATATTACTTTGAACCCTGTATCAGTCACTAAACAAAAAATTGGGCTACTCTTATTGCAAATTCGCTACTTTTAGACCCTCAGCTCGCTACTTTCAGCAATTTGGATATGGCAACCCTGCAGCTACTTAAACTTATAGAATACTAATTTACAGGATACATAACTTATAGGAAACATAACTTACAGGGGGACATAACTTACAAGAAGCATTGCCTACAGGATACAAAATTTACAAGAACATAACTTACAGGAACATAACATAAAGAATACATAATTAACTGGAACATAACTTACAAGAACATAATTTAAAGGATACATAACTTAAAGGATTTATAACTTAAAGGATACATAACTTACAAGAAGATAACTTATATGGAACATAACTTAAAAAAACATATTTTATAGGATACATAACTTACATGGTAAATAACTTACAGGGAACAGAACTTACATGAAAAAACTTTCAGGAACATACCTTACATGGAACATAACTTACAGGATACATAACTTACAGTAACATAAATTACAGACAACATAACTTACATATATTTTATACGGAACAAAACTTACATGGAATAACTTACAGGTAACATAATCCTCAGAGAACATAACTTATATGAAATATAACTTATGGGGAACATAACTTACAGGGAACATATCTTACATGGAATATAACTTACAGGTAACATAACTTACAGAGAACATAACTTACATGGATTATAACTTACATGGAATATAACTTACAGGTAACATAACTTACAGGGAACATAACTTACTTGGAATATAAATAACAGGCAACATAACTTACATGGAACATAACTTACAGGTAATATAACTTACAGGGAACGTAACTCACAGGAACATAACTTACATAGAACACAACTTACATGGAATATAATCTATGGGTAACATAACTTACAGGAAACATAACTTACAGGTAACATATTTTATAGGGAACATAACTTACAGGAAATGTAACTCACAGGAACATAACTTACAGGGAACTTAACTTACATGGAATATACCTTACATGTATTGTAACTTACATAGCGCATAATTTACATGGAACATAACTTACAGGTAACATACATTACAGGGAACATATACCTTACAAGGAACATAACTTACATGTGATATAACTTACAGGTAACATACCTTACATGGAATATATCTTACAGGTATTGAACTTACATGAAACATAACTTACAGGGAACATATACCTTACAAGGAACATAACTTACATGCAATATAACTTACAGGTAACATACCTTACAGGAAATATAACTCACAGGAACACAACTTACAGGAGCATAACTTATAGGATACTAACTTACAGGGAACATAACTCAATGGAACATAACTTACTGGAACATAACTTACGGAATAGGTAACTTGCTGAACAGTTATAAACAGGGTTCGTCACTTACAGGACACACAACCTCCAAAAGACATTAATAGTTATGGCAGGTCAACAAAACTTTTTTCATTATTTAAACCTATTTATTTAGTTCAGTAATGATTGTTTTGTTCATGCAACCTGCAGCCAAATGTTTAGTCCCAATAAACACACAATAACTTAATTATCAATTTTCCAATTCATAATTTCACAGTCCATCCTCCAATATTGATAGTGCTTATAGCAAGTATGTTTGATCAGACTTACACAAATGAACTGTTTCAATCAACAATGTTCACATTTTGTTTTACTGATGTAAGTTTTCTTGCTTTAATACTGTGCGTTAAAATATTTAAGACAGTTTTGTTGGATTGACTGAAAATTTTAAACCACAAAGCACTCTGAACAATTATGCGAGATTCAGGATCATTAATTATTTTGAGAGATTATTTGTATTTTAAAACTTTTGTTAAAACATGTCTGTCAGCACATATATAATTAACAAAATATATTTGTAGTGTTGCAGCAAAGAGATTGTAAGTGTTGTTCCCTTTATCTCATTAATGTTGTTCCCGTTACTTTAGAATTTAAAATTATTCGTAAATACAGCAGCTTAGTATAAGTTAATAATCAATTTAATAGCCTAATAGAAGTAAGTCATGTATACAATATCTTAATACAAGTAAATCATCAATTCGGAAGCCTATTATCTGTTTTACAAACGTTTAGGATCGGTCGAAGGAAATGTGTGCTGATGAGCGCTGTTCTCTCCTTAATAGTAAACTTCCTCACCGTGTCTTCGACCAATGTGGAGACTTACATCTTTATGAGAGCACTTTTGCAGGTGGTTGTCTTGGCTGCAACACGGGTTGCCTGCTTGTCAGTAAGTATCAAAAATACTTCTTGCATCAGTATAGTCGAGGTCACATTCTAACCCATTACATATAAATATAATGCAAGGTATAGTATGTACAAAACTTGACCAAGCAATGCATTGAGGAACATTGACGTTTGGACGTACATGGTAGGCTTATTCTTTATTCATTAAAACATGTTTTAAGTACATAGTTTCGCCTTGGTTAGGCCTAGTTAGCTCCTATGGTTGGTGATTGTATATAGTTATGCATAAGTTGAATTACAGTATTTTACACATTGTCAAAATTATAAATCATTAATACGTACAATGTTATACGTTTTCAAGTACGTAAAACATCTGATGTTCTATCTAAAGTTAATATAATTGCAAAAGTTTCCACATCCATTGTCTCAAGTGTGGCACGAACTGTGTCACGCTTGATGATATACTAAAGTTATGACGGGATTCAAATATTTTGACTGTAATAATATAGATTAGTATGTAAAGCTATAGACTAAGGCAGATACCTCGTCTAAAGTAATATTACGCATTATGATATTTGAAGGAACTGAATCTAACGTTAAGGCCTAACATAAATGGATGGACCGGAGGTAACAATATATGAACTTAACTGAATACATTGACTGAATAGAACTGATTGAATGTAATATCATCAGATACGGGAAGCAAGTATTTCTACTGCCTCGCCATGCTATTTTGGCTCACGTGCCTCCATTGTTTACGTTTCTAAAAACAAACACACACACCTGTCCGACCGGGGGAGCCGGTCGGCCGAGCGGACAGCACGCTGGACTTGTGATCCTGTGGTCCAGGGTTCGATCCCAGGCGCCGGCGAGAAACAATGGGCAGAGTTTCTTTCACCCTATGGCCTTGTTACCTAGCAGTAAATAGGTACTTGGGTGTTAGTCAGCTGTCACGGGCTGCTTCCTGGGGGTGGAGGCCTGGTCGAGGACCGGGCCGCGGGGACACTAAAAGCCCCGAAATCATCTCAAGATAACCTCATGATAATCTGTTTATGTCTCTGCCGGGGATCGAACCCGGACCCTTAGGACTACGACCCCAGAGTGCTGTCCACTAAGCCGTGAGGCCCCATAGGTTCTGTGTGTGTGTTTGTACTCACAACTAGGTGAGTACGCGCACACACAATGAAATAGGCTGTGATGCCAGAGGCAGACTCCATACATATTTTCAAAAGTAGATATGATAGGAGCCCAATAGATTCATGACTTCAGTTGATTAACAGGTGAAAGGCGAGACCAAAGAGCCGAAGCTCAACCCTTAATTAGGAGAGAATAGACACACACACGAAGCTGGAACAATGAGAGGGACCCCGACAAGTAGACTATTCACGTGGATGAAAAGAAACTGTCAGAAAAATTAGGGCATTGATCAGATGCAGTGTAACAGACAGGCGAAATGTTACCAGTGGAGTACCATAAGGTTCAGTTCAAGAGCCAGTAATGTTCTTTGTCTATATAAACCTTCTATGGGAAGGAATTCAGGTTACATGAATATGTTTGTAGAAGATTCTAACTTACTACTTAGAGGCTCTAAGGCTCTAAGATGGCTGTCATGCTCTTGAAAATGACCTAGGCAAAATAAGTGAATGGAGTAACACATGGCAGATGGAATTTAATGAGGACAAATGCCACGTAATGAAATGTAGAATAAGAGAAAATAAGCTACAAACAATCTATATGTTATGTGAAAAAGTTAAAGAACTGGACAAAGAGATCTAAGGGTGGTTCTGGATAGTAACTGTCAACAGAGGATTACATCAAAAGCATTGTGAGAGGAGCCTACACTACACTTTTTACAATGTTCAAAATTGTTTTCATATTCATGGATGAGGAAATAATAAATGATTCGCGACATTCTTGTGAGTGAAAGTGGAGTATATAACAGTTGTATGGTGACCATATAAAAGTGGAGTATATAACAGTTGTATGGTGACCATATAAAAGTGGAGTATATAACAGTTGTATGGTGTCCATATAAAAGTGGAGTATATAACAGTTGTATGGTGTCCATATAAAAGTGGAGTATATAACAGTTGTATGGTGACCATATAAAAGTGGAGTATATAACAGTTGTATGGTGTCCATATAAAAGTGGAGTATATAACAGTTGTATGGTGACCATATAAAAGTGGAGTATATAACAGTTGTATGGTGACCATATAAAAGTGGAGTATATAACAGTTGTATGGTGACCATATAAAAGTGGAGTATATAACAGTTGTATGGTGACCATATAAAAGTGGAGTATAAAACAGTTGTATGGTGACCATATAAAAGTGGAGTATATAACAGTTGTATGGTGACCATATAAAAGTGGAGTATATAACAGTTGTATGGTGACCATATAAAAGTGGAGTATAAAACAGTTGTATGGTGACCATATAAAAGTGGAGTATATAACAGTTGTATGGCGTCCATATAAAAGTGGAGTATATAACAGTTGTATGGTGACCATATAAAAGTGGAGTATATAACAGTTGTATGGTGACCATATAAAAGTGGAGTATATAACAGTTGTATGGTGACCATATAAAAGTGGAGTATAAAACAGTTGTATGGTGACCATATAAAAGTGGAGTATATAACAGTTGTATGGTGACCATATAAAAGTGGAGTATATAACAGTTGTATGGTGTCCATATAAAAGTGGAGTATATAACAGTTGTATGGTGTCCATATAAAAGTGGAGTATATAACAGTTGTATGGTGACCTTATAAAAGTGGAGTATATAACAGTTGTATGGTGACCATATAAAAGTGGAGTATATAACAGTTGTATGGTGACCATATAAAAGTGGAGTATATAACAGTTGTATGGTGACCATATAAAAGCACAACAGCAGAAAAGATGCCAAAACACGCTACTAAATGGCTTTCAAACCTAAACAAAAAAATATGAGCGGTGAGGAAAAACTTGAGGTGTTAAAAGTGCAAACGCTAATGCAAAGAAAAGAGGAGATATGATCACCATGTACAAAATCTCGATAGGAATGAACACGTTCACGAGGAGAAATTTTAAAAACTTGCAAAGTCTTGATCAAGAGGCTACAAACTCCAGCTTAGAAAGCATCGTTACCGGAAGAATGTTCGAAAGTTCGTTTTTACGAACACAGTTGTAGAATGTAAACGGAAAAATTTAAAGAGGTTGTTAAATCATCAGCCGTTTCAAAATCAAATGAGAAAGATAGTAGGTGAGACAGGACACCAGTATTGAAGCTCTTATCCTCTAACTACATATGGGTAATTACACAAATAAACATACAAACAAACATATACCAATCATGATCTTACAGAAGACACGAAATTTCTGGATTGAAAGTGAAATCTGGCAAGTTGTGCACATGCAGCCTCCGGCAGGTACTTAACAGACAGGCGCGAGTTACAGACAGGAATCAAAGTTCTGAACACCAGCATCTGTTCCTCTTCCCTCAAGCCAACTAAATAACTCCCCCTCATTCAGTGCTTTAAGTGCTATCACAACGCACATGAAACACGGGCGTTGTGTACTACATATGGACCACCACTTACCACATATGTCAGCCCAATCCTGGAGTATGCGGCTCCAGCATGGAGTCCATATTTAGTAAAGCATAAGACTAAACTGGAAAAGGTTCAACGGTTTGCCACTAGACTAGTACCCGAACTGAGGGGCATGAGCTTCGAGGAGAGACTACGGGAATTATACCTCACGTCACTGGGAGATAGAGGGGACATGATCACCACATATAAGATTCTCAGAGGAATTGATAGGGTAGATAAAGACAGACTATTCACCACAAGGGGCACACGCACTCAGGGACACACGTGGAAATTGAGTGCCCAAATGGGCCATAGAGACGTTAGAAAGAATATTTTCAGTGTCAGTAATAGACAAATGGAATGCATTAGACAGTGATGTGGTGGAGGCTGCCTCCGTACACAGTTTCAAGTGTAGATATGATAGAGCCCAGTAGGTTCGCGAACCTGTACATTAGTTGATTGACAGTTGAGAGGCGGAACCAAAGAGCCAGAGCTCAACCCCCGCAAGCACAATTAGGTAAGTACAAATAGATAAGTACGTAATGTAAAGCACTACAATAAATCTGCTCAAAATGCTCTGCTCCTAGACACTTGTGGTGAAAATGTCCCCCTGCAGATCCCTCAACTGCGCCAATTGTCAAGGCCCTCACAGTGCTGTAGACAAACAATGCCCACGTAGGAAACAAGCCCTGAAAGCACTTGGATCTAACCAGCATCAACATCCATCTCCCACTAACAACACAAACGCTGCTCATCAACTTCCTTTCAATCAGCACACCCATCATACCTCTGTGTCCTACTCCAGTGCAGCTCAAAATCATCCTAATATTCCTTACCTACATCCCATCACTACTTTTCCCCTCTCTCCACCACCCCATACACCAACATCCCATCACTGCTTACCCTCACCCTCCACCACCCCATACACCAACATCCATCACTGCTTACCCTCACCCTCCACCACCCCATACACCAACATCCCATCACTGCTTACCCTCTCCCACCACCACCCCATACACCAACATCCCATCACTGCTTACCCTCACCCTCCACCACCCCATACACCAACATCCCATCACTGCTTACCCTCACCCTCCACCATCCCATACACCAACATCCCATCACTGCTTACCCTCACCCTCCTCCACCCCATACACCAACATCCCATCACTGCTTACCCTCACCCTCCACCACCCCATACACCAACATCCCATCACTGCTTACCCTCACCCTCCACCACCCCATACACCAACATCCCATCACTGCTTACCCTCACCCTCCACCACCCCATACACCAACATCCCATCACTGCTTACCCTCACCCTCCACCACCCCATACACCAACATCCCATCACTGCTTACCCTCTCCCTCCACCACCCCATACACCAACATCCATCACTGCTTACCCTCACCCTCCACCACCCCATACACCAACATCCCATCACTGCTTACCCTCTCCTTCCACCACCCCATACACCAACATCCCATCACTGCTTACCCTCACCCTCCACCACCCCATACACCAACATCCCATCACTGCTTACCCTCTCCCTCCACCACCCCATACACCAACATCCATCACTGCTTACCCTCACCCTCCACCACCCCATACACCAACATCCCATCACTGCTTACCCTCTCCCTCCACCACCCCATACACCAACATCCCATCACTGCTTACCCTCTCCCTCAACCACCCCATACACCAACATCTTCACCGATTGCTTTGAAATTATCACACAACGTTCTTTTCGCATCTGAGCGGGTTTATATATACATACTATATAGATGTAACGTCTGTGACGGGACAAAAACATACTTTTTTTAAAAACTGTGTTTTTCATGTGAGGCAAATCATCGAAACCTCTTTATCGATTCCTTTGAAATTTTGACACGAAGTTGCATTCGAATAGGCGCGCGTTTTCGTATACCTACTATATTCATGCTTCACCTATGACAGGAAAAAACAAGTTTTTTTTTTTTTTAAACAGCGCATCTGTTGCATATAAGAGCAACACACGCTGTAATCTCCAAAAGTTCTTCCCAGATTGCTTTGAAATTTTGACACAACGTTCCATTCGAATACATGAGTGTTTTCATATACCTACTATATAGATACCACACTTGTGACAGGTAAAAGCATTTTTTTTTTTGGTTAAGAGCGCCACCTGTTGCTCATAATAGCAACAGAGGCTATACTAAATATGTTACGAGTCCATTTCAATGTTTCCGACTGCATTGATAAATAGAATTTTCATAGATTTCGATTTATTTTCATTTTGATTTAATTATTTTCTGTGACATTGCGTTGGAATTCAGCTGTGTTGTTTCCATACTATTCATTCCATAAGTACAAGTATAAATGCCACACCTGTCACAGGTAAAACCATTCTTTTTTTAAGAAACAGCGCCATCTGTTGCACGTAGGAGCAACACCCGCTATACTATATATGTTACTATTCCATTTCAATGTTTCCAATTGCATTGACAAATTGAAATTTCATAGAATTCCATTTGTTTTAATTTTGATTTAATTATTTTGTGTGACATTGTGTTGGAATTGAGCTGTATCGGGCGAGAGAGTGGGGAATGGTGGGGAGGATGAGGGGACGGGAGTTGGGGATGGTGGGGAGGATGAGGGGACGGGAGTGGGGGATGGTGGGGAGGACGAGGGGACGGGAGTGGGGGATGGTGGGGAGGATGAGGGGACAGGGGAGGGGGTAATGGTGGGGAATACGAGGGGACGGGGTGAGTTGGGAATGGTGGGGACGAGGGGACAGGGGAATGAAGAATGGTGCAGAGGACAAGAGGAAAGGGGAGTGAGGGATGGTGGGGAGGATGAGGGAGGGGGGAATGGAAAGGAGGATGAGGGGACGGGGGAGTGGGAGATGGTGGGGAGGACTAGGGGATGGTGGAGTTGGGAATGGTTAGGCGGATGTGTGGACACTGGAGTGGGGGATGGTGGGGAGGACAAAGGGACAGGGAAAAGGGGGAAGGGTGGGGAGGACGAGGGATGGGGGAGAGGGGTTGGTGGGGAGGACTGGGAGACAGGGGAAGGTTGCTGTGCTCAGCAATGCACATGTGTTGCAGAGCCACAATAACGCGTGGCCGGGTACAGCTAGTTATAACAATAATAATAATAATAATAATAATAATAATAATAATAATAATAATAATAATAATAATAATAATAATAATAATAATAATAATAATAATAATAATAATAATAATAATAATAATAATAATAATAGTTTATTTTAGGAAAAGTCCATACATACAAAATGAGTTACAAGCAGAATGTTTGATATCTAGATAGAGCTACTATATAATATGCCTAAAGTGGTAAGAACTCTATACATGTAAGATGTAAAGCCATAATAAGCACAGTGTTTCTGAGAACTCTGCCATGTTCCATTGCCAAGGAAACATCCGTGTATTTGTTGAAAATGTTCCAATGTATCTTGAACACCAGAAGCTCTCTGTCATCCATGTTCCACCTTCACTCATAGGGGCTCCCCCAGTATTTGTACCATGGAACACTCCTCACTTTTCTCATATCATTCAGCAGGTACATCTTCCATAGTTCCCCTGCCTACGCGGAGGGTTCTCTGCACACCACAGAAAACGTTTTGACAACAGGCAATTCTCACCCAGGACTATACTACTCGAGACCATCAGTTCTATCTACACCTGCTGCTCCTGTCTACCCACCCTTTACCACCTCATCATGCACTGACATCGACAGAAACACGCCTCTCATGCCATTCAACCTAAATACATTTCCACCACAATCACCCCTACACCTCAGCCAACCCTTTTCCTTAAAAGATCCCAGAGGTCACAATCATCATCAACCTCTTTACCCCATTCTGAGTGGTCCTTCACCTCATCCCTCTCATGAGCACCTGCATCCCTCTCATGAGCACTTGCATCCCTCTCATGAGCACCTGCATCCCTCTCATGAGCACCTGCATCCCTCTCATGAGCACCTGCATCCCTCTCATGAGCACCTGCATCCCTCTCATGAGCACCTGCATCCCTCCCATGTGCACCTGCATCACTCTCATGAGCACCTGCATCCCTCTCATGAGCACCAGCATCCCTCTCATGAGCACCTGCATCCCTCTCATGAGCACCTGCATCCCTCTCATGAGCACCTGCATCCCTCTCATGAGCACCAGCATCCCTCTCATGAGCACCTGCATCCCTCCCATGTGCACCTGCATCCCTCTCATGAGCACCAGCATCCCTCTCATGAGCACCTGCATCCCTCTCATGAGCACCAGCATCCCTCTCATGAGCACCTGCATCCCTCTCATGAGCACCTGCATCCCTCTCATGAGCACCTGCATCCCTCTCATGAGCACCTGCATCCCTCTCATGAGCACCTGCATCCCTCTCATGAGTACCTGCATCCCTCTCATGAGCACCTGCATCCCTCTCATGAGCACCTGCATCCCTCTCATGAACACCAGCATCCCTCTCATGAGCACCTGTATCCCTCCCATGTGCACCTGCATCACTCTCATGAGCACCAGCATCCCTCTCATGAGCACCTGCATCCCTCTCATGAGCACCTGCATCCCTCTCATGAGCACCTGCATCACTCTCATGAGCACCTGCATCCCTTTCATGAGCACCTGCATCACTCTCATGAGCACCTGCATCCCTCTCATGAGCACCTGCATCACTCTCATGAGCACCTGCATCCCTCACATGAGCACCTACATCACTCTCATGAGCACCTGCATCCCTCTCATGAACACCTGCATCCCTCTCATGAGCACCTGCATCCCTCTCATTAGCACCTGCATCACTCTCATGAGCACCTGCATCACTCTCATGAGCACCTGCATCCCTCTCATGAGCACCTGCATCACTCTCATGAGCACCTGCATCCCTCCCATGAGCACCTGCATCCCTCACATGAGCACCTGCATCACTCTCATGAGCACCTGCATCCCTCTCATGAGCACCTGCATCCCTCACATGAGCACCTGCATCCCTCTCATGAGCACCTGCATCACTCTCATGAGCACCTGCATCCTTGTCATGAGCACCTGCATCCCTCCCATGAGCACCTGCATCACTCTCATGAGCACCTGCATCCCTCTCATGAGCACCAGCATCACTCTCATGAGCACCTGCATCCTTGTCATGAGCACCTGCATCCCTCTCATGAGCACCTGCATCACTCTCATGAGCACCTGCATCCCTCTCATGAGCACCTGCATCACTCTCATGAGCACCTGCATCACTCTCATGAGCACCTGCATCCCTCTCATGAGCACCAGCATCACTCTCATGAGAACCTGCATCTTTTTCATGAGCACCTGCATCCCTCTCATGAGCACCTGCATCACTCTCATGAGCACCAGCATCCCTCTCATGAGCACCTGCATCTCTGCTATGAGCACCTGCATCCCTCACATGAGCACCTGCATCCCTCTCATGAGCACCTGTATCCCTCCCATGAACACCTGCATCCCTCACATGAGCACCTGCATCACTCTCATGAGGCCCTGCATCCCTCACATGAGCACCTGCATCCCTCTCATGAGCACCTGCATCCCTCACACGAGCACCTGCATCCCTCACATGAGCACCTGCATCCCTCACATGAGCACCCGCATCTCTCACATGAGCACCTGCATCCCTCTCATGAGCACCTGCATTCCTCTCATGAGCACTTGCATCACTCCCATGAGCACCTGCATCCCTCTCATGAGCACTTGCATCCCTCTCATGAGCACCTGCATCCCTCTCATGAGCACCTGCATCCCTCTCATGAGCACCTGCATCCCTCTCATGAGCACCTGCATCCCTCTCATGAGCACCTGCATCCCTCTCATGAGCACCAGCATCCCTCTCATGAGCACCTGCATCCCTCCCATGTGCACCTGCATCACTCTCATGAGCACCTGCATCCCTCTCATGAGCACCTGCATCCCTCTCATGAGCACCAGCATCCCTCTCATGAGCACCTGCATCCCTCTCATGAGCACCTGCATCCCTCTCATGAGCACCTGCATCCCTCTCATGAGCACCAGCATCCCTCTCATGAGCACCTGCATCCCTCCCATGTGCACCTGCATCACTCTCATGAGCACCAGCATCCCTCTCATGAGCACCTGCATCCCTCTCATGAGCACCTGCATCCCTCTCATGAGCACCTGCATCCCTCTCATGAGCACCTGCATCCCTCTCATGAGCACCTGCATCTCTCTCATGAGCACCTGCATCCCTCTCATGAGCACCTGCATCCCTCTCACGAGCACCTGCATCCCTCTCACGAGCACCAGCATCCCTCTCATGAGCACCTGCATCCCTCCCATGTGCACCTGCATCACTCTCATGAGCACCAGCATCCCTCTCATGAGCACCTGCATCCCTCTCATGAGCACCTGCATCCCTCTCATGAGCACCTGCATCCCTCTCATGAGCACCAGCATCCCTCTCATGAGCACCTGCATCCCTCCCATGTGCACCTGCATCACTCTCATGAGCACCAGCATCCCTCTCATGAGCACCTGCATCCCTCTCATGAGCACCTGCATCACTCTCATGAGCACCTGCATCCCTCTCATGAGCACCTGCATCCCTCCCATGTGCACCTGCATCACTCTCATGAGCACCAGCATCCCTCTCATGAGCACCTGCATCCCTCTCATGAGCACCTGCATCCCTCACATGAGCACCTGCATCACTCTCATGAGCACCTGCATCCCTCTCATGAGCACCTGCATCACTCTCATGAGCACCTGCATCCCTCTCATGAGCACCTGCATCACTCTCATGAGCACCTACATCCCTCACATGAGCACCTGCATCACTCTCATGAGCACCTGCATCCCTCTCATGAGCACCTGCATCCCTCTCATGAGCACCTGCATCCCTCTCATGAGCACCTGCATCACTCTCATGAGCACCTGCATCACTCTCATGAGCACCTGCATCCCTCTCATGAGCACCTGCATCACTCTCATGAGCACCTGCATTTCTCCCATGAGCACCTGCATCCCTCACATGAGCACCTGCATCACTCTCATGAGCACCTGCATCCCTCTCATGAGCACCTGCATCCCTCACATGAGCACCTGCATCACTCTCATGAGCACCTGCATCCTTGTCATGAGCACCTGCATCCCTCTCATGAGCACCTGCATCACTCTCATGAGCACCTGCATCCCTCTCATGAGCACCAGCATCACTCTCATGAGCACCTGCATCCTTGTCATGAGCACCTGCATCCCTCTCATGAGCACCTGCATCACTCTCATGAGCACCTGCATCCCTCTCATGAGCACCTGCATCACTCTCATGAGCACCTGCATCCCTCACATGAGCACCTGCATCCCTCTCATGAGCACCTGTATCCCTCCCATGAACACCTGCATCCCTCACATGAGCACCTGCATCACTCTCATGAGCACCTGCATCCCTCACATGAGCACCTGCATCCCTCTCATGAGCACCTGCATCCCTCACACGAGCACCTGCATCCCTCACATGAGCACCTGCATCCCTCACATGAGCACCTGCATCTCTCACATGACCACCTGCATCCCTCTCATGAGCACCTGCATTCCTCTCATGAGCACTTGCATCACTCCCATGAGCACCTGCATCCCTCTCACGAGCACCTGCATCCCTCTCATGAGCACCTGCATCCCTCTCATGAGCACCTGCATCCCTCACACGAGCACCTGCATCCCTCCCATGAGCACCAGCATCCCTCCCATGAGCACCAGCATCACTCCCATGAGCACCTGCATCTCTCACATGAGCACCTGCATCCCTCTCATGAGCACCTGCATGAGCACCTGCGGGGAGCCTGTACGTGTATTTTATAATGTTTGTTTAAGATTTACAAATTGCTATATCAAAACCTTCTGTTCCTCCTGCAACTCTTGCTATGCCTTGTGGCCGTCAGTCTGTACCTTAATTATTGCGTCACTATTCACACTGAGTATTTCCTCAACAATCTCTTCAATAGATTCTTCTTTATTCACAGAACTTCCCTCCTCATTATTTTCATCAGCTGTTTCATTATCTTTCTTATCAATCGTTTCATCATTATTATGGAAGTTACTTCTAAGTATCGGGAGTTTATCGTTGTCAGTGTTGCAGTAAAAGTGAAGGAGGCACTTTCCCTCGGTGTCCTCGTTGGTGTATGTCTCACACAAGGTGACCGTTGGTGTATGTCTCACACAAGGTGACCGTTGGTGTATGTCTCACACAAGGTGACCGTTGGTGTATGTCTCACACAAGGCGACCGTTGGTGTATGTCTCACACAAGGTGACCGTTGGTGTATGTCTCACACAAGGCGACCGTTGGTGTATGTCTCACACAAGGCGACCGTTGGTGTATGTCTCACACAAGGGGACCGTTGGTGTATGTCTCACACAAGGCCACCGTTGGTGTATGTCTCACTAGAATGGATAACACAATGATTAAAACAAAGAAAGCAAAGTGTCGTTCTAAACGGAAATAACTCTAACTGGAGAAATGTGATGAGTGGAGTACCGCAAGGTTCCATTTTGGGCCAACCATTTTTGTCATATACATCACTGACATAAAATAGAATATTACAGAGCATATCAATAAAATTGTAGATGACGCTAAGATTTATGGTAAAGTATGGAGTGAACATTATATTGAAGCTTTACAAAGCGATCTTCATGAACTCCACAAGTGTCAAAAGATTGGCAGATGCTCTTTAATATCGAAAAATGCCAAGACCTTGCATGTGGGGCATAATATTGCACAGCACAACTATCAAATCAAAAATATTACCATGCAGGAGGTTGATGAAGATGGACCTTGGAGTCAGGATCCACAAATCAGTAAAAGTTGCTCAACAAGTGGAAGCTGCAGTAAAACAAGCCAACCATGTCCTAGGAATAGTCAGACGTAACTTTGATATCAGGGAAAATAGAGTAGCTATTCAACAGTATAAATCTCTGGTGTTTGTATTATTGTGTCCAAACATGGAGACCTCAGCTTCAGAAAGGCACATCTGCTTAAGAAAAAGTTCAACACCGGGCGAGAAAAATCATTCATGAACTAAGTGGGTTCCCGTACGAGGAATAGTTGAGGGTTTACAGGGCTAACAACACAGCAAACCAGACATAACAAGGCTGATCTCATCGAAACTTAAAATATTGAAGAATTTGTTGATCCAGACCACTTCTTCAGAAGGTCAGATGTAACATAAACAAGTAGCAACGGTTTTAAGCTCAACAAGACACAATTTAGGACAGAAGAAAGGTGATGTTTTTATTATAAACCATGGAACCGCTTACCCGCCGAAGCCGTAAATGTCAAAACACTGCTACAATTTAAGATCCAAATAGATAAAATCATCAGGACAAATGGGGGAACTTTTGACAAGTCTTCGGCTTTCTGTCCATGTCGAGGTTACTCGAGAGATAGTGGCCCTCTGGAAAATTCAGGTAAATATGAACACGTTGGACTGGACGGCGTGAGAATAGCTTGAGCTGCTTCAACTCTACGTGTGTAATTTATACCTCAAAAAATTTATTTAATTTCAAAACAAGAAATTCATTTTGAAATAAAATGATTTCAATTTTAAAACATTAGTGACCAAATGTAAACAGATCTAACAGAGAACTGAAGGAAGGTCAGGTTCAGTCTCGTGTCCTGTATACAGCTCGGCTGTATTGTGTAGAATACTTATCTCTGAAAGTATTACTGGTAACACAGGCACAGAGGAATCTTCCATGACGTTCCTTACTCTCGCGTAACTTTATTTTTTCATCCCAAAATTCATAAACTTGTTTCTTTAAAGGCAATCAGAAATCCTTTGATTGTATAATATTTGTTTTGTCTTTAATCCTGTTAATATTATGATGGTTAGAGCACTAGTTCCTGGTCTGGTCTGGGACAGGCAGCCATCTCTGGGGCACGCAGCATCTTGCCACAGAGTATCCCAGCCATCTCTGGGACACCCAGCATCTTGCCATAGGGTATCCCAGCCATCTCTGGGACACCCAGCATCTTGCCACAGGGTATCCCAGCCATCTCTGGGACACCCAGCATCTTGCCACAGGGTATCCCAGCCATCTCTGGGACACCCAGCATCTTGCCACAGGGTATCCCAGCCATCTCTGGGACACCCAGCATCTTGCCACAGAGCATCCAGCCATCTCTGGGGCACCCAGCATCTTGCCACAGAACATCCAGCCATCTCTGGGGCACCCAGCATCTTGCCACAGGGTGTCCCAGCCATCTCTGGGGCACCCAGCATCTTGCCACTGAGTATCCCAGCCATCTCTGGGGCACCCAGCATCTTGCCACAGGGTATCCCAGCCATCTCTGGGACACCCACCATCTTGCCACAGAGTATCCCAGCCATCTCTGGGGCACCCAGCATCTTGCCACAGGGTATCCCAGCCATCTCTGGGGCACCCAGCATCTTGCCACAGAGCATCCAGCCATCTCTGGGGCACCCAGCATCTTGCCACAGGGTGTCCCAGCCATCTCTGGGGCACCCAGCATCTTGCCACAGAGTATCCCAGCCATCTCTGGGGCACCCAGCATCTTGCCACAGGGTATCCCAGCCATCTCTGGGACACCCACCACCTTGCCACAGAGTATCCCAGCCATCTCTGGGGCACCCAGCATCTTGCCACAGGGTATCCCAGCCATCTCTGGGGCACCCAGCATCTTGCCTCCGGGTATCCCAATGATAGATATAATTTGGAATTCTTTAACGTGACAATTCCAACCAGGCATTCTTCTTCTATTTGTTTTTTAGAAGGATTCTCTCTCCCCTTCCTTAACTAACACTGATATGACAGATGGAAAATGAGTAATTGAAACTGTTTTGATAGATATTACACAGAAGATTTGTGTTGACAGTTGCAATAATTGATAAATGCATATTATCAAGTTTTCTGTTAAACAGACACTTTAAGCTTTTCCAGGTCAGCAATAGTGACTTTCTCCCAGTTTAAATGTTTTAAGGTTGGTTACTGTTCTCACTGTCACCAGCAATAGTTTGATAGTGAGGTATAGTGAAGGTGTCTATGACAGGAAAATGTCAGGATAGGTTGTCACAATCACTGAGTCTTATACCCTCAGATGTAACCAGTTAGGTCATCATCAATGAGAAAATTATCAAAATAAGACTTTCCTCTAAAGTCATTCAAAGGAAAGCCAAAGTAATATTGAACTGAGCATTGACAGTTTTGACCAGCATATGCAAATCTTTTGTTAAATTTTAAAAGCCTAAGTCTTCTTGTAACGATTTTAAGTTTTTCTTAATTTATTAAGAATTTTTTTTTTATCTACGTGGTTTATATACGGTAAACAAGACAGGTCTCAGGCCAGAGTCCTGAGGACCATTGGCAACTATGGTAATGTTGCACTTGAGTGTTGTATCTACATGGTTTATATATACGGTAAACAAGACAGGTCCCAGGCCAGAGTCCTGAGGACCATTGGCAACTATGGTAATGTTGCACTTGAGTGTTGTATCTACATGGTTTATATATACGGTAAACAAGACAGGTCTCAGGCCAGAGTCCTGAGGACCATTGACAACGTTTACCACTCGGATTTGTCTTACTCTGTTTCTGTTGAAAAAGTCATATCATATACCAGTAGCAAGTTAATACCTCCAAAACAATAGGCCTCAGAGAATGAGTGAAAATATATGTGTTTAAAATGTTTAAACTAATATGTTACTCTATTTCTGATAATGTATGTATTTAATTTAGTACTTTAAGTACTGGCAGTACTCTACTATAGAAAATATACAATAAGCTACTTAAAATTAAGAAAAAGTGTACAATAGGTTACTTACTGTATTACAGGGAACGAAGATAGGCTATGTACAGTATCAAAGGAGGTGTACATATGGTAGTCTCTTTACTAAAGAAATTGTACATATAAGTGTACAGACGAATATTTGCTGTATTAATCTACTTGAACAGTAAGCTGCTTACTGTATTAAAGTACTTGTAAAGGAAGGTACTAAAATGAAATGCGAGCACAGAAGGCTAGCTACTGTATTAGAGGAAGTATACGATAGGATACAGATAATATTAAAGTTCATATACAGTAAGCTGCTTAATGCATTATGGTAAGTTACAGTAGAAAACTTATTGTATTTAGTTGTACATTAAGCAACTTACAATAACAAAGGTGTATATATGCTTCTGCTTGAACTTGAGGATAATAAGGTTAAGTCAGACAACAATTCTTAATGCCAAAAATACTAAAAATTTTACAATAGCAAAGATTCCTTAAGAAATAAGCAGCCAAAACTAATAATAGTAATCCAATAAACAGTTAAGAGAAAGTCAGATTGATAATAAATTGTAGAAAATGCTAATATATAAATTACATACCAAAAGTTACTCATGCAATGTGTATTCCAAAACTCTCACACCACCAAAATACTAAAACTCATTCACACCTCCAGGATATCAAAACTTATTCATACCTTCAGCATACAATAAAACCTCCATACCGTCAGCATGCGTGTGATAAAACTTAAAAAAAAAATAAAAAATATAAACAAAACAATCCGCCAGTGGTAACAGTTCCAGCGAGGTACTACTAGATGTGTCCTTGTCAACATGTGGCTATTGGTCTCGTGAGGCAGGTCTCAACAACCAGCTCCTCGTAGATGTGTCCTTGTACATTATTGGTCTCGTGAGGCTGGTCTCAACAACCAGCTCCTCGTAGATGTGTCCTTGTACATTATTGGTCTCGTGAGGCAGGTCTCAACAACCAGCTCCTCGTAGATGTGTCCTTGTACATTATTGGTCTCGTGAGGCTGGTCTCAACAACCAGCTCCTCGTAGATGTGTCCTTGTACATTATTGGTCTCGTGAGGCAGGTCTCAACAACCAGCTCCTCGTAGATGTGTCCTTGTACATTATTGGTCTCGTGAGGCAGGTCTCAACAACCAGCTCCTCGTAGATGTGTCCTTGTACATTATTGGTCTCGTGAGGCTGGTCTCAACGATCAAAAATAAAATGACCCTTAAAATTGTTAAGCGACGCACCGAGCTCTTGGATATACTTCTTTTTTTCCTCACTGTCCTCACTATTCTGGATCCCAATAAGAATCTCATCGCCAGTGACGCCCCTCCGGTGAAGTCCTCTCAGGAGTCTCTCTCCACCCACACCTGTAGATGAGAGGGAACACTGAAGCCCACACCTGGCTATCCCCACCCACACCTGCAGATGAGAGGGAACACTGAAGCCCTCACCTGGCTACTCTCCCCACCCACACCTGCAGATGAGAGTAAACACTGAAGCCCACACCTGGCTATCCCCACCCACACCTGCAGATGAGAGGGAACACTGAAGCCCACACCCACACCTGCAGATGAGAGGGAACATAAAAGCTTACATCAGGCTACAATCCCCACCCACACCTGCAGATGAGAGGGAACACTGAAGCTCACACCTGGCCACACTCCACACCCAAATCTGGCTACTCTTCCCACCCCATACTTCGCTATCACCATCCACACCTGCAGAGGACAGGGAACACTGAAGCCCATACCTGGTTACTCTCCCGAACCACAACTGCAGAAGAGAGGGAACACTGAATCCTACACCTGGCAAGTCTCCCCACACACTCCTGCACATGAGAGGTAACACTGAATCCACACCTGGCTACCCTTTCCACCCACACCTGCAGATGAGAGAGAATATTGAAGCCAACACCAGGCTACTCTCCCCACCCACACCTGCAGATGAGAGGAAACACTGAAGCCCTCACCTGGCTACTCTCCCCACCCACACCTGCAGATGAGAGGTACCCTGAAGAACACACCTGGCAACTCTCCCCACCCACACCTACATATGAGGGGGAAACACTGAAGCCCACACCTGGCTACTCTTCCCACCCACACCTGCAGATGAGAGGAACACTGAAGCCCACACCTGGCTACTCTCCCCATCCACACCTGCAGATGAGAGGAACACTGAAGCCCACACCTGGCTTCTCCCCCAATCCACACCTACATATGAAGGGGAAACACTGAAGCCCAAACCTGGCTACTCTCCCCACCCACGCCTACATATGAGGGGAAACACTGAAGCACACACCTATCTACTCGCCTCACCAATACCTGCGTATGAGAAGGAACACTGAACTCCACACCTGGCATCTCTTCCGACAGCCACACCTGCAGATGAAAGGGAACACTGAAGCCACACCTGGATCCTTTCAACACTTTGCACATCTCCACACCTGCAGATAAGAGTGAACACTGAAGCCCACACTTGTCTTCTCTCCACACCCATATCTGCAGATAAGAGGGAACACTGAAGCCCATACCTGGCTACTCTCCCCACCCACACACCTGTACATGAGAAGGAACACTGAAACCCAAACCTGACCACACTCCACACCCACATCTGCAGATGAGAGGGAATAATGAAGCTCACACCTGGCTACTCTTACCACGCACACCTGCAGATGAGAGGGAACACTGACGCCCACACCCGGACACTCTAACAACCCATACCTAACTACTGTCCCCACTCACACCTGCAAAAGGGGGAACAATGAAGCCCACACCTGGCAACTTTCACAACCCACACCTGCAGATGAAAGGGAACAGTGAAGCCCACAACTGGCTACTCTCCACACCCACACCTGCAGATGAGGGAGCACTGAAGCCCACACCAGGCTATTTACCCCCACGCACACCTGCAGATGAGAGGGAACACAGAAGCCCACACCTGGCAACTCTCCCAACCCACACATGCAGACGAGCGGGAACACTGAAGCCCACACCTGGATACTTTCCTCAACCACACCTGCAGATGAGAGGGAACACTGAAGCCCACACCTGACTACTCTCCACACCCACATCTGCAGATGAGAGGGAACACTGAAGCCCATACCTAGCTACTCTCCCCGCCCACACCTGCAGTGGAGAGGGAACACTGAAGCCCACACCGGTGTACTCTCCAAACCCACACCTGCAGTGGAGAGGGAACACTGAAGACCACACCTGGCTACTCTCACCATCCACACCTGCAGAGGAGGGAAAAACTGAATCCCACATCTGGCTTCTCACACAACCCACACCTGCAGATGAAAGGGAACTCTGTATCCCACACCTGGCTACTGTCCCCAGCCATACCTGCAGATGAGAGGTAACACTGAAGCTTCCACCTGGCTACTCTCCTCACACACACACACACCTGCTCATGAGAAGTAACACTGAAGCCCACACCTGGCTATCCTCCCCACCCACACCTGAAGATGAAAGGGAATATTAAAGCCCACACATGACAACTCTTTCCACCCACACATGCAGATGAGAGGGAATATTAAAACCCACACCTGGCTACTCTCCCAATCCACTCCTGCAGATGAGAGTGAACACTGAAGCACAAACCTGGCAACTCTCCCCACCTACACCTGCAGATGAGAGGGACACTGAAGCCGACACCTGGGCACTCTCCCCACCCACACCCGCAGATGAGTGGGATCACTGAATCCTACACCTGGCTACTCTTCTCACATACACACCTGCACATGAGAAGTAACACTGAAGCCCACACCTGGCTACCCTCCCCACCCCACACCTGAAGATGAGAGGGACACTGAAGCCGACACCTGGCTACTCTCCCCATGCACACCTGAAAAAAGGGGGGAACACTGAAACCCACACTTCGCAACTCTTTCCACCAACACCATCAGACGAGAGGGAACATTAAAGCCCCTTGCTTCTTACTTTCCCCACGCACACCTTCAGATCAGAGGAAATATTGAAGCCCAAACCTGGCTACTCCCCCATACCACACCTCCAGATGAGAGGGAACACTAAAGCCCACACCTGGCAACTCTCCCCACACACAGATGGAGGAGGAGGAGGACTGGAGAGGACTGGAGCTTTGAAGAGATGAAAATTCTGGGCTGCGACGGATTCAGAGAGTACATAACAGTAACGATGACAATGGGCGGACCTAAGACAATAGTAGCAGTCATTTACAGTCCTTCACTAAATGACAGAAGACCCAGACAGGAGTTTAATAGGAACAACATGGCAACCAATGATATAATAGGGACAGCAGCTTCCGTTGCCTGCAGGTATGGATCCAGACTCTTCATCACAGTGACTTCAACCATGGAAAGATAGACTGGGACAATGGGGACCCACATGGAGGTGCAGATACATGGCGAGCTAAACTCTTGGAAGTGACAAGGAACTTTTGGAGCCAACATGTCAAGGGACCCACAAGAATGAGAGGGAATGATGAACCAGCTAGACTCGACCTGATAGTCAACTTGAATGATTCTGAAATAAGGAAAGTCAAATTTGAAGCCCCCATTGGAATGAGTTACCACAGTGCATTGACATTTGAGTATCTGGTAGAATTTGGGATAACCTGTCCAAGGATGGAATTGGAAGGGGAAAAGACTAAATTATCGAAGAGGAAAATATGACGAGATGAGGAACTTCCTAATGTAAATACCATGGGAAATAGAACTCAGAGAAAAGACTGTACAGGATATGATGGATTATGTCACCCAGAAGTGACAGGAAGCTGCAGACAGGTTTATCCCAGCCCAAAAAGAGAAAAATGAAAAGCAACAGAAGAACCCATGGTTCAATCAGGAATGTACAGTGGCGAAGCAATTGAGTAAAAAAACATGGAGAAACTACAAGAACAACAGAGCACCGGAGAGCAGGGAGAGATACCAGAGGGCCAGAAATGAGTACCTCAGAGTGAGGAAAGATGCAGAGAATTACAGTATGAAAATGACATCGCGAGTAAGTTAAGACCCATCGAAAACTGCTCCACAGCCTCATCAGGAGGAAAACAACAGTGAAGTAACAAGTGATGAAACTGAGACATGGGAAGAACAGATAATAAGAGAATGACTAGGAGGTGTGTAAAGAACTCAACAAGAGATTCTAGGAGGTCTTCACAATAGAACAAGGAGAAGCCCCTGCACTAAATGAGGAGGCAAACAAGCAACCTTGGAGGAATTTGATCTCTCCAGTGATGATCTGGAGAGATCATCTGTTGGAATCTGAATGAGACAAAGGCTGTTTGGCCTGACAGAATTTCACCATGGATACTAAAGAAAGGTGCAGAGGCACTACGTGTGCCTCTGCTCAATGGTGTATAACAGGTCACTGGAAACGGGAGACCTACCAGAAAGCTGGAAGACAGCTAATGTAGTCCCAATATACAAAAAAGGTGGAAGGCAAGTGGCACTGAACTACAGGCCAGTTTCCCAAACTTGTATATCATGCAAGGTGATGGAGAAGAGCGTAAGGAAAAGGCTCATAGAGCATCTGGAGGGAAATACCTTTGTGACACACCACCAGCATGGGTTCAGAGATGGTAAATCACGCCTCACAGGGTTAATAGAATTCTATGCCCAAGCAACACAAATTAGGCAAGAAAGAGAAGGGTGGGCAGACTGCATTTTCTTGGACTGTAAGAAAGTCTTTGACACAGTACCTCACAAAAGGGTGTTACAAAAGTAGAACAACAGGCAGGAGTAAAAGGTAAGGTGCGCCAGTGGATAAGAGAGTAGCTAAGCAACAGGAAACAGCGAGTAACTGTGAGGGGGGGGGGGGGAACCATCAGAATGGCGAGAAGTCATTAGCGGGGATCCACAGGGCTTTGTACTTGGGCCCATTTTGTTTCTATTATATGTAAACGACCTTCCAGAGGATATAGACTCATTCCTTTCAGTGTTTGCTGATGATGCAAAAATTATAAGAAGAATCAAAACAAATGAAGATAGGCAGAGCTACAGGACGACCTGGACAAATTAGTGGAATGGTCTAGAAAATGGCTACTAAAGTTCAACTCAGGAAAGTGTAAAGGTAATGAAATTAGGCGAAGGGAACAGAAGACTGAACACAATGTACCATCTGGGAGGTGATATCCTGCAAGAGTCAAATAGAGAGAAAGATCTGGGGGTTGATATCACCCCGAACCTGTCCCCAGAGGCTCACATCAAAAGAATATCCTCAGAGCGGCATATGCTAGACTGCCCAACATAAGAACTGCCTTGAGAAACTTGTGTAAGGGAACCGTTCACGACCTTGTATACCACTTATAGAAGACCAATCTTGGAGTATGCAGCTCCAGCTTGGAGTCCATACCTAGTTAAACACTAGACAATGTTAGAGAAGATTCAGAGGTATGCCACTAGACTTGTCCCGGAACTGAGAGGTATGAGCTACGAGGAAAGGCTAAGGGAGCTGAACCTCACATCCCTGGAAGAACAGAAGAGTGGAGACATGATAACCACCTACAAAATTCTCAGGGGAATTGACAGGGGGCGGACAAAGACAAACTCTTTATCACGGGTGGAACACGAACAAGGGGACACAGGTGGAAACCTGTACCCAGATGAGGCACAGAGATATTAGAAAGATTTTTTCAGTGTCAGAGTAGTTAACAAAAGGAATGCGTTAAGTAATAATGTGGTGGAGGCAGACTCCATACTCAGTTTCATATGTAGATTTGAGAAAGCCCAATAGGCTTAGGACTCTGTACACCAGTTAATTGACAGTTGAGAAGCAGGACAGAAGGGCCAGAGCTCAACCCCCTCAAGCACAAATAGGTGAGTACAACTAGGTGAATACATATGCAGATGAGAGGGGACTCAGAAGCCCACACCTGGATACTCTCCCCAACCACACCTGCAAATGGGAGGGGAACACTGAATCCCACAATAGGCTACTCTCCCCACACACACCTGGCACTCTCCCCACACACACCTGACTACTCTCCCCACCCACACCTGGCTACTCTCCCCACCCACACCTGGCTACTCTCCCCACACACACCTGACTACTCTCCCTACCCACACCTGGCTACTCTCCCCCACACACCTGGCTACTCTCCCCACACACACATGGCTACTCTCCCGACCCACACCTGGCTACTCTCCCCACACACACCTGGCTACTCTCCCCACCACACCTGGCTACTCTCCCCACACACACCTGGCTACTCTCCCCGCACACACCTGGCTACTCTCCCCACACACACCTGGCTACTCTCCCCACCCACACCTGGCTACTCTCCCCACCCACACCTGGCTACTCTCCCCCACACACCTGGCTACTCTCCTCACACACACCTGGCTACTCTCCCCACCCACACCTGGCTACTCTCCCCCACACACCTGGCTACTCTCCTCACACACACCTGGCTACTCTCCCCACACACACCTGGCTACTCTCCCCACCCACACCTGGCTACTCTCCCCACACACACCTGGCTACTCTCCCCACACACACCTGGCTACTCTCCCCACACACACCTGGCTACTCTCCCCACACACCTGGCTACTCTCCTCACACACACCTGGCTACTCTCCCCACACACAACTTGCTACTCTCCCCACCCACACCTGGCTACTCTCTCCACACACACCTGGCTACTCTCCCCACCCACACCTGGCTACTCTCCCCACACACACCTGGCTACTCTCCCCACACGCACCTGGCTACTCTCTCCACCCACACCTAGCAACTCTCCCAACACACACCTGGCTACTCTCCCCACCCACACCTGGCAACTCTCCCCACACACACCTGGCTACTCTCCCCACCCACACCTGGCTACTCTCCCCACCCACACTAGGCTACTCTCCCCACACACACCTGGCTACTCTCCCCACACACACCTGGCTACTCTCCCCACACACACCTGGCTACTCTCCCCACACACACCTGACTACTCTCCCTACCCACACCTGGCTACTCTCCCCCCACACACCTGGCTACTCTCCCCACACACACCTGGCTACTCTCCCCACACACACCTGGCTACTCTCCCCACCCACACCTGGCTACTCTCTCCACACACACCTGGCTACTTTCCCCACACACACCTGGCTACTCTCCCCACACACACCTGGCTACTCTCCCCACACACACCTGGCTACTCTCCCCACCCACACCTGGCTACTCTCCCCACACACACCTGGCTACTCTCCCCACACACACCTGGCTACTCTCCCCACACACACCTGGCTACTCTCCCCACCCACACCTGGCTACTTTCCCCACCCACACCTGGCTACTCTCCCCACACACCTGGCTACTCTCCTCACACACACCTGGCTACTCTCCCCACACACAACTTGCTACTCTCCCCACCCACACCTGGCTACTCTCTCCACACACACCTGGCTACTCTCCCCACCCACACCTGGCTACTCTCCCCACACACACCTGGCTACTCTCCCCACACGCACCTGGCTACTCTCTCCACCCACACCTAGCAACTCTCCCAACACACACCTGGCTACTCTCCCCACCCACACCTGGCAACTCTCCCCACACACACCTGGCTACTCTCCCCACCCACACCTGGCTACTCTCCCCACCCACACTAGGCTACTCTCCCCACACACACCTGGCTACTCTCCCCACACACACCTGGCTACTCTCCCCACACACACCTGACTACTCTCCCTACCCACACCTGGCTACTCTCCCCCCACACACCTGGCTACTCTCCCCACACACACCTGGCTACTCTCCCCACACACACCTGGCTACTCTCCCCACCCACACCTGGCTACTCTCTCCACACACACCTGGCTACTTTCCCCACACACGCCTGGCTACTCTCCCCACACACACCTGGCTACTCTCCCCACACACACCTGGCTACTCTCCCCACCCACACCTGGCTACTCTCCCCACCCACACCTGGCTACTCTCCCCACACACACCTGGCTACTCTCCCCACACACACCTGGCTACTCTACCCACCCACACCTGGCTACTCTCCCCACCCACACTAGGCTACTCTCCCCACACACACCTGGCTACTCTCCCCACACACACCTGGCTACTCTCCCCACACACACCTGACTACTCTCCCTACCCACACCTGGCTACTCTTCCCTTTACACACCTGGCTACTCTCCCCACACACACCTGGCTACTCTCCCGACCCACACCTGGCTACTCTCCCCACACACACCTGGCTACTCTCCCCACACACACCTGGCTACTCTCTCCACCCACACCTGGCAACTCTCCCTACACACACCTGGCTACTCTCCCCACACACACCTGGCTACTCTCCCCACACACACCTGGCTACTCTCCCCACCCACACTAGGCTACTCTCCCCACACACACCTGGCTACTCTCCCCACACAAACCTGGCTACTCTCCCCACCCACACCTGGCTATGTCACACAGTCATGCCAAAGAAAACTTATATCAAGTAAATATAGCTTGTATTAAAGAAGACAATTTTGGGCTAGCTTTCGTAGGCTAAATATTAATCTGTTTTATCTTATTATCATTGAAGCTTACCAGTATTCTTTGTCGCTGAACGGTGCTCAAAGTTACTCTGGATGCCTTATACCTTCTGTAATTCATGACTTTAAACGTAAAATTGTTTTTGAAACCACTTGAAGCACTGTGAATTAAACAATTGAGTTACAGATATTCACGTGTTAAAATGTAGTCAATACGTACTGGAGAGAAGCGTGTTAGGAAAGTACAGGCGACTATACCCTCCTCTTGAGGGAGGACACAGCTGAGCCACCAGGTGGCAGCACCAGTCTATGGCAGAGTCGTCATCAGTGAGGACCCGGATGATGGTCAGAGTGAGCCTTCTTCCCTGGTACGGCAGACTGTCCAGGGTGTCTGGGTCCACGTAGCCCCTGGAGTCCAGGGTGTCCGGGTCCACGTAGCCCGTGGCGTCCAGGGTGTCCGGGTCCACGTAGCTCATGGCGTCCAGGGTGTCCGGGTCCACGTTTCCCGTGGCGTCCAGGGTGTCCGGGTCCACGTAGCCATTGTCGTCTAGGATAATGCCTGAAGACATACACTGAGATACAGTCACTGTCGTTACTGGTATGTTCTAAGATATAGCAAGAAGACATACTGAGCCATCCACTCACCTTACTGCTGGGTTTATTACCTGATGACAACTGGGTATTTTGGATAGTATTAATAGCATCTAAATTATGTATTAATAGATTTTCAATTAATGATTCTTTACTGAAATATGTTTCGTTGAGTGACGTGCAGCCTTCGAAATGCTGTTATGTAACACCCTGGCTCTGAAATGCTGTTATGTAACCTCTTGGCTTCAAATTACTGTTATGTAACCACCGGCCTCTGAAATGCTGTTATGTAACCATAAGCCTTCGAAATGCTGTTATGTAACCATAAGCCTTTGAAATACTTTTACATTACCACCTGGCTTTAAAATGTTATGTAATACCTGGCTTTGAAAAACTGATATGTAACACTTTGTGTGAGTAATTTTACCAGGGGGATTTTGATTATTTTAATTATTATTATTTGTTTGTTTCTTAAATTAATTTAATATTATTTACTATTTTTTTTTCTTTAGAGAGTGGACTGTATGATTAGATTTTTATACCACTAATAAACTCCTTCACAAACTTGCTGGGTTTTATGATTTTAACTAGATAAGAATTAACCTATTAGTTGCTTCGGTTGATTATGTTAGCTAGCTTATATATACATCATTCAATTCTACAAATTATTATTAATGTAATTTGCATACACCACAGCTTAGTTGTTAAAGTAGAAGTTCTAGGAAGCCAGGCCGGACTCAATTCGGTCCCGTGGTCTATGGAGTCTACAGTGAGAATGATCGGACAAGATTCAGTCACGTGGTCTATGGCGTCTCCAGTGAGCATGATCGGACAAGATTCAGTCACGTGGTCTATGGCATGTCCAGTGAGCATGATCGGCCAAGATTCAGTCACGTGGTCTATGGCGACTCCAGTGAGCATGTTCGAACAAGAACAGTCACATGGTTTAGTGTCTCTAAGTGACGATCCATAATTATAACTTCCAGACGTCTCAATTTACCTGCCAACGAATTACACCGTAAACTCTGTTACATACATGTATTCATATTATAAATGTAATGATCAGTAATCACATGTGGATTAAAGATGACATTAAATATTGTCACCAGTATTTTGGATTTTACTCGTATCATAACTGTGACATTAATCTGATAGAATAGAGAACTGGCTATTCTGGCTGGTGTTATGCCAATCACGTATAATAAAAAAAATTAAATAAGTAAATAAGACTTCTTCTGACCTCTATATGGTGTGAGAGCGGTGGGTAAATTCCAAAAGAATTAAAAACTTTAAACATTTAATATAACAAAAATGACTTTAAAAACAATTAAAACACTTTCCATATTCTACTTGGCAATACACAATATAAAATGTAAAAGAAACAAACATGTGACAGTTACGTTAAGGGCAAAGAAAGGTGCAAATTAATACAATATACAATAGCAGTACACATCTGCTGTTTCCTGGGAAGAAGACAGTATGTTTCTGCTGTGAGAGCACGAAGCGTTTTCTGACGACTGGCCGTCGGTGAGATGCTTATATATGCGGCTCAGACCTAGTGTAGATGGCGCTATGTTGCAGATAACTATCGCTGGCAGTCTCAAACAAGCGGTTGTTTGGTCGACCAGCGAGTGGCGCTGGGCCTCCAGACAGCAGGTGTCCAGGTGTCTCGGGTTGTAGAGGGTGGAGGGTGGTGGTATCTTGTCTAGACTTAGGCTTCTGAGCACATATTGTTGTTGTCGTTGATGTTGTTTCATTATATTGGAGCATACATATATGTTGTTGAATAGGCGGTAAAGGAATAGGCAGGATCTCCTTACCTAAGCAGGAGGTTATCGTAACAGCTCACCCCCAGAGCCTGTTCCTATCGCCTATGATGCTGCTGTGGAGTGGAGAGTTGAAGTGGGAGGTTCTACCTCGTGGACTCGGGAGAGCGCGTCGGCGACGACGTTTTGCGAGCCATTGATGAGGAAGATGTTGAGATTGTAGTTCTGCAGGTACAAGGCCCAGCGAAGCAAGTGCTGGTTGGAGAACTGGGTCTGCTGTAGGAGCCGAAGGAGACTGTGATACGAGATGTTGATGTGGTGTTGCAGGACTCAGCAAAGTTTGGAGAACTGGGCCTGCTGCAGGGATAGACAAGGATTGTGGTCCGAAGAGATGTTGAGATTGTAACCTTGTAGATTTGATGGTTCGTTGTGTTGCACGCTCGGCAGGATGTTGAGTGGCTCCTTTATGACTGTAGTAGATGGAGTGCACGATCCCATCTCGCTGTAGTGTCATGGTGTTCCTAACGCCAGTTTTACAGGTGTCGACATGGAAGACGAAAGGTTTCCTAACACCTGGCGAGGCGAGAATGGAATTAGTACAAGATAATGGCTTAAGCCTTTCAAATGAAATTGAGTGTGATGTGGTCTTACAATATTTTAGCCGAGAGCTGGTAAAGTTGTCGAGAGGAGCACGTTTATTGGGATTTGGTTCGTAGATAGGAGGATATTTACTGGTGTTGGAACAGATCAAGGATTTAGAACCATTGCAGTCAGGAGAAGTACAGCATGAAGGACTAGACAATACCGCGAAGATGTTGGTTGTCTTACAAAGGTCGTTGGAGAAGATGGTGTCACAACAACTCTGACTTTCCTGGGATGTCCGCACTGCGGGCACTGTTTCACGAGGTGCTTTACAACGTTAGCAGCCTGGTGGTAGAACACGGGATATTACGGATATGCAAGTTACCTGAGCTTGTCTTGCTTGGACAGAGGCCCGACATTGTTGTTGATGAGATGGCTGAACGGCTCAGAAAGCTCTGGTACTTGAATCAGTAGTGCCTTAGTTAGAGGAGCGTTTGGCTTACCTATCTTCTGAGACGTGTGGCAAGTTTTCTCAAAGGTCTTGATGTCACGAATAATACCTGGCCAGTATTAGTCCTGTTTCAGGGTGTTGTAGAGGCCGTAGTGTGAGAAAGGGCCATAGGCCAGATGCATGATATCTGGCCGTAGGCTGGTGGGGACTACTAGCTGGTTGACTTGAGCCCAATTGTTGTCCTCCTTTAATTTACTGGGTCTATAGCGGCGGTAGAGTACATGGTTATCCACAAAAACCCAAGGAGAGAGTCTGATTCAGTCTCGGCCTGAAAGAATAAAGATGTTAGGGATTGATCTTCTCTCTGCAACTTACGGAACTCTAACAGGTTTAGATTCGGTGGGAGGCCCTGATAATCTTGAGGAACAGCTGGAGAGGCTGATTACGGTTGAGCAGCTTGGGCACGTGTAGTCACCATAACAGTCCTCAGAATGGTTGGTCGGTTGAACCTTCTTTGCAACATATTTCATAACACGATCTTCCACGGATGAGTAACATACCTGGAGTTTGTCTCTGATGATGAGCTTCGTGGGTAGTTGATCTTCTGCCAAGTCGTTGCCCAGGGAAAGTAGAACTCCTGGCATGGGAAAAGGCTTTTTCCAGATGGCGACTTGGACTTCACCACGAACGAACGAACAATTCTGGTGGACTCTTGCGAGTAGTTTTGGAGTGGTTGCAGTGAGGTCAGTGAGGAGGACCGTTTCTCCGGTATAGGTGATGTTGGGTGCAGCTGCTTTGAAGAGTATTGATTGTAGAGCAGCTGTGTCCCTCAAGATGTTCACTTGGATCATTCCTTCTGAATCTACACCTCTGGCAGAGACAGTTTCGGGGTATAAGTGTATGTTGAAGAGAGAAAAATCAGAGGATGGAACATAAATATTCATTACAGGCTTATAAATTTTAGGAGGAGGTGATTTGGTCTTTTTGGTCTCACTACTGACCTTACATTGAGACTTGGTACCCTTTTCTATGGTACGTCCATAAATTTTACAATAGCAGCAGTACAGTGAGGAGTTCACATCACTAGTACTCACTTTAGCAGGACTGGACCAAGATGATTTACTAGGAGGTGTGTCGGATGGCACTCGGTGAGTAAGGCTGTATGTGTCAGCCAACTGCGCACACTTAGTAAGGTTGGTCTCTTCCTTGTCTTAAAGGTAGAGACGTATAGAAGTAGCAACACGACGAAGGAATTCTTCTATCAGGAAGAGGTTGAGGAGAACTGCAAAGGTGGTGACTTGGGCTCATTCCTGCCACTTCATAAGATATCTTTTCTTATTTTGAACGAATTCTAGGTAAGCAGTAGCATTGGTTTTGAGGTAGTCCCTGAATCTACGTCTATAACTATCTACGGATAGGAGGTAGGCATCAAGCACTGCCTGTTTCCACACATTGTAGTCCATTTCTGAAGCCAGAGAACCGAGGGTAAAGGCAGCTCTACCTGTCAAATGAGACCGGAGAAGTATAGACCACTGATCCCGAGGCCAGCGTAGTTGATTAGCTAGAGCCTCAAATGAAGTAAAGAATGTATCTTCCTCAGTCTCTAAAAAAGATGACATTAACTTAATGGCTTGAGAAACATTGAAACGTACTGGGAGTTTGGCTTCTGCTTCCTGGCGCTGAGTGATGTGTGACGGTTTCAAGGTCAACATCTTTACGTCGGAACTCTTGGGCGATGGCGGCTTGTTGTTCTTGGAGATTGAGTTGGTCTTTCTCGCGTTCACGATCCAAGGTAGCTTGTTTTTCAGCGGCTTTGAGTTGAAGTTTGGCTTCCCGTTCTCTTACTTGAAAAGCTTCCTTCTCACGTTCACATTATAGTGCAGCTTGTTTTTCAGCGATTTGAAGTTGAGGTTCAGCTTCTACCTGAAGAGCTTCCCTCTCACGTTCAGGTTGAAGGGCAATTTGTTCCTTCTGGAGGCCAACTTGCTCCCTTGGACCTGAAGAGCTTCCTTTTGACGTTCACGTTCTACGTTGGCGAGCTCTATTTTCAACTTCATGGCTGCCAGGGCACCCTTATCTGCAATTAGATTCAATCATTGTGTACTAAAAAGTCTAGGATTAGATTATGGAGATCAATTTTCGTGGCTCCATGAGGAGTAATATGGTACTCGTTTACTAGAGTCTACAGTTCAGCTTTGGTGGTTTGGACTAGTGTGCTCACTTCATCTTCTGGGTTATGTCTGAATGCGGCAAGGCGAAACATGGTGAATGAATTAGAGACAAGTGATATGCAGAGAATTACCTTCAATACGTTAACCAATATATAAAGTGATAGATTGACAGGATGATGTGGCAACTTTAAACTATTCTGTGTTAATGATTATAAGTCAAGGTTATAAGAATTAAAATGATTAATTATATCATAAAGGGTGAAACGAAATGTTTCGAGGATGTAGGGATTTCCATACCCAGTATTCTATATATGACGAGGATAAGGGCAAGAGGTGTCCTACTAATACTTGATAATACTTACAGAGTTATCATTCTTTGTGCTCTGGAAAAGAATAGTAAACTCTCTACCTGGGTAAGTACTATAATCTCTGACGGAAGCGTAGGGGTGCGGAGAGTGTCAATACTGACGAGAACTGCTGTAAGGGTCCCAATCGTGCAGCAAAGTCCTAGATGCGAGAGGAATTATAGTCCAGTACTTCCTCCTAAGTTCGGGATGCAAAGATTAGGCGTAATAGCCCGGAGACAGACCAAAGTAGCAGACTACCCGAAGTGGTGATCTGCCTGAGTGAGAAACTCTTCTGTAGGGACGAGAATAAGGTGGAAATCACAGGATATAGCAAAAATTATTTGACAACCAATTACGAGTATGAATTTGGCTATTAAACATCTACGTAATCCAAAGTCAATCCAATAGTCATAAATTGCTACTCCTGGAATATTTCAAATATTTGGCACCAAAAACACTCAAATAGGAGTTCTGAGAAAGCAAACATATGTTAAAGCCAAGTACAACTAACACAACTTTAAGTAAAGGATCTAGGAGCATTACCTGAGCAAGACTCCTAGGACAGGCCCCCCACTTTATATGTAACGTTAATCTGGAAGAATAGAGCAGTGGCTATTCTGAACGGTGTTATGCCAATCACATATAATAAAAAAGTAAATAAAGTATATAAGACCGCTTCTGACCTCTTTACGGTCTGAGAGTTCCAGGTAAATTCCAAAAGAAAGAAAAACTTTAAACATTTAATATAATATAAATGACTTTAATAACAAATAAAAAATTCCCATATTCTACCTGGCAATACACAACTTAAAATGTAAAAGAAATAAACATGTGACAGTTACGTTATCTTATCTTGAGATGATTTTGGGGCTTAGCGTCCCCGTGGCCCGGTCCTCGACCAGGCCTCCTTTTTGTTACAAAACCCCAGGAAGCAGCCCGTAGCAGCTGTCTAACTCCCAGGTACCTATTTACTGTTAAGTAACAGGAGCATCAGGGTGAAAGAAATATTTTGCCCATTTGTCTCTGCCTCCACCGGGGATCGAACCCGGAACCTCAGGACTACGAATCCGAAGTGCTGTCCACTCAGCTGTCAGGCGCCCTAAGACATTAAGGGCAAAGAAATGTGAAAATTAATATAATATACAATAGCAGAATGCATCTATTGTTTGCTGGGAAGGCAACAGAATATGTTACTGCTGTGAGAGCACGAAGCGTGTTCTGACACACTGGACGTCGGTGAGCTGCTTATATATGCGGCCCAGATCTAGTGTAGATGGCGCTATGTTGCAGGTAACTATCGCTGGCAGTCTCAAACAAGCGGTTGTTTGGTCGACCAGCGAGTGGCGCTGGGCCTCCAGACAGCAGGTGTCCAGGTGTCTCGGGTAGTAGAGGGTGGAGGGGGGTGGAATCTTGTCTAGACTCAGGCTTCTGAGCACGGAATTGTTGTTGTCGTTGATGTTGTTTCCTTATAATGGAGCTTGCAGATATGTTGTTGAATAGGCGGTAAAGGAATAGGCAGGATCTCCTTGCCTAAGCGTGAGATTATCGTAACATAAGCAATGATGAATTTACGTATACAATGAGCTCATGTACAGAAACTAAAACATCGCCGGAAAGACACTTATCCTGGCAGTAATATGACTGTCAAACTCTTGCAAAATAACACAAAAGTTAAACATACACGAGATATCAATCAAGCACGTCCTCCTTGTTCAGTTGCAAGATGGCCAGCTTCCTCTCTCGGCTGGCACGGATCTCACACCAGATGCGTTTTCGTGTATAACCGGAAGTAGTGGCTTTATTGAGTTTATTTAATTACTTATTATTTTGTTTTATTTCGAGTATTTATTTTTTATTCACTCAGTCCTCAGACTGGTGCTGTTTTAGTTAATGTAAGTAATAATGTTTTGGATGTGAGATAATTAAATGACGTTTGTAATAATATTACTCATTTTCTAGACCAAATTTGTCACATACGCTGTCCCTTTCATGGATAACAAAGAAAATTTATGTTTAATTAATACAACAACAGCAGAATTTTATCACTGCATGTTGTATAAGGAAATTATATGTAATGTCTTCTTGAGGTTATCTTGAGATGATTTCTGGGATTAGCGTCCCCGCGCCCCGATCCTCGACCCGGCGTCCTTTTCGTTACATACACCCAGGAAACAGCCCGTAGCAGCTGTCTAACTCCCGGGTACCTATTTACTGCGAGGTGAACAGACGCATCAGAGTGAAGGAAACTCTGCTCATTTGTTTCCGCCTTCACCGGGGATCAAACCCGGAACCTTAGGACTACTAATCCGAAGCGCTGTCTGGTCAGCTCTCAAGCTCCCCCTAACAGCTGTGTTTACTTACTTCCGGATATGTGATGCGGGACGTTTTCCCCACACCTGGCTTTGAAATGTTGTTATTGTAACCACCTGGCTTTGAAATACTGTTATGTAACACCTGGCTTTGAAATACTGTTATGTAACACCTGGCTTTGAAATACTGTTATGTAACACCTGGCTTTGAAATACTGTTATGTAACACCTGGCTTTGAAATACTGTTATGTAACACCTAGCTTTAAAATACCGTTATGTAACAATCTGGCTTTGAAATGCCTGTTATAATAATAATATATTTTGCCAGGGACAGGCAGACTGGTCATATTAGATACACTATGCTTATATGGAAGTTTCGCAAAGATGAATCAATGACCCTCCCCAGGATGCAACCCCACAACAAGTTGACAAACTCCTGGGTATCTATTTACTTAAAGGTAAACAGTGGCATTAGGTGATAGGAAACCATTTCCCTCCCGCTGGGAATTCCGGGTTGTGAGTGAAGAAGGAACCCAACTGTACCACCGACACCACCTGGCTACACAATGTTCTTATGAACACCATCCACTGTACAGTGTTGAGGGTCGTATCCTCCCGGATGGACAATGTTGGGGGTCGTATCCTCCCGGGTGGACAATGTTGAGGGTCGTATCCTCCTGGGTGGACAATGTTGAGGGTCGTATCCTCCCAGGTGGACAATGTTGAGGGTCGTATCCTCCCGGGTGGACAATGTTGAGGGTCGAATCCTCCCTGATGGTCAATGTTGAGGGTCGTATCCTCCCTGATGGACAATGTTGAGGGTCGTATCCTCCCTGATGGACAATGTTGAGGGTCGTATCCTCCCGGGTGGTCAATGTTGAGGGTCGTATCCTCCCTGATGGACAATGTTGAGGGTCGTATCCTCCCAGGTGGACAATGTTGAGGGTCGTATCCTCCCAGGTGGACAATGTTGAGGGTCGAATCCTCCCTGGTGGTCAATGTTGAGGGTCGTATCCTCCCTGATGGACAATGTTGAGGGTCGTATCCTCCCGGGTGGACAATGTTGAGGGTCGTATCCTCCCAGGTGGTCAATGTTGAGGGTCGTATCCTCCCTGATGGACAATGTTGAGGGTCGTATCCTCCCAGGTGGTCAATGTTGAGGGTCGTATCCTCCCTGATGGACAATGTTGAGGGTCGAATCCTCCCTGGTGGTCAATGTTGAGGGTCGTATCCTCCCTGATGGACAATGTTGAGGGTCGTATCCTCCCAGGTGGACAATGTTGAGGGTCGAATCCTCCCTGGTGGTCAATGTTGAGGGTCGTATCCTCCCTGATGGACTATGTTGAGGGTCGTATCCTCCCGGGTGGACAATGTTGAGGGTCGAATCCTCCTGGGTGGTCAATGTTGAGGGTCGAATCCTCCCGGGTGGTCAATGTTGAGGGTCGTATCCTCCTGGGTGGACAATGTTGAGGGTCGAATCCTCCTGGGTGGTCAATGTTGAGGGTCGTATCCTCCCGGGTGGTCAATGTTGAGGGTCGTATCCTCCTGGGTGGACAATGTTGAGGGTCGAATCCTCCTGGGTGGTCAATGTTGAGGGTCGTATCCTCCTGGGTGGACAATGTTGAGGGTCGTATCCTCCTGGGTGGACAATGTTGAGGGTCGAATCCTCCTGGGTGGACAATGTTGAGGGTCGTATCCTCCCGGGTGGACAATGTTGAGGGTCGAATCCTCCCTGGTGGTCAATGTTGAGGGTCGTATCCTCCCTGATGGACAATGTTGAGGGTCGTATCCTCCCCGGTGGACAATGTTGAGGGTCGAATCCTCCTGGGTGGTCAATGTTGAGGGTCGAATCCTCCCGGGTGGTCAATGTTGAGGGTCGTATCCTCCCTGGTGGACAATGTTGAGGGTCGTATCCTCCCTGGTGGACAATGTTGAGGGTCGAATCCTCCTGGGTGGTCAATGTTGAGGGTCGTATCCTCCCGGGTGGTCAATGTTGAGGGTCGAATCCTCCCGGGTGGTCAATGTTGAGGGTCGTATCCTCCCGGGTGGACAATGTTGAGGGTCGAATCCTCCTGGGTGGTCAATGTTGAGGGTCGTATCCTCCCGGGTGGTCAATGTTGAGGGTCGTATCCTCCTGGGTGGACAATGTTGAGGGTCGAATCCTCCTGGGTGGTCAATGTTGAGGGTCGTATCCTCCTGGGTGGACAATGTTGAGGGTCGTATCCTCCTGGGTGCACAATGTTGAGGGTCGAATCCTCCTGGGTGGACAATGTTGAGGGTCGTATCCTCCTGGGTGGACAATGTTGAGGGTCGTATCCTCCTGGGTGGACAATGTTGAGGGTCGAATCCTCCTGGGTGGACAATGTTGAGGGTCGTATCCTCCCGGGTGGACAATGTTGAGGGTCGAATCCTCCTGGGTGGGCAATGTTGAGGGTCGTATCCTCCCGGGTGGACAATGTTGAGGGTCGAATCCTCCTGGGTGGACAATGTTGAGGGTCGTATCCTCCCGGGTGGACAATGTTGAGGGTCGAATCCTCCTGGGTGGACAATGTTGAGGGTCGAATCCTCCTGGGTGGACAATGTTGAGGGTCGTATCCTCCTGGGTGGACAATGTTGAGGGTCGAATCCTCCTGGGTGGACAATGTTGAGGGTCGTATCCTCCCGGGTGGACAATGTTGAGGGTCGTATCCTCCTGGGTGGTCAATGTTGAGGGTCGTATCCTCCTGGGTGGTCAATGTTGAGGGTCGTATCCTCCTGGGTGGACAATGTTGAGGGTCGTATCTTCCCTGGTTGTCAATGTTGAGGGTCGTGTCCTCCCTGGTGGACAAAGTTGAGGGTCGAATCTTCCCTGGTGGACATTGTTGAAGGTCGTACCCACCGGGTGGACAATGTTGAGGGTCGTATCCTCTAAGTGGACAACGTTGAGGGTCGTATCTCCCCTGGTGGAAAATGTTGAGGGTCGTATCCTCTCGGGTGGACAATATTAAGGGTCGTATCCTCCCGGGTGGACAATGTTGAGGGCCGTATCTCTCCTGGTGGACAATGTTTAGGGTCGTATCCTTTCGTATAGACAATGTGGAGGGTCGTATCCTCCCAGGTGGACAATGTTGAGGGTCGTATCCTCCCAGGTGGACATTGTTGAAGGTCGTACCCACCGGGCGGACAGTGTTGAGGGTCGTATCCTCTCAGGTGGACAATGTTGAGGGTCGTATCCTCCCGGGTGCACAATGTTGAGGGTCGTACCCACCGGGTGGACAATGTTGAGGGGTCGTATCCTCCCGGGTGGACAATGTTGAGGGTCGTATCCTCTAAGTGGTCAATGTTGACGGTCGTATACTCCAAGTGGACATTGTTGAGGGTCGTATCCTCCCGGGTAGACAATGTTGAGGGTCGTATCCTAAACGATGCACAATGTTAAAGAGATGGGAAGAGAGGAATCTCCGTGAATCGTGCGGGAAAGATTCTAGTAGAAAAGCATCATGTAAAGGAACTGGGAATAAGAATATCTGACGACCTAACGTTTAATGAGCATAACCAAGCAAATTTAGCGTCAGCAAGAAAAATGTTAAGATGGATCACGAGAACCTTCAAATCCAGGGATTCTCCACAATGCTCATACTGTTCAAATAGGTTCTGCTATTCGCCTTGAATACTGCTCCATACTCACTTCTCCCCTTCAGTGCAGGAGAGATTGCAGATATAGGGGAATACAGAGAACATATTCGGCACGTATGGTCACGATAAAGCACCTAAACTATTGGGATCGTCGCAAACCTCTCAAAATGTACTCTCTAGATAGTAGATTAACATTCTGAAGTGACAGATTTTTTTATTATTATTATTTTCTACCACAGACGTGGCCATACATTTTCACTGCTAAACAACATATATAAATTTTCTTATGTCCTCCATGGACAGGGTTAGAGTTTTGTTAAACATATAGTTCAGCGATCTATTGAACTATCAACCACAGAAGGTGAATGTAGTGCTTTTAATATGCTAATCTAACCTACAGACATAAATACATAGATACACAGAGTTACGTCTGCCCTACTTTAAGTGATCGATGTTTCATTTACAGATATTAGTGAGAGATATGGAAGGAATTGCAGAATAGAGCCAGTCATTAGTAGAGATGCAATAGGCACTATCAAAGAACACTGAATAAACATCAGCGTTACGTAGTTTTCAATATCTTCCCATCAAGTGTAAGAAATATTGCCGGAACATAAGTGATAATCTTAATTTTTTTTTTTTAGAAATTTTCTGCAAAAAAGTGCTGGACCAACCGGGCTGTAGTGGATACGTGGGCCTGCTGGCCGCTCCAACCAACAGAGTGTTGGACCAAACTCTCACAATTCAAGCCTGGCCCCGGGCGAGCTTGGGGAGTAGAAGAACTTCCAGAACCTCATCCAGGTAATTCCAAATGTTATCAAGAAATGCGTCCTAAGTGTCTGGCCAAATACAATAGTAAAAATGAACTTTATAGAAATATTTTTTTCAACTTCCTTCTCAAGCGATGAAAAACGTAAGAAATATAGTGAAGATTCGCGCTAGAATCATTGATCTCATCCTTTTTGTTACATTCAATAGTATATTCTTAATATATTAGGGAAATGATATACAATTACTGTAGTGATGCTTAATCACTACTTTAACCATTATTCGCCGTTATCCATCATTAACCCACCGTGAATCTTACGGGAAAATCAAAAAGAGCCCCGTGAATCTTGCGAGGAAGGAGAGAGAACAACGTGAATCTTGCAGATAAGTAGAAGAAGCCCCGTGGATCTTGCTAAGGTAGGAGAAGAACTACGATGAATCTTGCGTAACAGTAGAGAAGCACTGTGAATCTTGCAGGCAAGTAGAGAAAGCACTACAAATCTTGTGGAGAAGGAGAAGAAAACCCGAGAATACAAAGTGGTGTGTTAGAGTTTATCAAGCAACAGCTTATGCTGACGCTTAATACTTAAGCTTTTGTGTGTGTAACGTTGGGATTATTTCATATCACTAAGATGTCTCAAGACCAATATATTGTGTACATATCAGGTCATATGTCATCTTTTATTACATCGTGAATACTTCTGGATCAAGAGTCAAGGTCATCTGTATCAATGGTCAAGGTTATCTGTATCAATTCTCAAGGTCATCTGTATCAATGGTCAAGGTCACAGTCAAGGTCATCTATATCGATGGTCAAGGTCACAGTCAAGGTCATCTGTATTAATTATCAAGGTCACATTCAATGTCATCTGTATTAATGGTGAAGGTCATCTGTATCAATGGTGAAGGTCATCTGTATTAATGGTGAAGGTCATCTGTATCAATGGTGAAGGTCATCTGTATCAATGGTGAAGGTCATCTGTATCAATAGTCAAGGTCATCTGTATCAATAGTCAAGGTCATCTGTATTAATAGTCAAGGTCATCTGTATCAATAGTCAAGGTCATCTGTATTAATAGTCAAGGTCATCTGTATCAATAGTCAAGGTCATCTGTATCAATAGTCAAGGTCATCTGTATCAATGGTCAAGGTCACAGTCAAGGTCATCTGTATTAATTATCAAGGTCACATTCAATGTCATCTGTATTAATGGTGAAGGTCATCTGTATTAATGGTGAAGGTCATCTGTATTAATGGTGAAGGTCATCTGTATCAATGGTGAAGGTCATCTGTATCAATGGTGAAGGTCATCTGTATCAATAGTCAAGGTCATCTGTATCAATAGTCAAGGTCATCTGTATTAATAGTCAAGGTCATCTGTATCAATAGTCAAGGTCATCTGTATCAATAGTCAAGGTCATCTGTATCAATGGTCAAGGTCACAGTCAAGGTCATCTGTATCAATGGTCATGGTCAAGGTCATCTGTCTCAAAGGTTTAAGTCACATTGAAGGTCATCTGTCAATGGTCAAGGTCACAGTCAAGGTTATCTGTCTCAATGGTCAAGGTCACCGTCAAGGTCATCTGCATCAATGGTCAAGGTCATCTGTATCAATGGTCAAGGTCACAGTCAAGGTCATCTGTATCAATAGTCAAGGTCACAGTTAAGGTCATATGTATCAATGGTAAAGGTCACAGTCATGATAATGTGTCTCAATGGTCAAGGTCACATCGAAGGTCATCTGCCTCAATGGTCAAAGTCACAGTTAAGGTCATCTATATCAAAATCAAGGTCACAGTCAAGGTCATATCTCAATGGTCAAGGTCATCTGTATCAATGGTCTAGGTCACCATCAACGTTATCTGTATCAATGGTCAAGGTCACAGTGAAGGTCATCAGTATCAATACTCAAGGTCACCATCAAGGTTATCTGTATCAATGGTCAAGGTCACAGTCAAGGTCATCTGTATCAATGGTCAAGGTTACAGTCAAGGTCATCTCTCTCAATGGTTAAGGTCTCATTAGAAGGTCATATAAACTAAGTCAACGTCACAGTGAAAGATCATCTGCACCAAAGATCAAGGTCACTGTGAAAGGTCATCTGGACCAAGTATCAAGGTCACAGTGATAGATGGGTCACTTGAATTAAGGTTCAAAGTTACAGAAGGTCTAATGAATCAAGGATCAAGGTCACAGTGAAAGGTCATCTTGAACAAGAATAAGGTCACGGTGAAAGGTCATCTTGAACAGGAATTAGGTCACAGTGAAAGGTCATCTTGAACAGGAATTAGGTCACGGTGAAAGGTCATCTTGAACAGGAATTAGGTCACAGTGAAAGGTCATCCTGAACAGGAATTAGGTCACAGTGAAAGGTCATCTTGAACAGGAATTAGGTCACAGTGAAAGGAGATCTGTACCACGAGTCAAAGTCAAAGTGGTAAGTCATCTGAACCAAAAGTATGGCGTCGCTAAATACTTCATGAAATTATTTATGCACAAGAACATATACAGCAGCGGAATGTTTCGAAAATGTATTATTCATGGAGTAGTCGCCCTTAATAAGTCTATATTTGTAATCAAAATAGAAGGTTTGTTACCCTTAAGGTGACTATATTTGAAAACAATGTAGTGAGTTTGTCCCCCTTAAGGTGACTATATATATAAACAATGTAAGGGGGTTTGTCATTCTTAAAGTGACAATATTTGTAAACAATGTAGGGGTTTTGTCACCCTTAAGGTGACTATATTTGTAAACAATATATGGGGTTTGTCACCCTTAAAGTGACTATATTTGTAAACAATGTAGGCAGCTTGTCGGCTTTAAGGTGACTAAACAATGTTGTGGGTTTGTCACCATTGAGGTGACTATACTTGGTAACAATCTAGGTTTTATTTTTACCAAAGGTGATTATATTTGTAAACGTTGTATGGGATTTGTCACTCGTAAGGTGACTATATTTTAACCCTTTAACTGCGTGGCCTATAAATATGACCCCCCCCCCCCCACAGCGCGCAAGAAATAAATTCTTGGGAAAAAAATCTTTTTTGTTCTGAAAGTGTCGAAAACCCCTCCTTGTATATGGGTATAGCAACAGAATTTCGAAATTATACTTACTTTGGCTGCTATGGGGTCCATAAGGTGGCACGTGACGTCATCATTCTCCGTGCACCCGTGCCGTAAGCTTCCGGGGCCGGTGGTGCACCCGGGGCGGGGCGTGCGAGTTGCCGCGAATATATTTTTGTTCATTTTTTGCGCACAGTCCCAAATACATTTTATTTGTTTTTACGTGCTAATCCTATGTATAATGAACACACACACTATATTATGGCAGTAAAACATCCGTACTGTCCAAGGACACTGTGTTACGTGCATGACACTTGTCTACACATATGTTGCACATATTTACCATGTATCATATTAATTTATGTATATGTATACAATCTATTTACAGACAATACACTGTCACACACTATATACATTCCCCATCAACATATTCAGAACACCGTGAGTGAAAAATATAAACACCTGGAGGCGCGTTGTGTACCCTAAGCCTGGGCCTGCAGGCGCGTTGCGCAGTTGAAGGGTTAAACAATGAAGGGGTTTATCGCCCTTAGGGAAACTATTTGTAAACAATGTTGAGGGACGTTGTCACCCTTAAGGTCACTATATTTGTATACAATGTAGGTGGTTTTCGCCCTTGAAGTGACTATATTTGTAAACAATATGAGGGGATTTGGTCCATATGGTGACTATTTGTAAACAACATAAAGTTTTTGTCATTCATAACGGGACTATTTTTGTAAACAATATAAGGAGTTTTTCACCCTTAATTTTTACGGTGACTATATTTGTAAACAATGTAAGTCTGAATTACTATATTAAACTTGACGAACGAAGCCCTTTGCCTAATTTTGTTATTATAAAATGGTCCATAAAATTATGGTGGGAAACATAAATATTTACCAAGATTCTGCAGGTGAGGAAGGTGAGGCAGGTGACGGATGAGAACGGTCAGTTGCTGTAGTGTGAGGTACAGGGTGAGGCTCTCGAGGGTGTGAGGCAGGAGGGGTATGGCTGCCTCAGACAAGTGACCTTCAAACCCCTCTAAGATACACTTACAGCCGGGGACTGTCAGCCTCTCCAAACCTTGTTTTGATATATCAATATTTCTCTCTTTGCGGTATAAACTACGTTTAAGATATAAGTATATGATTAACTGCATTTTTGCTAGCACAGACACTGTAGACAGGCACTGCTTTAGTTGTGGTGTATCGTATATGTTTAGGTTGATTACCTCAGGCGTCACTTTCTTAAGAACAAGCGGCAGGACAACACACGAGCCAACACTGCATATTGACCACTTGCGTTCTGTACGCAGCTTCTCACACACGGCTTGGATGACGTGCTCACTCCCGCGGGACTCTGCTACATGCTTCAACAGCTCGTCAGTCGAATTTATATCTATCTTGCACAGGTCAGTTATGTAAGTAATGAACTTGTGCTCTATTCCCCAGGCACTCAGCACCCCGGTAGTGCTGAGTAAAATGTTCCTCCATCTCGGTCGCTCCCAAAGCTCATGTTGCACGTCGCTAATATCAAACTCTGACCCTCTCTGGTGATCTCCCAAGGAACCATTTTCATTACGTACAACATCAACCAAGAGGTCAATGATTATAGAGCATTCCCCTGACACACGGTGTGATGCTGGATCACCTCGTTCTTGCTCAGCCCTCAACAAGAGATCGACCAGCCTCCTGCTGGCACAATACTCCTGGTACCTGGCGTGAAAATAGCCAAACACCCACACCACACTGAGGCCCCGACGGTAGCTAGTTCTTGTGAAATAGTTGGACAAGACCTCCTCCTGCGGCAGTCCCAGAGTGTCACACTTCTTCCTAATCTCCGCTTCCGTCTCCGGCCAAAGGTCGTACTCCTGCCTCTGGATCCCTCTTAAACTAATCTCTTCAAAGAACAACAAAAACTGGTCACATTTTCCTTTGGGGTCGGTTACGTGTTTGTCTGTGAGTCTGGACACCAGTTTGCTGGTTATGAAGTCATGAATCTTCTCGTAAACTTGAGTGTTTGTGGTGAGATTATTAAATTCTTCTGGAGCCTCGACACACAGCAGCGCCAACAAGGTCAAGGTGAGTGGAGTGTTGAGGTACTCACCCAGGAACTGACTCATCTGCTCCAGCCGCTGGGTAAATCTCCCTGTGATGACACTCCGTTGGCTCTCTTCCTCCACCAGCAGCTTAATGGTTCTCTCGGCGAACTCCACGCGACGTTCTGGAGTGATGCCCAAGACGAGGATGTTGCAGCGAGGTCTGGTGTGTGGGACGAGCTGTGACAGTTGTTGGTCCCACCCCGGCCGTGTGGTTATCACCAACCTCACATCCTTGCCAGGCAGGTGCAACAGCTCCTCCACCAGCCTTCCTGAATGGTCGTTGACCTCGTCATAGCCGTCAATCAGGACTAATATATTTAGGCTCAAGATTATCTCCCTAAACAGCTGGAAGTCAGCATCAGAATCACTAAGTGTTTGAGGCAGCAACTGGCGGAGGAGATCATCGAAGGTATTAAGATGTGAGTCCCTGCACTGTACATAGAAAACGAGGTCCACAGTGCCCAGGTGACGTATGGCAGCAGGGTCCTCTACCCACTTCTCGAGGATCAGCTTGAGTAAAGTTGTCTTGCCCATACCACCTTCCCCCGTCAGGAGGACACACTGAGGGACTCTTCCGTCCTCTCGTCTCATACTCAAGATGTCTTCATAGTTTATATCCTTACCCTTGGCTGCGTGGAAGGGTCTTGTGCTATCCTGATCCTTAGCAGTATGGGAGGGTCTTGCCCCTATGACGGGATCTTCAAGGAGTCGCAGTCTTGTAAAAGCAAGACTTGGGTTGTAGTTAATGTTGAGGTGGAGCCAGGGTGCGGGAACAATCAGGTACAGCAGTTTATACCCGTCAGTTAGCTCCTGCTTGCTCATCTGCTTAACCTCTTTTGTGAGGTGGCTTTTGAACATCCTAATCTCCTGGCGGAGCTGAGGCAAATACGCCACATCTGAGGGATCCAGCGGCTCTCTGACCTTCGCTAGCAGACCACCAATATACTTGGTGACATCTCTGGTCACCTGGTCTACATTCTGGCGGTTTGTCCCACACCGGACGCCGGCCTCGGCCGTCATCTCAGCCAATAAGTCACTGAGCTCCGTCAGTGTTGACGTAAGATCTTGCTCTGACATTCCCACATTATCATGGGCCAACGTGTTTCGGTGTTGCTTCAGGCTGTAAATGAGGTGTTCAAGTGACGGTCCCTGAGACCCCGGAGTGGTCCACGTGGGGTTATTCATCTCAGCCAGACCACACACACGTTGCAGGAGTTTATACAATAGGGTGATGTCAAAAGTAGCCGCGTCAGAGAAAGCTTCGAGTTTATCCCTCTGGTGATCATCGAAGACACGCCTGTACTGAGCATTGGTGTACCCCAAGTCCTGAGTGAGGTAAGTCACTACTGGGAAGGTGCCCCGGTACGACCACATAAACACACTTGCTAGCGCGTCTCGTCCTGCCTCAGTCACAGCCAGTCCATACCGCAGTCTGTTCACATCTTCCGGTTGGATAACAGGACTCGAGGCCGCCATATTGGGCCGTATGATTCTCACCTCACACAACTGTTGTCAAGTTTCACACAAGCAGTAAATGTCCCACGCTGGTTTTGTTATTATATTATGTTTAAAAACATAACATTGTTTCCCACTGTCGGAGACGGGCAGCTTGTTAGGCTTGTGTAGGCCTTCCTAAGCCAACGACAGACCTTCCTCAGGATGCATCCCTCAACAGTTGACTAATTTCCAGGTTAATGTTTACTGCTAGGTGAACAGAGGTATCAGGAGGCTGAGCATCTCACACTGCCAGGGGATCAAACTCGGATCTAATCGGTGATGATCCGACTGCTCTAACCACAATACAGTCACTTAACTTACCAAAAATATAAGTGTTTTCCCAAAAAAAAAAAAAAATCTAAATGTGTTCACATGTTTATGCAATATTCGGTTTCAGATTAATTTGTTATTTTCAATTTGTTCTTAAACAAGTTAATTTCTTCAGTCTTTATACTCTTCAGATTTCTGTCATCTAGAAGAACAATTTAACGTTATTAAAACAAGATGTTAGTGTTAAACACTGGGTCAGAAACATATTTTGAGATCAATAAAATAAATAAAATTCCAAAGTCTGCCTCCTGCATTTTGTTTTATTTTATAAATTAAAAATTTTCAATATTTTGACCTAACTCCTGTGATCATTGTGGTGTTGGCTTCTGGTTTAGGTAGAGTAATGGTGCTCATTTTCTCACACAGAAATATACGGTGTAGCATTTAGTAATGTTATTCTCTGCCTTTATCTTGCTCTTGTAAGGACCTATTTAGATTATGCAGTTCAGTTTGGTCACCATACAATATATTGGACATAATTTGGCTTGAACCCGTAAAGTGAAGAATGACAAAAGTTGATCTCAGGAATTAGAAATCTTCCTTATGAAGAGAAATTAAGAAGATATGTTTACACATTCTTCGAAAAGTATATTTGACACGATTGATGTAGTCAAAAGAATGAAAAGTTATATCAAAGGTAATAATGATAAGTTGTTAACTGAAACATCACAAAATAGAACAAGAAACGATAAATCTGTATTAATAAAAAATAATGTCTGTCACTATCTATGTGAGGTTGAAGAACAGACCAAGGGAGCTAGCCTCACCTATTTTGTAACAGTAACTCCTGCTGGGTATGTGCCCAATAGGGGATGGCATATACGTAACGAGTACAACTTTACACAGTGCCAAAGCTACCACTACGACGAACCTTGGTATATCATATTAACAGGGCTTTCAATTATAAATTTATTTTCTTTACAGGGTTCCCAGCTGAGCTTCTGTGCCGATCGCCCTCTCCCCCTCCACTCTCTTAAGGATAATATTCACAGTACAATGTAAACAACATACATTGAGTTTAACTAAGAGAAAACTTTCGTTCCCTGAGCGTCTCTTATAGGAGCAATAATGACGGGCCGCTTAGAGGCGTATAAAGGGGCAACCTAGAGGTGCATAAATGGACCGCCTAGAGGCACGTAAAGTGCCCACCTAGAGACACATATAGAGGCCGCCTAGAGGCTCATAAAGAGGATGCGTAAAGGCTCATAAAGAGGTCGCCTAGAGACACATAAAGGGGCCGCCTAGAGACACATAAAGGGGCCGCCTAGAGGCACGTAAAGAGGCCGCCTAGAGGTGCATAAAGGGGGCCGCCTAGAGGTACGTAAAGAGGCCGCCTAGAAGCTCATAAAGAGGCCGCCTAGAGACACATAAAGGGGCCGCCTAGAGGCACAAAAAGGGGCCGCCTAGAGGCACATAAAGTGGCCGCCTACAGACACTTAAAGGGGCCGCCTAGAGGCACATAAAGGGGCCGCCTAGAGGCACATAAAGGGCCGCCTACATACACTTAAATGGGCCGCCTAGAGGCACATAAAGGGGCCGCCTAGAGGCACATAAAGAGGCCACCTAGAGGCACATAAATGGGCTGCCTAGAGGCGCATAAATATAAGGTATCAGGACGCCAAGAACTAATGATCCTCATTTGATCTTATCAGTGATCATATTAATGATAATGATTATTACTTATAACTTATAAAATAGACCATAGCTTAGTATTAAGGTGTTAATTAGAATAAATAAACATATTATTCATTAATTAGTAATTAAAGTAAATAAATCATGGTTGGCCTAAATCTGGGTTGAGGTAATTGGCCGAGGCTACGAGCGAGGTTGCTCACTTACTCTGGGTTGAGGTAGGGGCCGAGGCTACGAGCGAGGCTGCTCACTTACTCTGGGTTGAGGTAGGGGGCCGAGGCTACGAGCGAGGCTGCTCACTTACTCTGGGTTGAGGTAGGGGGCCGAGGCTACGAGCGAGGCTGCTAACTTACTCTGGGTTGAGGTAGGGGCCGAGGCTACGAGCGAGGTTGCTCACTTACTCTGGGTTGAGGTAGGGGGCCGAGGCTACGAGCGAGGCTGCTCACTTACTCTGGGTTGAGGTAGGGGGCCGAGGCTACGAGCGAGGCTGCTCACTTACTCTGGGTTGAGGTAGGGGCCGAGGCTACGAGCGAGGCTGCTCACTTACTCTGGGTTGAGGTAGGGGGCCGAGGCTACGAGCGAGGCTGCTCACTTACTCTGGGTTGAGGTAGGGGGCCGAGGCTACGAGCGAGGCTGCTAACTTACTCTGGGTTGAGGTAGGGGCCGAGGCTACGAGCGAGGTTGCTCACTTACTCTGGGTTGAGGTAGGGGGCCGAGGCTACGAGCGAGGTTGCTCACTTACTCTGGGTTGAGGTAGGGGGCCGAGGCTACGAGCGAGGCTGCTCACTTACTCTGGGTTGAGGTAGGGGGCCGAGGCTACGAGCGAGGCTGCTCACTTACTCTGGGTTGAGGTAGGGGGCCGAGGCTACGAGCGAGGTTGCTCACTTACTCTGGGTTGAGGTAGGGGGCCGAGGCTACGAGTGAGGCTGCTCACTTACTCTGGGTTGAGGTAGGGGGCCGAGGCTACGAGCGAGGTTGCTCACTTACTCTGGGTTGAGGTAGGGGGCCGAGGCTACGAGCGAGGTTGCTCACTTACTCTGGGTTGAGGTAGGGGCCGAGGCTACGAGCGAGGCTGCTCACTTACTCTGGGTTGAGGTAGGGGGCCGAGGCTACAAGCGAGGTTGCTCACTTACTCTGGGTTGAGGTAGGGGGCCGAGGCTACGAGCGAGGTTGCTCACTTACTCTGGGTTGAGGTAGGGGCCGAGGATACGAGCGAGGCTGCTCACTTACTCTGGGTTGAGGTAGGGGGCCGAGGCTACGAGCGAGGTTGCTCACTTACTCTGGGTTGAGGTAGGGGGCCGAGGCTACGAGCGAGGTTGCTCACTTACTCTGGGTTGAGGTAGGGGGCCGAGGCTACGAGCGAGGCTGCTCACTTACTCTGGGTTGAGTTAGGGGGCCGAGGCTACGAGCGAGGTTGCTCACTTACTCTGGGTTGAGGTAGGGGGCCGAGGCTGCGAGCGAGGTTGCTCACTTACTCTGGGTTGAGGTAGGGGCCGAGGCTACGAGCGAGGCTGCTCACTTACTCTGGGTTGAGGTAGGGGGCCGAGGCTACGAGCGAGGTTGCTCACTTACTCTGGGTTGAGGTAGGGGGCCGAGGCTACGAGCGAGGTTGCTCACTTACTCTGGGTTGAGGTAGGGGCCGAGGCTACGAGCGAGGCTGCTCACTTACTCTGGGTTGAGGTAGGAGGCCGAGGCTACGAGCGAGGTTGCTCACTTACTCTGGGTTGAGGTAGGGGGCCGAGGCTACGAGCGAGGTTGCTCACTTACTCTGGGTTGAGGTAGGGGGCCGAGGCTACGAGCGAGGCTGCTCACTTACTCTGGGTTGAGGTAGGGGGCCGAGGCTACGAGCGAGGCTGCTCACTTACTCTGGGTTGAGGTAGGGGCCGAGGCTACGAGCGAGGTTGCTCACTTACTCTGGGTTGAGGTAGGGGGCCGAGGCTACGAGCGAGGTTGCTCACTTACTCTGGGTTGAGGTAGGGGGCCGAGGCTACGAGCGAGGCTGCTCACTTACTCTGGGTTGAGGTAGGGGGCCGAGGCTACGAGCGAGGTTGCTCACATACTCTGGGTTGAGGTAGGGGGCCGAGGCTACGAGCGAGGTTGCTCACTTACTCTGGGTTGAGGTAGGGGGCCGAGGCTACGAGCGAGGTTGCTCACTTACTCTGGGTTGAGGTAGGGGCCGAGGCTATGAGCGAGGTTGCTCACTTACTGTGGGTTGAGGTAGGGGGCCGAGGCTACGAGCGAGGTTGCTCACTTACTCTGGGTTGAGGTAGGGGGCCGAGGCTACGAGCGAGGTTGCTCACTTACTCTGGGTTGAGGTAGGGGGCCGAGGCTACGAGCGAGGTTGCTCACTTACTGTGGGTTGAGGTAGGGGGCCGAGGCTACGAGCGAGGTTGCTCACTTACTCTGGGTTGAGGTAGGGGGCCGAGGCTACGAGCGAGGTTGCTCACTTACTGTGGGTTGAGGTAGGGGGCCGAGGCTACGAGCGAGGTTGCTCACTTACTGTGGGTTGAGGTAGGGGGCCGAGGCTACGAGCGAGGTTGCTCACTTACTCTGGGTTGAGGTAGGGGGCCGAGGCTACGAGCGAGGTTGCTCACTTACTGTGGGTTGAGGTAGGGGGCCGAGGCTACGAGCGAGGTTGCTCACTTACTGTGGGTTGAGGTAGGGGGCCGAGGCTACAAGCGAGGTTGCTCACTTACTCTGGGTTGAGGTAGGGGGCCGAGGCTACGAGCGAGGTTGCTCACTTACTGTGGGTTGAGGTAGGGGGCCGAGGCTACGAGCGAGGTTGCTCACTTACTGTGGGTTAAGGTAGGGGGCCGAGGCTACGAGCGAGGTTGCTCACTTACTGTGGGTTGAGGTAATGGGCCGAGGCTACGAGCGAGGTTGCTCACTTACTGTGGGTTGAGGTAGGGGGCCGAGGCTACGAGCGAGGTTGCTCACTTACTGTGGGTTGAGGTAGGGGGCCGAGGCTACGAGCGAGGTTGCTCACTTACTGTGGGTTGAGGTAGGGGGTCGAGGCTACGAGCGAGGTTGCTCACTTACTGTGGGTTGAGGTAGGGGGTCGAGGCTACGAGCGAGGTTGCTCACTTACTCTGGGTTGAGGTAGGGGGTCGAGGCTACGAGCGAGGTTGCTCACTTACTCTGGGTTGAGGTAGGGGGCCGAGGCTACGAGCGAGGTTGCTCACTTACTGTGGGTTGAGGTAGGGGGCCGAGGCTACGAGCGAGGTTGCTCACTTACTGTGGGTTGAGGTAGGGGGTCGAGGCTACGAGCGAGGTTGCTCACTTACTCTGGGCTGAGGTAGGGGGTCGAGGCTACGAGCGAGGTTGCTCACTTACTCTGGGTTGAGGTAGGGGGCCGAGGCTACGAGCGAGGTTGCTCGCTTACTCTGGGTTGAGGTAGGGGGTCGAGGCTACGAGCGAGGTTGCTCACTTACTCTGGGTTGAGGTAGGGGGTCGAGGCTACGAGCGAGGCTGCTCGCTTACTCTGGGTTGAGGTAGGGGGTCGAGGCTACGAGCGAGGCTGCTCGCTTACTCTAGGTTGAGGTAGGGGGTCGAGGCTACGAGCGAGGCTGCTCGCTTACTCTGGGTTGAGGTAGGGGGCCGAGGCTACGAGCGAGGTTGCTCACTTACTCTGGGTTGAGGTAGGGGCCGAGGCTACGAGCGAGGTTGCTCACTTACTCTGGGTTGAGGTAGGGGCCGAGGCTACGAGCGAGGTTGCTCACTTACTCTGGGTTGAGGTAGGGGCCGAGGCTACGAGCGAGGCTGCTCACTTACTCTGGGTTGAGGTAGGGGCCGAGGCTACGAGCGAGGCTGCTCACTTACTCTGGGTTGAGGTAGGGGCCGAGGCTACGAGCGAGGTTGCTCACTTACTCTGGGTTGAGGTAGGGGCCAAGGCTACGAGCGAGGTTGCTCGCTTACTCTGGGTTGAGGTAGGGGGCCGAGGCTACGAGCGAGGTTGCTCACTTACTCTGGGTTGAGGTAGGGGCCAAGGCTACGAGCGAGGTTGCTCGCTTACTCTGGGTTGAGGTAGGGGCCGAGGCTACGAGCGAGGTTGTTCGCTTACTCTGGGTTGAGGTAGGGGCCGAGGCTACGAGCGAGGTTGCTCGCTTACTCTGGGTTGAGGTAGGGGGCCGAGGCTACGAGCGAGGTTGCTCACTTACTCTGGATTGAGGTAGGGGCCAAGGCTACGAGCGAGGTTGCTCGCTTACTCTGGGTTGAGGTAGGGGCCGAGGCTACGAGCGAGGTTGCTCGCTTACTCTGGGTTGAGGTAGGGGCCAAGGCTACGAGCGAGGTTGCTCGCTTACTCTGGGTTGAGGTAGGGGGCCGAGGCTACGAGCGAGGTTGCTCACTTACTCTGGGTTGAGGTAGGGGCCAAGGCTACGAGCGAGGTTGCTCGCTTACTCTGGGTTGAGGTAGGGGCCGAGGCTACGAGCGAGGTTGCTCGCTTACTCTGGGTTGAGGTAGGGGCCGAGGCTACGAGCGAGGTTGCTCACTTACTCTGGGTTGAGGTAGGGGCCAAGGCTACGAGCGAGGTTGCTCGCTTACTCTGGGTTGAGGTAGGGGCCGAGGCTACGAGCGAGGTTGCTCGCTTACTCTGGGTTGAGGTAGGGGCCGAGGCTACGAGCGAGGTTGCTCGCTTACTCTGGGTTGAGGTAGGGGGCCGAGGCTACGAGCGAGGTTGCTCACTTACTCTGGGTTGAGGTAGGGGCCAAGGCTACGAGCGAGGTTGCTCGCTTAATCTGGGTTGAGGTAGGGGCCGAGGCTACGAGCGAGGTTGCTCGCTTACTCTGGGTTGAGGTAGGGGCCGAGGCTACGAGCGAGGTTGCTCACTTACTCTGGGTTGAGGTAGGGGGCCGAGGCTACGAGCGAGGCTGCTCACTTTCTCTGGGTTGAGGTAGGGGGCCGAGGCTACGAGCGAGGCTGCTCGCTTTCTCTGGGTTGAGGTAGGGGCCGAGGCTACGAGCGAGGCTGCTCGCTTTCTCTGGGTTGAGGTAGGGGCCGAGGCTACGAGCGAGGTTGCTCACTTACTCTGGGTTGAGGTAGGGGCCAAGGCTACGAGCGAGGTTGCTCACTTACTCTGGGTTGAGGTAGGGGCCAAGGCTACGAGCGAGGTTGCTCACTTACTCTGGGTTGAGGTAGGGGGCCGAGGCTACGAGCGAGGTTGCTCACTTACTCTGGGTTGAGGTAGGGGCCAAGGCTACGAGCGAGGTTGCTCACTTACTCTGGGTTGAGGTAGGGGGCCGAGGCTACGAGCGAGGTTGCTCACTTACTCTGGGTTGAGGTAGGGGCCGAGGCTACGAGCGAGGTTGCTCGCTTACTCTGGGTTGAGGTAGGGGCCGAGGCTACGAGCGAGGTTGCTCGCTTACTCTGGGTTGAGGTAGGGGCCGAGGCTACGAGCGAGGTTGCTCACTTACTCTGGGTTGAGGTAGGGGCCGAGGCTACGAGCGAGGTTGCTCACTTACTCTGGGTTGAGGTAGGGGCCGAGGCTACGAGCGAGGTTGCTCGCTTACTCTGGGTTGAGGTAGGGGCCGAGGCTACGAGCGAGGTTGCTCACTTACTCTGGGTTGAGGTAGGGGGCCGAGGCTACGAGCGAGGCTGCTCACTTTCTCTGGGTTGAGGTAGGGGGCCGAGGCTACGAGCGAGGCTGCTCGCTTTCTCTGGGTTGAGGTAGGGGCCGAGGCTACGAGCGAGGCTGCTCGCTTTCTCTGGGTTGAGGTAGGGGCCGAGGCTACGAGCGAGGTTGCTCACTTACTCTGGGTTGAGGTAGGGGGCCGAGGCTACGAGCGAGGTTGCTCACTTACTCTGGGTTGAGGTAGGGGCCGAGGCTACGAGCGAGGTTGCTCACTTACTCTGGGTTGAGGTAGGGGCCGAGGCTACGAGCGAGGTTGCTCACTTACTCTGGGTTGAGGTAGGGGCCGAGGCTACGAGCGAGGTTGCTCACTTACTCTGGGTTGAGGTAGGGGCCGAGGCTACGAGCGAGGCTGCTCGCTTTCTCTGGGTTGAGGTAGGGGGCCAAGGCTACGAGCGAGGTTGCTCACTTACTCTGGGTTGAGGTAGGGGCCGAGGCTACGAGCGAGGTTGCTCACTTACTCTGGGTTGAGGTAGAGGCCGAGGCTACGAGCGAGGTTGCTCACTTACTCTGGGTTGAGGTAGGGGCCGAGGCTACGAGCGAGGCTGCTCGCTTTCTCTGGGTTGAGGTAGGGGGCCGAGGCTACGAGCGAGGTTGCTCACTTACTCTGGGTTGAGGTAGGGGCCGAGGCTACGAGCGAGGTTGCTCACTTACTCTGGGTTGAGGTAGGGGGCCGAGGCTACGAGCGAGGCTGCTCGCTTTCTCTGGGTTGAGGTAGGGGGCGAGGCTACGAGCGAGGTTGCTCACTTACTCTGGGTTGAGGTAGGGGCCAAGGCTACGAGCGAGGCTGCTCGCTTTCTCTGGGTTGAGGTAGGGGGCCGAGGCTACGAGCGAGGTTGCTCACTTACTCTGGGTTGAGGTAGGGGGCCGAGGCTACGAGCGAGGTTGCTCACTTACTCTGGGTTGAGGTAGGGGCCGAGGCTACGAGCGAGGTTGCTCACTTACTCTGGGTTGAGGTAGGGGCCGAGGCTACGAGCGAGGCTGCTCGCTTTCTCTGGGTTGAGGTAGGGGGCCGAGGCTACGAGCGAGGTTGCTCACTTACTGTGGGTTGAGGTAGGGGCCAAGGCTACGAGCGAGGCTGCTCGCTTTCTCTGGGTTGAGGTAGGGGGCCGAGGCTACGAGCGAGGTTGCTCACTTACTCTGGGTTGAGGTAGGGGGCCGAGGCTACGAGCGAGGTTGCTCACTTACTCTGGGTTGAGGTAGGGGGCCGAGGCTACGAGCGAGGTTGCTCACTTACTCTGGGTTGAGGTAGGGGCCGAGGCTACGAGCGAGGCTGCTCACTTACTCTGGGTTGAGGTAGGGGCCGAGGCTACGAGCGAGGCTGCTCACTTACTCTGGGTTGAGGTAGGGGGCCGAGGCTACGAGCGAGGCTGCTCACTTACTCTGGGTTGAGGTAGGGGGTCGAGGCTACGAGCGAGGCTGCTCACTTACTCTGGGTTGAGGTAGGGGCCGAGGCTACGAGCGAGGCTGCTAACTTACTCTGGGTTGAGGTAGGGGCCGAGGCTACGAGCGAGGCTGCTCACTTACTCTGGGTTGAGGTAGGGGGCCGAGGCTACGAGCGAGGCTGCTCACTTACTCTTGGTTGAGGTAGGGGCCGAGGCTACGAGCGAGGCTGCTCACTTACTATGGGTTGAGGTAGTGGGTCGAGGCTACGAGCGAGGCTGCTCGCTTTCTCTGGGTTGAGGTAGGGGGCCGAGGCTACGAGCGAGGCTGCTCGCTTTCTCTGGGTTGAGGTAGGGGGCCGAGGCTACGAGCGAGGCTGCTCGCTTTCTCTGGGTTGAGGTAGGGGGCCGAGGCTACGAGCGAGGCTGCTCGCTTTCTCTGGGTTGAGGTAGGGGGCCGAGGCTACGAGCGAGGCTGCTCGCTTTCTCTGGGTTGAGGTAGGGGGTCGAGGCTACGAGCGAGGCTGCTCGCTTTCTCTGGGTTGAGGTAGGGGGCCGAGACTACGAGCGAGGCTGCTCGCTTTCTCTGGGTTGAGGTAGGGGGTCGAGGCTTAATGCAGCTCTTGACAATGACATTACTACCCCCCCCCCCCCATGTTTCTTTTGTGTAATGTGAGGTATCTGTTTCCACAAGTATCTTCCCCTCTCCTCTGTTCTCATTGCCCCTCCCTTCCCTTCCTTTCTTCCTCCCTCTCCACTCTTCTCCTTCACCCTCCCTTCCCTTCCCCCCTCTCCTATCCCTTCCCTTCCATTCTTCCTCCCTTTCCTCTCCTCCTCTTTTTCTCTCCTCTCCTCCTCTTCTTCTCTCCTCTCCTGTATCATCTCCCCATTCTCCCTCTATTTCTTTCCCATCTTTCCCTTCCTCCCACTCCTCCCTCTCTCTCTCGCTCTTTCTCTCCAGTTTCAAGAAAACCATAACAATACGTGAGTAAACAGCTCAAGTAACCGTCCAAACTTTATGAAAACACATCCCCCGATTTCATTTCAGATATTACGAAATTTGCTGGGGGTGACTACAGATATCAATATTCTTAACATCTGGTACTTATGCCTAGCCCGTCTGACCTATGACACTCCCCTGCACTCCATGTGTCATCTTTGGAAAGTTGGGTGAGGCTAGTCCCAAGTTTCTGGCCTCCAACCTTAGACAGACATTTTCTTTTATGTATAGTAGAAAGGAAACCCATTGGTGCCTCGGATAGTCTGTCTCTTTCCCTACCCTTATTGTCTCCTCTCCTCCCTCTTCATCACATTCCCTGCCTCTTCCCATTCCCTTCTTCACCCTCATCCCTCTCTTCCCTTCCACCTTCCCCATTTTCCACCTTATTCCTCTCTTCACTCCTCACCCACATCTCCATTTCCCATCTTTTCCCTGTTCTCCCGTCTTCCCGTTCTCACCTATCTGGCCTCCAGCCTCGAACTGACAAATATTTCCAGTCACTCATCTTGCGAGATGGGGACTTTTAGTACCACTGCTACCTTGATGACACAGATGACACAGGGTTTTCACCTGGTGTAAACTTAGTACCAAGATGAGCCACAGAGACACTAGAAAGAATTTATTCAGTGTCAGAGTAGTTAACAGATGGTATGCATTAGAGGCAGTGATGTGGTGGAGGCTGACTCCATACACAGTTTCATATAAAGATATCATAGAGCCCAGGAGGCTCAAGAATCTGTACTCCAGTTGATTGACGGTGGAGAGGCGGGACCAAAGAGCCAAAGCTCTACTCCCGCAAGCACAACTAGGTGAGTACAACTAGGTGAGTACCATATTAAAGTGTTCTTGATGATATCCTCATAATACACCTAGAGTTTGCCAGTGCAGAATACCAAGGCTATCTTGGTATTCTGAATGTACTATCACATGTCTCTCTATGACTAACTATCCCGTGTGATTGGGGATTTTTAGCATCATTTAGCTAGTTTTTTTAACACACACTGTACTTCCAGAAACCTCTTACCTTTATTCAATATATTTATGAACTAAACTGTAACGTCCAGTCTTTCCAGAAACTTGAATAAACTGTCTTCCTTCTGAACTAGCAACAGTCTTCCTTCTGAACTAGCAACAGTCTTCCTTCTAAACTAGCAACAGTCTTTCTTTTAAACTCGCAATAGTCTTTGTCCTGAAATAGCAACAGTTTTCCTTCTAAACTAGCAACAGGTTTCCTCCTGAACTAGCAACAGTCTTCTTTCTGAACTACCTACAGTCTTCCTTCAGAACTAGAAACAGTCTTCCTTCAGAACTAACAACAGTCTTCCTTCTGAACTAGCAACAGTCTTCCTTCTGAACTAACAACAATTTTCCTTCTGAACTAGCAACAATATTCCTTCTGAACTAGATACAGTCTTCCTTTTGAACTAGCAATTGTCTTCCTTCAACAACATCAACAGTCTTTCTTCTAAACCGGCAACAGTCTTCCTTTTGAAGTAGCAGCAGTCTTCCTTCTGTACTAGCAGCAATCTTCCTTCAGAACTAGCAACAGTCTTCCTTCTGAACTAACAACAATCTTCCTTCTGAACTAGACACAGTCTTCCTTTTGAACTAGCAACAGTCTTCCTTCAACACTATCAACAGTCTTCCTTCTAAACTGGCAACAGTCTTCCTTTTGAAGTAGCAACAGTCTTCATCCTGAACCAGCAACAGTCTTCTTTCTGAACTAGCAACAGTCTTCCTTCAACACTATCAACAGTCTTCCTTCTAAACTGGCAACAGTCTTCTTTTTGAAGTAGCAACAGTCTTCATCCTGAACCAGCAAGTCTTCTTTCTGAACTAGCAACAGTCTTCCTTCTGAACTAGCAACAGTCGTCCTTCAGAACTAGCAATTCTTCGTTCTGAACTATCCAGTCTTCGTCTGAAATAGCATCAGTCTTCCTTCTGAACTAACAAAAGTCTTCCTTCAAAACTAGCAAGTCATCCTTCTGAACTAGCAAATCTTCATTCTGAACTAGCAACAGACTTCCTCCTGCACCAGCAACAGTCTTCTTTCTGAACTAGCAACAGTCTTCCTTCTGAACTAACAACAGTCTTCCTTCTAAACTCGAAACAGTCTTCCTCTTGAACAAGTAACAATTTTCCTTCTAAAACTGCAACAGTTTTCTTTCTGAACTAGCAAGTCTTCCTCCTCAACTAGCAACAGTCTTCTTTCTAAACGCACAACAGTCTTCCTCCTGAACAAGCAAATGTTTTCTTTTTGAACTAGCAACAATCTTCTTTAAGAACTAGCAACATTATTTCTTCTGAACTAGGAACAGTCTTCCTTCAGAACTATCAACAGTCTTCCTCCTGAACTAGCAACAGTCTTCCTTGTAAACCCACAACAGTCATCCTCCTGAACTAGCATCAGGTCTTCCTTTAGCACTAGCAATAGTCTTCCTGCTGAACTAGTAACAGTCTTCCTTCAGAACTAGCAACAGTCTTCCTTCTAAACTAGCAACAGTTTTCCTTCTAAACTAGCAACAGTCTTCTTCCTGAACAAGCAACAGACTTCCTTCAGAACTAGCAACAGTCTTCCTTCTGAACTAGCAACAGTCTTACTTCTGAACTAGCAACAGTCTTCCTTCTGAACTAGCAACAGTCTTACTTCTGAACTAGCAACAGTCTTCCTTCTGAACTACCAAAAAGTTCATTCTAAACTAGCAACAGTCTTCCGTCAAAATTAGCAACAGTTTTCCTCCTGAACTAGCAACAGTCTTCCTTCTGAAATAGCAAGTCTTCCTTTTAAACTCGAAACAGTTTTCCTCCTAAACTAGCAACACTTTTCCTTCTAAACTAGCAACAGGTTTCCTTCTGAACTAGAAACAGTCTTCCTTAAGAACTAGCAACAGTCTTCCTTAAGAACTAGCAACAGTCTTCCTTCAGAACTAGCAAGAGCCTTCCTTCTGAACTAGCAAATGTCTTCCTTTTAAACTCGCAACAGTCTTCCTAAAGAACTAGCAACAGGACTTACTTCAGAAATAGCAACAGTCTTCCTTCTGAACTAGCAACAGTTCTTCCTTCAGAAATAGCAACAGTCTTCCTTCAGACCTAGCAAAAGTCTACCTTCTGAACAAGCAACAGTCTTCCTTCAGAACTAGCAACAGTCTTCCTTCTAAACTATCAACAGTTTTCCTTCTAAACTAGAAACAGTCTTCCTTCAGAACTAGCAACAGTCTTCCTTCTAAACTCGAAACTGTCTTCCTCCTGAACTAGCAAAAGTCTCCTTCAAAACTAGTAACAGTCTTCCTTCTGAACTAGGAACAGTCTTCCTTCTGAACTAGCAACATTCTTCCTTCTGAACTAGCAACAGTCTTCCTTCTGAACTAGCAACAGTCTTCCTTCAGAACTAGCATTAGTCTTACTTCTGAACTAGCAAGAGTCTTCATTCTAAATTAGGAAAAGTCTTCCTTCTGAACTAGCAGCAGTCTTCCTTCAGAACTAGCAACAGTCTTCCTCTAGAACTAGCAACAGTCTTCCTTTAGAACTAGCTACAATCTTCTTTTTAAGAGAGCACCAGTCTTCCTTTTAAACTCGAAACAGTCTTCTTCCTGAACTAGCAACAGTTTTCCTTCTAAACTAGCAACAGGTTTCCTTTTGAACTAGCAACAGTCTTTTTTCTGAGCTAGCAACAATCTTTTTTCTGAACTAGCAAATATCTTCCTTCTGAACTAGCAACAGTCTTCCTTTTGAAGTATCAACAGTCTTTTGAATTAACAACAGTCCCTCTTCAAAACTAGAAACAGTCTTCCTACTGAACTAGCAACAGTCTTCTTTATGAACTAGCAACAGTCTTCCATCTGAACTAGCAACAGTCTTCCTTCTGAACTAGCAACAACCTTTCTTCTCAACTAGCAACAGTCTTCCTCCTGAACTAGCGACATTCCTCCTTCAGAACTTGCAGCTGTCTTCCTCCTGAGCTAGCAACAGTCTACTTCCTGAACTAGCAAGTCTTCCTTCTGAACTAACAACAGTCTTCCTTCTGAACTAGCAACAGCTTTCATTCTGAACTAGCAACATTCTTCCTTCAGAACTAACAACAGTCAAATTTCTGAACAAGGAACAGTCTTCCTTTTCAAGTAGCAACAGTCTTTCTTTTCAAGTAGCAACAGTCTTCTGAACTAGCAACAGTCTTCCTCATGAACCAGCAACAGTCTTCTGTCTGAAGTAGCAACAGTCTTCCATCTGAACTAGCATCAGCCTTCCTTCTGAACTAGCAACAGGCTTCCTTCAGAACTAGCGATTTTTCCCTCTAAACTAGTAAGTATTCCTTCTGAACTAGCAACAATTTTTCTTCTGAACTAGCTACAGTCTTCCTCCTGAACTAGCAACAGTCTTCCTGAACCAACAACAGCCTTCTACCTTAACAAGCAAAAGTCTTCCTCCTAAACCAACAACAACCATCTTTCTTAAATAGCAACAGTCTTCCTTCTAAACTCGCCAAAGTCTTCTTCCTGAACTAGCAACAGGTTTTCCTTTAGAAATTGCAATAGTCTTCCTTCTGAACTAGCAAGTCTTCCTTCAGAACTAGCAATAGTCTTCCTTCTGAACTAGCAAGTCTTCCTTCAGAACTAGCAATAGTCTTCCTTCTGAACTAGCAACAGTCTACCTTCTAAGCTTGGAACAGTCTTCCTGTAGAAATAACAATAGTCTTCCTTCTGAACTAGCAACAGTTTTCCTTCTAAACTAGAAACAGTCTTCCTTCAGAACTAGAAACATTGTTCCTTCTAAACTCGAAACTGTCTTCCTCTTGAACTAAAGAAAGTCTTCCTTCAAAACAAGTAACAGTCTTCCTTCTGAACTAGGAACAGTCTTCCTTCTGAACTAGCAACAGTCTTCCTTCTGAACTAGCAACAGTCTTCCTTCTGAACTAGCAACAGTCATCCTTCAGAACTAGCAACAGTCTTACTTCTGAACTAGCAAGAGTCTTCATTCTAAATTAGGAAAAGGCTTCATTCTGAACTAGCAGCAATCTTCCTTCAGAACTAGCAACAGTCTTCCTCTAGAACTAGCAACAGTCTTCCTTTAGAACTAGCTACAGTCTTCTTTTTAAGATAGCACCAGTTTTCCTTTTAAACTCTAAACAGTCTTCTTCCTGAACTAGCAACAGTTTTCCTTCTAAACTAGCCTTCTAAACTAGCATCAGTCTTCCTTCTAAACTAGCATCAGTCTTCCTTCTGAACTAGCAAGGGTCTTCCTTCAGAACTAGCATCAGTCTTCCTTCTGAACTAGCAACATTCTTTCATCAGAACTAGCAATAGTTGTCCGTCTGAACTAGCAACAGTCTTCCTTCAGAACTAGCAATAGTCTTCTTCCTGAACCAACAACAGCCGTCTCCCTGAACTAGCAACATTCTTCCTTCAGATCTAGCAAAAGTCTTCCTTCTTAACTAGCAACAGTTTTCCTTCTAAACTAGCAAAAGTTTTCCTTCTGAACTAGCAACAATCTTACTTCAGAACTAGCAACAGTCTTCCTCCTGAACAAGCAACAGTCTTCTGTCTGAATTAGCAACTGTCTTCCATCTGAGGTAGCAACAATCTTCATTCAGAACAAGCAATTCTTCCTTATGAACTAGCAAGTCTGCAATCTGAACTAGCATCAGTATTCCTTCTGAACTAGCAAGAGTCTGCCTTCAGAACTAGTGAGTCTTCGTTCTAATCTAGAAAGTCTTCCTTCAGAACTAGTGAGTCTTCGTTCTAAACTAGCAACTAGTCTTATTCTGGACTAACAACATTCTTTCTTCAGAACTAGCAAAAGATGTCCGTCTGAACTTGCAATAGTCTTCCTCCTGAATCAACTACAGCCTTCTCTCTGAACTAGCAATAATCTTCCTTCTATACTAGCAACAGTCTTCCTTCTTAACTAGCAACAGTTTTCCTTCTTATCTGGTAACTGTCTTCCTCCTGAACTAGCAATAATCTTCCTTCTATACTTGCAACAGTCTTCCTCCAGAACAAGCAACAGTCTTTCTGTTGAACTAGTAACAGTGTTCCTTCTGAACTAGCAACAGTCTTTCTTCTGAACTAGCAACAATCTTCCTTCTGAACTAGCAACTGTCTTCCTTTTGAACTAGCAACAGTTTTTCATCTAAACTAGCAATAGGTCTCCTCCTGAACTAGCAACAGTCTTTCTTCTGAACTAGCAACAGTCTTCCTTCTGAACTAACAACAGTCTTCCTCCTGAACTAGGAACAGTTTTTCTTCTAAACTAGCAACAGTTTTCCATCTGAACTAGCAACAATCTTCCTCCTGAACTAGCAATAGTCTTCTTTCTGAACTAGAAACAGTCTTCCTCCTGAACGAGCAACAGTCTTCTTCCTCACCTTGCAACAGTTTTCCTTCTAAACTAGCAACAGGTTTCCTTCTGAACAATCAACAGGTTTCCTCCTGAAAAAGCAACAATCTTCCACCTGAACTAACAACAATCTTCATTCTGAACTAGCAATTCATCCATCTGAACTAGCAAGTCTTCCTCCTGAACTAGCTACATTCTTCCTTCAGAACTAGCAACAGTCTTCCTCATGAACAAGCAACAGTCTTTTTTCTGAACTAGCAACAGTCTTCCATCTGAACTAGCAACAAACTTCCTTAAGATCCAGCAATTCTTCCATCTGAACAAGCAAGTCCTTCTGAACTAGCAACATTCTTTCATCAGAACTAGCAATAGTTGTCCGTCTGAACTAGCAACAGTCTTCCTTCAGAACTAGCAATAGTCTTCTTCCTGAACCAACAACAGCCGTCTCCCTGAACTAGCAACATTCTTCCTTCAGATCTAGCAAAAGTCTTCCTTCTTAACTAGCAACAGTTTTCCTTCTAAACTAGCAAAAGTTTTCCTTCTGAACTAGCAACAATCTTACTTCAGAACTAGCAACAGTCTTCCTCCTGAACAAGCAACAGTCTTCTGTCTGAATTAGCAACTGTCTTCCATCTGAGGTAGCAACAATCTTCATTCAGAACAAGCAATTCTTCCTTATGAACTAGCAAGTCTGCAATCTGAACTAGCATCAGTATTCCTTCTGAACTAGCAAGAGTCTGCCTTCAGAACTAGTGAGTCTTCGTTCTAATCTAGAAAGTCTTCCTTCAGAACTAGTGAGTCTTCGTTCTAAACTAGCAACTAGTCTTATTCTGGACTAACAACATTCTTTCTTCAGAACTAGCAAAAGATGTCCGTCTGAACTTGCAATAGTCTTCCTCCTGAATCAACTACAGCCTTCTCTCTGAACTAGCAATAATCTTCCTTCTATACTAGCAACAGTCTTCCTTCTTAACTAGCAACAGTTTTCCTTCTTATCTGGTAACTGTCTTCCTCCTGAACTAGCAATAATCTTCCTTCTATACTTGCAACAGTCTTCCTCCAGAACAAGCAACAGTCTTTCTGTTGAACTAGTAACAGTGTTCCTTCTGAACTAGCAACAGTCTTTCTTCTGAACTAGCAACAATCTTCCTTCTGAACTAGCAACTGTCTTCCTTTTGAACTAGCAACAGTTTTTCATCTAAACTAGCAATAGGTCTCCTCCTGAACTAGCAACAGTCTTTCTTCTGAACTAGCAACAGTCTTCCTTCTGAACTAACAACAGTCTTCCTCCTGAACTAGGAACAGTTTTTCTTCTAAACTAGCAACAGTTTTCCATCTGAACTAGCAACAATCTTCCTCCTGAACTAGCAATAGTCTTCTTTCTGAACTAGAAACAGTCTTCCTCCTGAACGAGCAACAGTCTTCTTCCTCACCTTGCAACAGTTTTCCTTCTAAACTAGCAACAGGTTTCCTTCTGAACAATCAACAGGTTTCCTCCTGAAAAAGCAACAATCTTCCACCTGAACTAACAACAATCTTCATTCTGAACTAGCAATTCATCCATCTGAACTAGCAAGTCTTCCTCCTGAACTAGCTACATTCTTCCTTCAGAACTAGCAACAGTCTTCCTCATGAACAAGCAACAGTCTTTTTTCTGAACTAGCAACAGTCTTCCATCTGAACTAGCAACAAACTTCCTTAAGATCCAGCAATTCTTCCATCTGAACAAGCAAGTCCTTCAGAACTAGCAACAGTCTTCCTCATGAACAAGCAACAGTCTTCTTTCTGAACTAGCAACAGTCTTCCTTCTGAACTAGCAACAGTCTTCCTTTTGAAGTAGCAACAGTCTTCTAAACTAACAACAGTCCTCCTTCAGAACTAGCAACAGTCTTCCTCCTGAACTTGGAACAGTTTTCCTTCTACACTAGCAACATTTTTGCTTCTGATCTAGCAACAGTCTTCCTCCTGAACTAGCAATAGTCGTCTTTCTGAAATAGAAACAGTCTTCCTCCTGAACCAGCAACAACCTTCTTTCTGAACTAGCAATATTCTTCCTTCTGAACTAGCAACAGTCTTCCTCCTGAACTAGGAACAGTTTTCCTTCTAAACTAGCAACAGTTTTCCTTTTGAACTAGCAACAGTCTTCCTCCTGAACTAGCAATAGTCTTCTTTCTGAACTAGAAACAGTCTTCCTCCAGAACTAGCAACAGTCTTCTTCCTCACCTAGCAACAGTCTTCCTACTAAACTCGCAACAGTCTTATTCCTGAACTAGCAACAGTTTTCCTTCTAAACTAGCAACAGCTTTCATTCTGAACCAGCAATAGTCTTTCCTTCTGAACTAGCAACAGTCTTCCTTTAGAACTAGCTACAATCTTCTTTTTAAGAGAGCACCAGTCTTCCTTTTAAACTCGAAACAGTCTTCTTCCTGAACTAGCAACAGTTTTCCTTCTAAACTAGCAACAGGTTTCCTTTTGAACTAGCAACAGTCTTTTTTTCTGAGCTAGCAACAATCTTTTTTCTGAACTAGCAAATATCTTCCTTCTGAACTAGCAACAGTCTTCCTTTTGAAGTATCAACAGTCTTTTGAATTAACAACAGTCCCTCTTCAAAACTAGAAACAGTCTTCCTCCTGAACTAGCAACAGTCTTCTTTATGAACTAGCAACAGTCTTCCATCTGAACTAGCAACAGTCTTCCTTCTGAACTAGCAACAACCTTTCTTCTCAACTAGCAACAGTCTTCCTCCTGAACTAGCGACATTCCTCCTTCAGAACTTGCAGCTGTCTTCCTCCTGAGCTAGCAACAGTCTACTTCCTGAACTAGCAAGTCTTCCTTCTGAACTAACAACAGTCTTCCTTCTGAACTAGCAACAGCTTTCATTCTGAACTAGCAACATTCTTCCTTCAGAACTAACAACAGTCAAATTTCTGAACAAGGAACAGTCTTCCTTTTCAAGTAGCAACAGTCTTTCTTTTCAAGTAGCAACAGTCTTCTGAACTAGCAACAGTCTTCCTCATGAACCAGCAACAGTCTTCTGTCTGAAGTAGCAACAGTCTTCCATCTGAACTAGCATCAGCCTTCCTTCTGAACTAGCAACAGTCTTCCTTCAGAACTAGCGATTTTTCCCTCTAAACTAGTAAGTATTCCTTCTGAACTAGCAACAATTTTTCTTCTGAACTAGCTACAGTCTTCCTCCTGAACTAGCAACAGTCTTCCTGAACCAACAACAGCCTTCTACCTTAACAAGCAAAAGTCTTCCTCCTAAACCAACAACAACCATCTTTCTTAACTAGCAACAGTCTTCCTTCTAAACTCGCCAAAGTCTTCTTCCTGAACTAGCAACAGGTTTTCCTTTAGAAATTGCAATAGTCTTCCTTCTGAACTAGCAAGTCTTCCTTCAGAACTAGCAATAGTCTTCCTTCTGAACTAGCAACAGTCTACCTTCTAAGCTTGGAACAGTCTTCCTGTAGAAATAACAATAGTCTTCCTTCTGAACTAGCAACAGTTTTCCTTCTAAACTAGAAACAGTCTTCCTTCAGAACTAGAAACATTGTTCCTTCTAAACTCGAAACTGTCTTCCTCTTGAACTAAAGAAAGTCTTCCTTCAAAACAAGTAACAGTCTTCCTTCTGAACTAGGAACAGTCTTCCTTCTGAACTAGCAACAGTCTTCCTTCTGAACTAGCAACAGTCTTCCTTCTGAACTAGCAACAGTCATCCTTCAGAACTAGCAACAGTCTTACTTCTGAACTAGCAAGAGTCTTCATTCTAAATTAGGAAAAGGCTTCATTCTGAACTAGCAGCAATCTTCCTTCAGAACTAGCAACAGTCTTCCTCTAGAACTAGCAACAGTCTTCCTTTAGAACTAGCTACAGTCTTCTTTTTAAGATAGCACCAGTTTTCCTTTTAAACTCTAAACAGTCTTCTTCCTGAACTAGCAACAGTTTTCCTTCTAAATTAGCCTTCTAAACTAGCATCAGTCTTCCTTCTAAACTAGCATCAGTCTTCCTTCTGAACTAGCAAGGGTCTTCCTTCAGAACTAGCATCAGTCTTCCTTCTGAACTAGCAACATTCTTTCATCAGAACTAGCAATAGTTGTCCGTCTGAACTAGCAACAGTCTTCCTTCAGAACTAGCAATAGTCTTCTTCCTGAACCAACAACAGCCGTCTCCCTGAACTAGCAACATTCTTCCTTCAGATCTAGCAAAAGTCTTCCTTCTTAACTAGCAACAGTTTTCCTTCTAAACTAGCAAAAGTTTTCCTTCTGAACTAGCAACAATCTTACTTCAGAACTAGCAACAGTCTTCCTCCTGAACAAGCAACAGTCTTCTGTCTGAATTAGCAACTGTCTTCCATCTGAGGTAGCAACAATCTTCATTCAGAACAAGCAATTCTTCCTTATGAACTAGCAAGTCTGCAATCTGAACTAGCATCAGTATTCCTTCTGAACTAGCAAGAGTCTGCCTTCAGAACTAGTGAGTCTTCGTTCTAATCTAGAAAGTCTTCCTTCAGAACTAGTGAGTCTTCGTTCTAAACTAGCAACTAGTCTTATTCTGGACTAACAACATTCTTTCTTCAGAACTAGCAAAAGATGTCCGTCTGAACTTGCAATAGTCTTCCTCCTGAATCAACTACAGCCTTCTCTCTGAACTAGCAATAATCTTCCTTCTATACTAGCAACAGTCTTCCTTCTTAACTAGCAACAGTTTTCCTTCTTATCTGGTAACTGTCTTCCTCCTGAACTAGCAATAATCTTCCTTCTATACTTGCAACAGTCTTCCTCCAGAACAAGCAACAGTCTTTCTGTTGAACTAGTAACAGTGTTCCTTCTGAACTAGCAACAGTCTTTCTTCTGAACTAGCAACAATCTTCCTTCTGAACTAGCAACTGTCTTCCTTTTGAACTAGCAACAGTTTTTCATCTAAACTAGCAATAGGTCTCCTCCTGAACTAGCAACAGTCTTTCTTCTGAACTAGCAACAGTCTTCCTTCTGAACTAACAACAGTCTTCCTCCTGAACTAGGAACAGTTTTTCTTCTAAACTAGCAACAGTTTTCCATCTGAACTAGCAACAATCTTCCTCCTGAACTAGCAATAGTCTTCTTTCTGAACTAGAAACAGTCTTCCTCCTGAACGAGCAACAGTCTTCTTCCTCACCTTGCAACAGTTTTCCTTCTAAACTAGCAACAGGTTTCCTTCTGAACAATCAACAGGTTTCCTCCTGAAAAAGCAACAATCTTCCACCTGAACTAACAACAATCTTCATTCTGAACTAGCAATTCATCCATCTGAACTAGCAAGTCTTCCTCCTGAACTAGCTACATTCTTCCTTCAGAACTAGCAACAGTCTTCCTCATGAACAAGCAACAGTCTTTTTTCTGAACTAGCAACAGTCTTCCATCTGAACTAGCAACAAACTTCCTTAAGATCCAGCAATTCTTCCATCTGAACAAGCAAGTCCTTCTGAACTAGCAACATTCTTTCATCAGAACTAGCAATAGTTGTCCGTCTGAACTAGCAACAGTCTTCCTTCAGAACTAGCAATAGTCTTCTTCCTGAACCAACAACAGCCGTCTCCCTGAACTAGCAACATTCTTCCTTCAGATCTAGCAAAAGTCTTCCTTCTTAACTAGCAACAGTTTTCCTTCTAAACTAGCAAAAGTTTTCCTTCTGAACTAGCAACAATCTTACTTCAGAACTAGCAACAGTCTTCCTCCTGAACAAGCAACAGTCTTCTGTCTGAATTAGCAACTGTCTTCCATCTGAGGTAGCAACAATCTTCATTCAGAACAAGCAATTCTTCCTTATGAACTAGCAAGTCTGCAATCTGAACTAGCATCAGTATTCCTTCTGAACTAGCAAGAGTCTGCCTTCAGAACTAGTGAGTCTTCGTTCTAATCTAGAAAGTCTTCCTTCAGAACTAGTGAGTCTTCGTTCTAAACTAGCAACTAGTCTTATTCTGGACTAACAACATTCTTTCTTCAGAACTAGCAAAAGATGTCCGTCTGAACTTGCAATAGTCTTCCTCCTGAATCAACTACAGCCTTCTCTCTGAACTAGCAATAATCTTCCTTCTATACTAGCAACAGTCTTCCTTCTTAACTAGCAACAGTTTTCCTTCTTATCTGGTAACTGTCTTCCTCCTGAACTAGCAATAATCTTCCTTCTATACTTGCAACAGTCTTCCTCCAGAACAAGCAACAGTCTTTCTGTTGAACTAGTAACAGTGTTCCTTCTGAACTAGCAACAGTCTTTCTTCTGAACTAGCAACAATCTTCCTTCTGAACTAGCAACTGTCTTCCTTTTGAACTAGCAACAGTTTTTCATCTAAACTAGCAATAGGTCTCCTCCTGAACTAGCAACAGTCTTTCTTCTGAACTAGCAACAGTCTTCCTTCTGAACTAACAACAGTCTTCCTCCTGAACTAGGAACAGTTTTTCTTCTAAACTAGCAACAGTTTTCCATCTGAACTAGCAACAATCTTCCTCCTGAACTAGCAATAGTCTTCTTTCTGAACTAGAAACAGTCTTCCTCCTGAACGAGCAACAGTCTTCTTCCTCACCTTGCAACAGTTTTCCTTCTAAACTAGCAACAGGTTTCCTTCTGAACAATCAACAGGTTTCCTCCTGAAAAAGCAACAATCTTCCACCTGAACTAACAACAATCTTCATTCTGAACTAGCAATTCATCCATCTGAACTAGCAAGTCTTCCTCCTGAACTAGCTACATTCTTCCTTCAGAACTAGCAACAGTCTTCCTCATGAACAAGCAACAGTCTTTTTTCTGAACTAGCAACAGTCTTCCATCTGAACTAGCAACAAACTTCCTTAAGATCCAGCAATTCTTCCATCTGAACAAGCAAGTCCTTCAGAACTAGCAACAGTCTTCCTCATGAACAAGCAACAGTCTTCTTTCTGAACTAGCAACAGTCTTCCTTCTGAACTAGCAACAGTCTTCCTTTTGAAGTAGCAACAGTCTTCTAAACTAACAACAGTCCTCCTTCAGAACTAGCAACAGTCTTCCTCCTGAACTTGGAACAGTTTTCCTTCTACACTAGCAACATTTTTGCTTCTGATCTAGCAACAGTCTTCCTCCTGAACTAGCAATAGTCGTCTTTCTGAAATAGAAACAGTCTTCCTCCTGAACCAGCAACAACCTTCTTTCTGAACTAGCAATATTCTTCCTTCTGAACTAGCAACAGTCTTCCTCCTGAACTAGGAACAGTTTTCCTTCTAAACTAGCAACAGTTTTCCTTTTGAACTAGCAACAGTCTTCCTCCTGAACTAGCAATAGTCTTCTTTCTGAACTAGAAACAGTCTTCCTCCAGAACTAGCAACAGTCTTCTTCCTCACCTAGCAACAGTCTTCCTACTAAACTCGCAACAGTCTTATTCCTGAACTAGCAACAGTTTTCCTTCTAAACTAGCAACAGCTTTCATTCTGAACCAGCAATAGTCTTTCCTTCTGAACTAGCAACAGTCTTCCTTTAGAACTAGCTACAATCTTCTTTTTAAGAGAGCACCAGTCTTCCTTTTAAACTCGAAACAGTCTTCTTCCTGAACTAGCAACAGTTTTCCTTCTAAACTAGCAACAGGTTTCCTTTTGAACTAGCAACAGTCTTTTTTTCTGAGCTAGCAACAATCTTTTTTCTGAACTAGCAAATATCTTCCTTCTGAACTAGCAACAGTCTTCCTTTTGAAGTATCAACAGTCTTTTGAATTAACAACAGTCCCTCTTCAAAACTAGAAACAGTCTTCCTCCTGAACTAGCAACAGTCTTCTTTATGAACTAGCAACAGTCTTCCATCTGAACTAGCAACAGTCTTCCTTCTGAACTAGCAACAACCTTTCTTCTCAACTAGCAACAGTCTTCCTCCTGAACTAGCGACATTCCTCCTTCAGAACTTGCAGCTGTCTTCCTCCTGAGCTAGCAACAGTCTACTTCCTGAACTAGCAAGTCTTCCTTCTGAACTAACAACAGTCTTCCTTCTGAACTAGCAACAGCTTTCATTCTGAACTAGCAACATTCTTCCTTCAGAACTAACAACAGTCAAATTTCTGAACAAGGAACAGTCTTCCTTTTCAAGTAGCAACAGTCTTTCTTTTCAAGTAGCAACAGTCTTCTGAACTAGCAACAGTCTTCCTCATGAACCAGCAACAGTCTTCTGTCTGAAGTAGCAACAGTCTTCCATCTGAACTAGCATCAGCCTTCCTTCTGAACTAGCAACAGTCTTCCTTCAGAACTAGCGATTTTTCCCTCTAAACTAGTAAGTATTCCTTCTGAACTAGCAACAATTTTTCTTCTGAACTAGCTACAGTCTTCCTCCTGAACTAGCAACAGTCTTCCTGAACCAACAACAGCCTTCTACCTTAACAAGCAAAAGTCTTCCTCCTAAACCAACAACAACCATCTTTCTTAACTAGCAACAGTCTTCCTTCTAAACTCGCCAAAGTCTTCTTCCTGAACTAGCAACAGGTTTTCCTTTAGAAATTGCAATAGTCTTCCTTCTGAACTAGCAAGTCTTCCTTCAGAACTAGCAATAGTCTTCCTTCTGAACTAGCAACAGTCTACCTTCTAAGCTTGGAACAGTCTTCCTGTAGAAATAACAATAGTCTTCCTTCTGAACTAGCAACAGTTTTCCTTCTAAACTAGAAACAGTCTTCCTTCAGAACTAGAAACATTGTTCCTTCTAAACTCGAAACTGTCTTCCTCTTGAACTAAAGAAAGTCTTCCTTCAAAACAAGTAACAGTCTTCCTTCTGAACTAGGAACAGTCTTCCTTCTGAACTAGCAACAGTCTTCCTTCTGAACTAGCAACAGTCTTCCTTCTGAACTAGCAACAGTCATCCTTCAGAACTAGCAACAGTCTTACTTCTGAACTAGCAAGAGTCTTCATTCTAAATTAGGAAAAGGCTTCCTTCTGAACTAGCAGCAATCTTCCTTCAGAACTAGCAACAGTCTTCCTCTAGAACTAGCAACAGTCTTCCTTTAGAACTAGCTACAGTCTTCTTTTTAAGATAGCACCAGTTTTCCTTTTAAACTCTAAACAGTCTTCTTCCTGAACTAGCAACAGTTTTCCTTCTAAACTAGCCTTCTAAACTAGCATCAGTCTTCCTTCTAAACTAGCATCAGTCTTCCTTCTGAACTAGCAAGAGTCTTCCTTCAGAACTAGCATCAGTCTTCCTTCTGAACTAGCAACATTCTTTCATCAGAACTAGCAATAGTTGTCCGTCTGAACTAGCAACAGTCTTCCTTCAGAACTAGCAATAGTCTTCTTCCTGAACCAACAACAGCCGTCTCCCTGAACTAGCAACATTCTTCCTTCTGATCTAGCAAAAGTCTTTCTTCTTAACTAGCAACAGTTTTCCTTCTAAACTAGCAAAAGTTTTCCTTCTGAGCTAGCAACAATCTTACTTCAGAACTAGCAACAGTCTTCCTCCTGAACAAGCAACAGTCTTCTGTCTGAATTAGCAACTGTCTTCCATCTGAGGTAGCAACAATCTTCATTCAGAACAAGCAATTCTTCCTTATGAACTAGCAAGTCTGCAATCTGAACTAGCATCAGTATTCCTTCTGAACTAGCAAGAGTCTGCCTTCAGAACTAGTGAGTCTTCGTTCTAATCTAGAAAGTCTTCCTTCAGAACTAGTGAGTCTTCGTTCTAAACTAGCAACTAGTCTTATTCTGGACTAACAACATTCTTTCTTCAGAACTAGCAAAAGATGTCCGTCTGAACTAGCAATAGTCTTCCTCCTGAATCAACTACAGCCTTCTCTCTGAACTAGCAATAATCTTCCTTCTATACTAGCAACAGTCTTCCTTCTTAACTAGCAACAGTTTTCCTTCTTATCTGGTAACTGTCTTCCTCCTGAACTAGCAATAATCTTCCTTCTATACTTGCAACAGTCTTCCTCCAGAACAAGCAACAGTCTTTCTGTTGAACTAGTAACAGTGTTCCTTCTGAACTAGCAACAGTCTTTCTTCTGAACTAGCAACAATCTTCCTTCTGAACTAGCAACTGTCTTCCTTTTGAACTAGCAACAGTTTTTCATCTAAACTAGCAATAGGTCTCCTCCTGAACTAGCAACAGTCTTTCTTCTGAACTAGCAACAGTCTTCCTTCTGAACTAACAACAGTCTTCCTCCTGAACTAGGAACAGTTTTTCTTCTAAACTAGCAACAGTTTTCCATCTGAACTAGCAACAATCTTCCTCCTGAACTAGCAATAGTCTTCTTTCTGAACTAGAAACAGTCTTCCTCCTGAACGAGCAACAGTCTTCTTCCTCACCTTGCAACAGTTTTCCTTCTAAACTAGCAACAGGTTTCCTTCTGAACAATCAACAGGTTTCCTCCTGAAAAAGCAACAATCTTCCACCTGAACTAACAACAATCTTCATTCTGAACTAGCAATTCATCCATCTGAACTAGCAAGTCTTCCTCCTGAACTAGCTACATTCTTCCTTCAGAACTAGCAACAGTCTTCCTCATGAACAAGCAACAGTCTTTTTTCTGAACTAGCAACAGTCTTCCATCTGAACTAGCAACAAACTTCCTTAAGATCCAGCAATTCTTCCATCTGAACAAGCAAGTCCTTCAGAACTAGCAACAGTCTTCCTCATGAACAAGCAACAGTCTTGCTTCTGAACTAGCAACAGTCTTCCTTCTGAACTAGCAACAGTCTTCCTTTTGAAGTAGCAACAGTCTTCTAAACTAACAACAGTCCTCCTTCAGAACTAGCAACAGTCTTCCTCCTGAACTTGGAACAGTTTTCCTTCTAAACTAGCAACATTTTTGCTTCTGATCTAGCAACAGTCTTCCTCCTGAACTAGCAATAGTCGTCTTTCTGAAATAGAAACAGTCTTCCTCCTGAACCAGCAACAACCTTCTTTCTGAACTAGCAATATTCTTCCTTCTGAACTAGCAACAGTCTTCCTCCTGAACTAGGAACAGTTTTCCTTCTAAACTAGCAACAGTTTTCCTTTTGAACTAGCAACAGTCTTCCTCCTGAACTAGCAATAGTCTTCTTTCTGAACTAGAAACAGTCTTCCTCCAGAACTAGCAACAGTCTTCTTCCTCACCTAGCAACAGTCTTCCTACTAAACTCGCAACAGTCTTATTCCTGAACTAGCAACAGTTTTCCTTCTAAACTAGCAACAGCTTTCATTCTGAACCAGCAATAGTCTTTCCTTCTGAACTAGCAACAGTCTTCCTTTAGAACTAGCTACAATCTTCTTTTTAAGAGAGCACCAGTCTTCCTTTTAAACTCGAAACAGTCTTCTTCCTGAACTAGCAACAGTTTTCCTTCTAAACTAGCAACAGGTTTCCTTTTGAACTAGCAACAGTCTTTTTTTCTGAGCTAGCAACAATCTTTTTTCTGAACTAGCAAATATCTTCCTTCTGAACTAGCAACAGTCTTCCTTTTGAAGTATCAACAGTCTTTTGAATTAACAACAGTCCCTCTTCAAAACTAGAAACAGTCTTCCTCCTGAACTAGCAACAGTCTTCTTTATGAACTAGCAACAGTCTTCCATCTGAACTTGCAACAGTCTTCCTTCTGAACTAGCAACAACCTTTCTTCTCAACTAGCAACAGTCTTCCTCCTGAACTAGCGACATTCCTCCTTCAGAACTTGCAGCTGTCTTCCTCCTGAGCTAGCAACAGTCTACTTCCTGAACTAGCAAGTCTTCCTTCTGAACTAACAACAGTCTTCCTTCTGAACTAGCAACAGCTTTCATTCTGAACTAGCAACATTCTTCCTTCAGAACTAACAACAGTCAAATTTCTGAACAAGGAACAGTCTTCCTTTTCAAGTAGCAACAGTCTTTCTTTTCAAGTAGCAACAGTCTTCTGAACTAGCAACAGTCTTCCTCATGAACCAGCAACAGTCTTCTGTCTGAAGTAGCAACAGTCTTCCATCTGAACTAGCATCAGCCTTCCTTCTGAACTAGCAACAGTCTTCCTTCAGAACTAGCGATTTTTCCCTCTAAACTAGTAAGTATTCCTTCTGAACTAGCAACAATTTTTCTTCTGAACTAGCTACAGTCTTCCTCCTGAACTAGCAACAGTCTTCCTGAACCAACAACAGCCTTCTACCTTAACAAGCAAAAGTCTTCCTCCTAAACCAACAACAACCATCTTTCTTAACTAGCAACAGTCTTCCTTCTAAACTCGCCAAAGTCTTCTTCCTGAACTAGCAACAGGTTTTCCTTTAGAAATTGCAATAGTCTTCCTTCTGAACTAGCAAGTCTTCCTTCAGAACTAGCAATAGTCTTCCTTCTGAACTAGCAACAGTCTACCTTCTAAGCTTGGAACAGTCTTCCTGTAGAAATAACAATAGTCTTCCTTCTGAACTAGCAACAGTTTTCCTTCTAAACTAGAAACAGTCTTCCTTCAGAACTAGAAACATTGTTCCTTCTAAACTCGAAACTGTCTTCCTCTTGAACTAAAGAAAGTCTTCCTTCAAAACAAGTAACAGTCTTCCTTCTGAACTAGGAACAGTCTTCCTTCTGAACTAGCAACAGTCTTCCTTCTGAACTAGCAACAGTCTTCCTTCTGAACTAGCAACAGTCATCCTTCAGAACTAGCAACAGTCTTACTTCTGAACTAGCAAGAGTCTTCATTCTAAATTAGGAAAAGGCTTCCTTCTGAACTAGCAGCAATCTTCCTTCAGAACTAGCAACAGTCTTCCTCTAGAACTAGCAACAGTCTTCCTTTAGAACTAGCTACAGTCTTCTTTTTAAGATAGCACCAGTTTTCCTTTTAAACTCTAAACAGTCTTCTTCCTGAACTAGCAACAGTTTTCCTTCTAAACTAGCCTTCTAAACTAGCATCAGTCTTCCTTCTAAACTAGCATCAGTCTTCCTTCTGAACTAGCAAGAGTCTTCCTTCAGAACTAGCATCAGTCTTCCTTCTGAACTAGCAACATTCTTTCATCAGAACTAGCAATAGTTGTCCGTCTGAACTAGCAACAGTCTTCCTTCAGAACTAGCAATAGTCTTCTTCCTGAACCAACAACAGCCGTCTCCCTGAACTAGCAACATTCTTCCTTCAGATCTAGCAAAAGTCTTCCTTCTTAACTAGCAACAGTTTTCCTTCTAAACTAGCAAAAGTTTTCCTTCTGAACTAGCAACAATCTTACTTCAGAACTAGCAACAGTCTTCCTCCTGAACAAGCAACAGTCTTCTGTCTGAATTAGCAACTGTCTTCCATCTGAGGTAGCAACAATCTTCATTCAGAACAAGCAATTCTTCCTTATGAACTAGCAAGTCTGCAATCTGAACTAGCATCAGTATTCCTTCTGAACTAGCAAGAGTCTGCCTTCAGAACTAGTGAGTCTTCGTTCTAATCTAGAAAGTCTTCCTTCAGAACTAGTGAGTCTTCGTTCTAAACTAGCAACTAGTCTTATTCTGGACTAACAACATTCTTTCTTCAGAACTAGCAAAAGATGTCCGTCTGAACTAGCAATAGTCTTCCTCCTGAATCAACTACAGCCTTCTCTCTGAACTAGCAATAATCTTCCTTCTATACTAGCAACAGTCTTCCTTCTTAACTAGCAACAGTTTTCCTTCTTATCTGGTAACTGTCTTCCTCCTGAACTAGCAATAATCTTCCTTCTATACTTGCAACAGTCTTCCTCCAGAACAAGCAACAGTCTTTCTGTTGAACTAGTAACAGTGTTCCTTCTGAACTAGCAACAGTCTTTCTTCTGAACTAGCAACAATCTTCCTTCTGAACTAGCAACTGTCTTCCTTTTGAACTAGCAACAGTTTTTCATCTAAACTAGCAATAGGTCTCCTCCTGAACTAGCAACAGTCTTTCTTCTGAACTAGCAACAGTCTTCCTTCTGAACTAACAACAGTCTTCCTCCTGAACTAGGAACAGTTTTTCTTCTAAACTAGCAACAGTTTTCCATCTGAACTAGCAACAATCTTCCTCCTGAACTAGCAATAGTCTTCTTTCTGAACTAGAAACAGTCTTCCTCCTGAACGAGCAACAGTCTTCTTCCTCACCTTGCAACAGTTTTCCTTCTAAACTAGCAACAGGTTTCCTTCTGAACAATCAACAGGTTTCCTCCTGAAAAAGCAACAATCTTCCACCTGAACTAACAACAATCTTCATTCTGAACTAGCAATTCATCCATCTGAACTAGCAAGTCTTCCTCCTGAACTAGCTACATTCTTCCTTCAGAACTAGCAACAGTCTTCCTCATGAACAAGCAACAGTCTTTTTTCTGAACTAGCAACAGTCTTCCATCTGAACTAGCAACAAACTTCCTTAAGATCCAGCAATTCTTCCATCTGAACAAGCAAGTCCTTCAGAACTAGCAACAGTCTTCCTCATGAACAAGCAACAGTCTTCTTTCTGAACTAGCAACAGTCTTCCTTCTGAACTAGCAACAGTCTTCCTTTTGAAGTAGCAACAGTCTTCTAAACTAACAACAGTCCTCCTTCAGAACTAGCAACAGTCTTCCTCCTGAACTTGGAACAGTTTTCCTTCTAAACTAGCAACATTTTTGCTTCTGATCTAGCAACAGTCTTCCTCCTGAACTAGCAATAGTCGTCTTTCTGAAATAGAAACAGTCTTCCTCCTGAACCAGCAACAACCTTCTTTCTGAACTAGCAATATTCTTCCTTCTGAACTAGCAACAGTCTTCCTCCTGAACTAGGAACAGTTTTCCTTCTAAACTAGCAACAGTTTTCCTTTTGAACTAGCAACAGTCTTCCTCCTGAACTAGCAATAGTCTTCTTTCTGAACTAGAAACAGTCTTCCTCCAGAACTAGCAACAGTCTTCTTCCTCACCTAGCAACAGTCTTCCTACTAAACTCGCAACAGTCTTATTCCTGAACTAGCAACAGTTTTCCTTCTAAACTAGCAACAGCTTTCATTCTGAACCAGCAATAGTCTTTCCTTCTGAACTAGCAACAGTCTTCCTATAGAACTATCAACAGTCTTCCTTCTGAACTTGCAACAGTCTTCCTACTAAACTAGCAACATTCTTCCTTCAGAACAAGGAACAGTTGTCCGTCTGAACTAGCAATAGTCTTCCTTCAGAACTAGCAACAGTCTTCCTTCTGAACTAGCAACAATCTTCCTTCTGAACTAGCAAGAGTCTTCCTTCTGAACTAGCAACAGTCTTCCTTTTGAAGTAGCAACAGTCTTCTAAACTAACAACAGTCCTCCTTCAGAACTATCAACAGTCTTCCTCATGAACAAACAACAGTCTTCTTTCTGAACTTGCAACAGTCTTCCATCTGAACTAGCAACAGACTTCATAAAGATCAAGCAATTCTTCCATCTGAACAAGGAAGTCTTCCATCTGAACAAGGAAGTCTTCCATCTGAACTAGAATCAGTCTTCCTTCTAAATTAACAACAGTCTCCTTCAGAACGTGCAAGTCTTCCCTTTAAACTAGCAAGTCTTCCTTCTGAACTATCAAGAGTCTTCCTTCAGAACTAGCGAGTCTTCGTTCTAAACTAGCAAGTCTTCTTTCTGAACTAGCAACAATCTTTCTTCTGAACTAGTAACAGTCTTCCTTCTGAACTAGAAAATTCTTTCTTCAGAACTATCAACCGGTGTCCGTCTGAACTAGCAACAGTCTTCCTTCAAAACTAGCAACAATCTTCCTTCTGAACTAGCAACAGGTTTTGCTTTAGAAATAACAATAGTTTTCCTTCTGAACTAGCAACAGTTTTCCTTTTGAACTAGCAACAGTCTTCTTTCAGAACTAACACCAGTCTTCTTTCTAAGCTCGCTACAGTCTTCCTCCTAAACTAGCAACATTATTTCTTCTGAACTAGCAACAATCTTCGTTCAGAACGAACAACAGTATTCGTTCAGAACGAACAACAGTCTTCCTCCTGAACTAGCAACAGTCTTCTTTTAGAACTAGCAACAGTCTTCCATCTTAAATAGCAACAGTCTTCCTGTAGAAATAGCAACAGTCTTCCTGTAGAAATAGCAACAGTCTTCCTTCTTAAATAGCAACAGTCTTCCTCCTGAACTAGCAACAGTTTTCATTTTAAACTAGCAATAGGTTTCCTTTTGAGCTAACAACAGTCTTTTTTCTGACCTAACAAGTCTTTTTTCTGACCATGAAAGTCTTTTTTCTGACCTAGCAGCAGTCTTTTTTCTGACCTAGCAAGTCTTTTTTCTGACCTAGCAACAGTCTTCCTTCTGAACTAGCAACAGACTTTCTTTTGATGTAGCAACAGTCTTTCTTTTGAAGTAACAACAGTCTTCTAAACTAGCAACAGTCTTCTAAACTTACAACAGTCCTCCTTCTGAACTAGCAACAGCCTTCATTCAGAACTATCAACAGTCTTCCTTCTAAACTAGCAACAGTCTTCCTCCTGAACTAGGAACAGATTCCTTCTAAACTAGCAACAGTTTTCCTTCTGAACTAGCAACAGTCTTCCTCCTGCACTAGCAATAGTCTTCTTGCTGAACAAGAAAGAGTCTTCCTCCAGAACTAGTAACAGTATTCTTCCTCTCCTAGCAACAGGTTTTCTTCTAAACTCGCAACAGTCTTTTTCCTGAACTATCAACAGTTTTCCATCTAAACAAGCAACAGGTTTCCTTCTGAAGAAGAAATAGTCTTTCGCTCTGAACTAGCAACAGTCTTCCTTAAGAACTATCAACAGTTTTCCTACTGAACCAGCAACATTCTTCCTTAAGAACGAGGAACAGTTGTCCGTCTGAACTAGCAACAGTCTTCCTTCAGAACTAGCAACAGTCTTCCTCCTGAACAAGCAACAGTCTTCTTTCTGAATTAGCAACACTTCCATCTGAAGTAGCAACAATCTTCCATCACAACAAGCAATTCTTCCTTCTGAACTAGCAAGTCTGCCTTCTGAACTAACATCAGTCTTCCTTCTGAACTAGCAAGAGTCTTCCTTCAGAACTAGTGAGTCTACCTTCTAAACTAGCACGTCTTCATTCTGAACTAGCAACAATCTTTCTTCTGAACTAGCAACAGTCTTCCTTCTGAACTAGCAACATTCTTTCATCAGAACTAGCAATAGTTGTCCGTCTGAACTAGCAACAGTCTTCCTTTAGAACTAGCAATAGTCTTCTTCCTGAACCAACAACAGCCATCTCTCTGAACTAGCAACATTTTTCCTTCTGAACTAGCAACAGTCTTCCTTCTTAACTAGCAACAGTTTTCCTTCTAAACTAGCAACAGTTTTCCTTCTAAACTAGCAACAGTTTTCCTTCTGATCCAGCAACAGTCTTCCTCCTGAAATAGCAATAATCTTCCTTCTGAACAAGCAACAGTCTTTCTTTTGAACTAGCAACAGTCTTCCATCTAAACTAACAACAGTCTTCCTTCTGAACTAGCAACAATCTGCCTTCTGAACTAGCAACAGTCTTCCTTCTGAACTAGCAACAGTTTTCTATTTAAACTAGCAACAGGATCCTCCTGAACTAGCAACAGTCTTCCTTCTGAACTATCAACAGTCATCCTTCTGAACTAGCAACAGTCTTCCTACTGAACTAACAACAGTCTTCCTCCTGAACTAGCCATTCATCCATCTGAACAAGCAAGTCTTCCTTCTGAACTAGCATCAGTCTTCCTTCTGAACTAGCAACAGTCTTCCTTTTGAACTAGCAAAATTCTTTCTTCAGAACTAGCAACCGGCGTCCGTCTTAACTAGCAACAATCTTCCTTCAGAACTTCCAACAGTCTTCCTTCTGAACTAGCAACAATCTTCCTTCTGAACTAGCAATAGTCTTCCTTCTGAACTAGCAACAGTCTTCCTTTTGATGTAGCAACAGTCTTCCTTTTGAAGTAGCAACAGTCATCCATCTGAACTGGCAACAGTCTTCCTTAAGGTCAAGCAATTCTTCCTTCTGAACAAGCAAGTCTTCCTTCTCAACTAGCATCAGTCTTCCTTCTAAACTAGCAACAGTCTCCTTCAGAACTTGCGAGTCTTCCCTCTGAACTAGCAAGTCTTCCTGTTGAACTAGCAAGAGTCTTCCTTCAGAACTAGCGAGTCTTCGTTCTAAACTAGAAAGTCTTCTTTCTGAACTAGCAACAATCTTCCTTCTGAACTAGCAACTGCCTTCCTCCTGAACTAGGAACAGTTTTCCTTCTAAACTAGAAACAATTTTCCCTCTGAAACAGCAACAGTCTTCCTCCTGAACTAGCAACAGGTCTTCCTTTAGAACTAGCAACAGGTCTTCCTTTAAAACTAGCAACAGGTCTTCCATTAGAACTAGCAAGTCTTCCTTCAGAACTACCGACATTCTTGCTTCTAAACTAGCAACAGTTTTCCTACTGAACTAGCAACAGTCTTACTTCGGAACTAGCAACAGTCTAATTTCTAAGCTCGCAACAGTCTTCCTATAGAACGAGCAACAGTCTTCCTTTTGAACTAGCAACAGTTTTCCTTCTGAACTAGCAACAGTTTTCCTTCTGAACTTGCAACAGTTTTGCTTAAGATCAAGCAATTCTTACTTCTGAACAAGGAAGTCTTCCTTCTCAACTAGCATCAGTCTTCTTTCTAAACTTGCAACAGTCTCATTCAGAACTAGCGAGTCTTCCCTCTAAACTAGCAAGTCTTCCTTCTGAACTAGCAACAGTTTTCCTTCTGAACCAGCAAAATTATTTCTTCAGAACTAGCAACCGGTGTCCGTCTGAACTAGCAATAGTCTTCCTTCAGAACTAGCAACAGTCTTCCTCGTGAACCAACAACAGCCTTCTTTCTGAACTAGCAATATTCTTCCTTCGGAACTAGCTACAGTCTTACTCCTGAACTAGGAACAGTTTTCCTTATAAACTAGCAGCAGTTTTCCTTCTGAACTAGCAACAGTCTTCCTCCTGAACTAGCAATAGTCTTCTTTCTGAACTAGAAACAGTCTTCCTCCAGAACTAGCAACAGTCTTCTTCCTTACCTAGCAACAGTCTTCCTCCTGAATTAGCAACAGTTTTCCTTCTAAACTAGCAACAGGTTTCCTTCTGAACAAGAAATAGTCTTTCCTTCTGAACTAGCAACAGTCTTCCTTTAGAACTATCAACAGTCTTCCTTCTCAACTATCAACAGTCTTCCTCCTGAACTAGCAATAGTCTTCTTTCTGAACTAGAAACAGTCTTCCTCCAGAACTAGCAACAGTCTTCTTCCTCACCTAGCAACAGTCTTCCTTCTAAACTCGCAACAGTCTTCCTTCTGAACAAGCAATAGTCCTTTCATCTGACCTAGCAACTGTTTTCCTTTAGAACTATCAACAGTCTTCCTTCTAAACTAGTAACAGTCTTCCTACTGAACTAGCAACATTCTTAATTCAGAACGAGGAACAGTTGACAGCCTGAACTAGCAACAGACTTCCTTCAGAACTAGCAACCGTCTTCCTCCTGAACAACCAACAGTCTTCTTTCTGAATTAGCAACACTCTTCTATCTGAAGTAGCAACAATCTTCCGTCACAACAAGCAATTCTTCCTTCACAACAAGCAATTCTGCCTTCTGAACTAGCATCAGTCTTCCTTCTGAACTAGCAAGAGTCTTCCTTCAGAACTAGCGAGTCTACGTTTTAAACTAGCAAGTCTTCCTTCTGAACTAGCAACAATCTTTCTTCTGAACTAGCAACAGTCTTCCTTCTGAACTAGCAACATTCTTTCATCAGAACTAGCAATAGTTGTCCGTCTGAATTAGCAAGTCTTCCATCTGAACTAGCAACAGTCTTCCTTAAGATCAAGCAATTCGTCCTTCTGAACAAGCTAGTCTTCCTTCTGAACTATCATCAGTCTTCCTTCTAAACTAGCAACGGGCTTCCACCTGAACTAGCAACATTCTTCCTTCAGAACTAGCAACAATCTTTCTTCGGAACTATCAACAGTCTTCCTTTTGAACTAGGAAAATTCTTTCTTCAGAACTAGCAACCGGTGTCCGTCTTAACTAGCACCAGTCACCCTTTTGAACTAGCAACAGTCTTCTGAACTAGCAACAGTCCTTCTTCAGAACTAGCAACAATCTTCCTCCTGAACCAGCAACAATTTTCTGTCTGAACTAGTAACAGTCTTCCATCTGAACTATCAATAGTCTTCCTTCTGAACTAGCAACAGTCTTCCTTCAGAACTAGCGAGTCTTCCCAATAAACTAGTAAGTATTTCTTCTGAACAAGCAACAATTTTTCTTCTGAACTAGCAACATTCTTCCTCCTGAACTAGCAACATTCTTCCTTCAGAACTAGCAACAGTCTTCTTCCTGAACCAACAACAGCCTTCTTTCTTAACAAGAAATAGTCTTCCTCCTATACCAACCACAGCCTTCTTGCTTAACGAGCAACCGTCTTCCGTCTAAACTCGCCACAATCTTCTTCCTGAACTAGCAACAGGTTTTCCTTTAGAAATAACAATAGTCTTCCTTATGAACTAGCAGGTCTTCATTCAGAACTAGCAATAGTCTTCCCTCTGAACTAGCAACAGTCTTCCTTCTAAGCTCGCAACAGTCTTCCAATAGAAATAGCAATAGTCTTCCTTCTGAACTAGCAATAGTCTTCCTTCTGAACTAGCAACAGTTTTCCTTCTGAACTAGCAACAGTCTTCCTTCAGAACTAGCACCAGTCTACCTTCTAATCTCGCAACAGTCTTCCCATAGAAGTAGCAACAGTCTTCATGCTCAACTAGCTACAGTTTTCCTTCTGAACTAGCAACAATCTTCCATCTGAACTAGCAACAGTCTTCATTCAGAACTAACAGTTCTTCCTTCTGAACGAGCAAGTCTTCCTTCTAAACGAGCAAAAGTCTTCCTTCAGAACTAGCAACAGTCTTCCTTCAGAACTAGCAACAGACTTCCTTCTTAACTCCCAACAGTCTTTCTCCTGAACTAGCAACGCTCTACTTCCTGAACTAGCAACCGTCTTCCTTCTGAACTAGCAACAGTTTTCATTCTCAAATATCAACAGTATTCTTTTTAAACTCGAAACAGTATTCATTCAGAACTAGCAACAGTCTTCCTCCAGAACTAGCAACAGTCTTCCTGTAGAACTAGCAACAGTCTTCCTGTAGAACTAGCAACAGTCTTCCTGTAGAACAAGCAACAGTCTTCCTGTAGAACTAGCAACAGTTTTCCTTCTAAACCAGCAATAGGTTTCCTTCTGAACTAGCAGCAGTCTTTTTTCTGACCTAGCAAGTCTTTTTTCTGACCTAGCAACAATCTTTCTTCTGATCAAGCAAGTCTGCCCTCTGAACTTGCAACATTCTTCCTACTGAACAAGGAACAGTCTTCCCTCTGAACTAGCAACAGTCTTCTAAACTAGCATCAGTCCTCCTTCAGAACTAGCAACAGTCTTCCTCAAGAACAAGCAACTGTCTTCTTTCTGAACTAGCACCAGTCTTCTTTCTAAACTAGCAACAGTTTCCTTCAGAACTAGTGAGTCTTCCCTCAAAACTAGCACGTCTTCCTTCTGAACTAGCAGGAGTCTTCCTTCAGAACTTGCGAGTCTTGGTTCTAAACTAGCAAGTCTTCTTTCTGAACTAGCAACAATCTTTCCTCTGAACTAGCAACAGTTTTATTCTGAACTAACAACATTCTTTCTTCAGAACTAGCAAAAAATGTCCGTCTGAACTAGCAATAGTCTTCCTCCTGAACCAACTACAGCCTTCTCTCAGAACTAGCAATAATCTTCCTTCTATACTAGCAACAGTCTTCCTCAAGAATAAGCAACAGTCTTTCTTTTGAACTAGAAACAATCTTCCTTCAGAAATAGCAACAGTCTTCCTTCTGAACTAGCAACAGTTTTTCATCTAAACTAGCAACAGGTCTCCTCCGGAACTAGCAACATTCTTCCTTCTGAACTAGCAACAGTTTTCCATCTGAACTAGAAACAGTCTTCCTCCAGAACTAGCAACAGTCTTCTTCCTCACCTAGCAACAGTCTTCCTTCTAAACTGGCAACAACCATCTTCCTGAACTAGCAACAGTTTTCCTTCTGACAAGCAATAGTCTTTCCTTCTGAACTAGCAACAGTCTTCCTTTAGAACTATCAACAGTCTTTCTTCTGAAGTAGCAACAGTCTTCCTACTGAACTAGGAACATTCTTCCTTCAGAACGAGGAACAGTTGTCCGTCTGAACTTGCAACGGTCTTCCTTCAGAACTAGCAACAGTCTTCCTCCTGAACAAGCAACAGTCTTCTTTCTGAATTAGCAACACTCTTCTATCTGAAGTAGAAACAATTTTCCTTCACAACAAGCAATTTTTCCTTCTGAACTAGCAAGTCTGCCTTCTAAACTAGCATCAGTCTTCCTTCTGAACTAGCAAGAGTCTTCCTTCAGAACTAGCATCAGTCTTCCTTCTGAACTAGCAAGAGTCTTCCTTCAAAACTAGCGAGTCTACGTTCTAAACTAGCATGTCTTCCTTTTGAACTAGCAACAATCTTTCTTCTGAACTAGCAACAGTCTTCCTTCTGAACTAGCAACATTCTTTCATCAGAACTAGCAACAGTTGTCCGTCTGAACTAGCAACAGTCTTCCTTCAGAACTAGCAATAGTCTTCTTCCTGAACCAACAACAGCCGTCTCCCTGAACTAGCAACATTCTTCCTTCTGATCTAGCAACAGTCTTCCTTCTTAACTAGCAACAGTTTTCCTTCTAAACTAGAAAAAGTTTTCCTTCTGAAATAGCAACAGTCTTTCTTCAGAACTAGCAACAGTCTTCCTCCTGAACAAGCAACAGTCTTCTTTCTGAATTAGCAACTGTCTTCCATCTGAGGTAGCAACAATCTTCCTTCAGAACAAGCAATTCTTCCTTATGAACTAGCAAGTCTGCAATCTGAACTAGCATCAGTATTCCTTCTGAACTAGCAAGAGTCTGCCTTCAGAACTAGTGAGTCTTCGTTCTAAACTAGCAAGTCTTCCTTCAGAACTAGTGAGTCTTCGTTCTAAACTAGCAAGTCTTCCTTCTGAAATAGCAACAGTCTTATTCTGAACTAACAACATTCTTTCTTCAGAACTAGCAAAAGATGTCCGTCTGAACTAGCAATAGTCTTCCTCCTGAACCAACTACAGCCTTCTTTCTGAACTAGTAATAATCTTCCTTCTATACTAGCAACAGTCTTCCTTCTTAACTAGCAACAGTTTTCCTTCTAAACTAGCAACAGTTTTCCTTCTTATCTGGTCACTGTCTTCCTCCTGAAGTAGCAATAATCTTCCTTCTATACTTGCAACAGTCTTCCTCCAGAACAAGCAACAGTTTTTCTTTTGAACTAGCAACAGTCTTCTTTCTGAACTAGCAACAGTCTTTCTTCTGAACTAGCAACAATCTTCCTTCTGAACTAGCAACTGTCTTCCTTTTGAACTAGCAACAGTTTTTCATCTAAACTAACAACAGGTCTCCTCCTGAACTAGCAACAGTCTTTCTTCTGAACTAGCAACAGTCTTCCTTCTGAACTAACAACAGTCTTCCTCCTGAACTAGGAACAGTTTTTCTTCTAAACTAGCAACAGTTTTCCATCTGAACTAGCAACAGTCTTCCTCCTGAACTAGCAATAGTCTTCTTTCTGAACTAGAAACAGTCTTCCTCCAGAACGAGCAACAGTCTTCTTCCTCACCTAGCAACAGTCTTCCTTCTGAACTCGCAACAGTCTTCCTCCTGAACTAGCAACAGTTTTCCTTCTAAACTAGCAATAGGTTTCCTTCTGAACAATCAACAGGTTTCCTCCTGAACAAGCAACAATCTTCCTCCTTAACTAACAACAATCTTCCTTTTGAACTAGCAATTCATCCATATGAACTAGCAAGGCTTCCTTCTGAACTAGCATCAGTCTTCCCTCTGAACTAGCAACAGTCTTCCTCCTGAACAAGCAACAGTCTTCTTTCTGAATTAGCAACCGCCTTCCATCTGAGGTAGCAACAATCTTCCTTCAGAACAAGCAATTCTTCCTTCAGAACTAGCAAGAGTCTGCCTTCAGAACTAGTGAGTCTTCGTTCTAAACTAGCAAGTCTTCCTTCTGAACTAGCAACAATCTTTCCTCTGAACTAGCAACAGTCTTATTCTGAACTAACAACATTCTTTCTTCAGAACTAGCAAAAAATGTCCGTCTGAACTAGCAATAGTCTTCCTCCTGAACCAACTACAGCCTTCTCTCTGAACTAGCAATAATCTTCCTTCTATACTAGCAACAGTCTTCCTCCAGAATAAGCAACAGTCTTTCTTTTGAACTAGAAACAGTCTTCCTTCTGTACTAACAACAGTCTTCCTTCTGAACTAGCAACAATCTTCCTTCAGAAATAGCAACAGTCTTCCTTCTGAACTAGCAACAGTTTTTCATCTAAACTAGCAACAGGTCTCCTCCGGAACTAGCAACATTCTTCCTTCTGAACTAGCAACAGTTTTCCATCTGAACTAGAAACAGTCTTCCTCCAGAACTAGCAACAGTCTTCTTCCTCACCTAGCAACAGTCTTCCTTCTAAACTCGCAACAGCCATATTCCTGAACTAGCAACAGTTTTCCTTCTGACAAGCAATAGTCTTTCCTTCTGAACTAGCAACAGTCTTCCTTTAGAACTATCAACCATCTTTCTTCTGAAGTAGCAACAGTCTTCCTACTGAACTAGGAACATTCTTCCTTCAGAACGAGGAACAGTTGTCCGTCTGAACTTGCAACGGTCTTCCTTCAGAACTAGCAACAGTCTTCCTCCTGAACAAGCAACAGTCTTCTTTCTGAATTAGCAACACTCTTCTATCTGCAGTAGAAACAATTTTCCTTCAAAACAAGCAATTTTTCCTTCTGAACTAGCAAGTCTGCCTTCTAAACTAGCATCAGTCTTCCTTCTGAACTAGCAAGAGTCTTCCTTCAAAACTAGCGAGTCTACGTTCTAAACTAGCATGTCTTCCTTTTGAACTAGCAACAATCTTTCTTCTGAACTAGCAACAGTCTTCCTTCTGAACTAGCAACATTCTTTCATCAGAACTAGCAATAGTTGTCCGTCTGAACTAGCAACAGTCTTCCTTCAGAACTAGCAATAGTCTTCTTCCTGAACCAACAACAGCCGTCTCCCTGAACTAGCAACATTCTTCCTTCTTAACTAGCAACAGTTTTCCTTCTAAACTAGCAAAAGTTTTCCTTCTGAAATAGCAACAGTCTTTCTTCAGAACTAGCAACAGTCTTCCTCCTGAACAAGCAACAGTCTTCTTTCTGAATTAGCAACTGTCTTCCATCTGAGGTAGCAACAATCTTCCTTCAGAACAAGCAATTCTTCCTTATGAACTAGCAAGTCTGCAATCTGAACTAGCATCAGTATTCCTTCTGAACTAGCAAGAGTCTGCCTTCAGAACTAGTGAGTCTTCGTTCTAAACTAGCAAGTCTTCCTTCAGAACTAGTGAGTCTTCGTTCTAAACTAGCAAGTCTTCCTTCTGAAATAGCAACAGTCTTATTCTGAACTAACAACATTCTTTCTTCAGAACTAGCAAAAGATGTCCGTCTGAACTAGCAATAGTCTTCCTCCTGAACCAACTACAGCCTTCTTTCTGAACTAGCAATAATCTTCCTTCTATACTAGCAACAGTCTTCCTTCTTAACTAGCAACAGTTTTCCTTCTAAACTAGCAACAGTTTTCCTTCTTATCTGGTCACTGTCTTAATCCTGAAGTAGCAATAATCTTCCTTCTATACTTGCAACAGTCTTCCTCCAGAACAAGCAACAGTCTTTCTTTTGAACTAGCAACAGTCTTCTTTCTGAACTAGCAACAGTCTTTCTTCTGAACTAGCAACAATCTTCCTTCTGAACTAGCAACTGTCTTCCTTTTGAACTAGCAACAGTTTTTCATCTAAACTAACAACAGGTCTCCTCCTGAACTAGCAACAGTCTTTCTTCTGAACTAGCAACAGTCTTCCTTCTGAACTAACAACAGTCATCCTCCTGAACTAGGAACAGTTTTTCTTCTAAACTAGCAACAGTTTTCCATCTGAACTAGCAACAGTCTTCCTCCTGAACTAGCAATAGTCTTCTTTCTGAACTAGAAACAGTCTTCCTCCAGAACGAGCAACAGTCTTCTTCCTCACCTAGTAACAGTCTTCCTTCTGAACTCGCAACAGTCTTCCTCCTGAACTAGCAACAGTTTTCCTTCTAAACTAGCAATAGGTTTCCTTCTGAACAATCAACAGGTTTCCTCCTGCACAAGCAACAATCTTCCTCCTGAACTAACAACAATCTTCCTTCTGAACTAGCAATTCATCCATCTGAACTAGCAAGTCTTCCTTCTGAACTAGCATCAGTCTTCCCTCTGAACTAGCAACAGTCTTCCTTCAAAACTATTGAGTCTTCCGTCTACACTAGCAGGTTTCCATCCTAAACTAGCAACAATCTTTCTTTTGAACTAGAAACAGTCTTCCTCCTGAACTAGCTACACTCTTCCTTCAGAACTAGCAACAGTCTTCCTCATGAACAAGCAACAGTCTTTTTTCTGAACTAGCAACAGTCTTCCATCTGAACTAGCAACAGACTTCCTTAAAATCCAGCAATTCTTCCATCTGAACAAGCAAGTCCTTCAGAACTAGCAACAGTCTTCCTCATGAACAAGCAACAGTCTTCTTTCTGAACTAGCAACAGTCTTCCTTCTGTACTAGCAACAGTCTTCCTTTTGAAGTAGCAACAGTCTTCTAAACTAACAACAGTCCTCCTTCAGAACTAGCAACAGTCTTCCTCGTGAACTAGGAACAGTTTTCCTTCTAAACTAGCAACATTTTTGCTTCTGATCTAGCAACAGTCTTCCTAGTGAACTAGCAATAGTCGTCTTTCTGAACTAGAAACAGTCTTCCTCCTGAACCAACAACAACCTTCTTTCTGAACTAGCAACATTCTTCCTTCTGATCTAGCAACAGTCTTCCTCCTGAACTAGCAATAGTCTTCTTTCTGAACTAGAAACAGTCTTCCTCCAGAACTAGCAACAGTCTTCTTCCTCACCTAGCAACAGTCTTCCTACTAAACTCGCAACAGTCTTCTTCCTGAACTAGCAACAATTTTCCTTCTAAACTAGCAACAGGTTTCATTCTGAACCAGCAATAGTCTTTCCTTCTGAACTAGCAACAGTCTTCCTATAGAACTATCAACAGTCTTCCTTCTGAACTAGCAACAGTCTTCCTACTAAACTAGCAACATTCTTCCTTCAGAACAAGGAACAGTTGTAGGTCTGAACTATCAATAGTCTTCCTTCAGAACTAGCAACAGTCTTCGTTCTGAACTAGAAACAATCTTCCTTCTGAACTAGCAAGAGTCTTCCTTCTGAACTAGCAACAGTCTTCCTTTTGAAGTAGCAACAGGCTTCTAAACTAACAACAGTCTTCCATCTGAACTAGCAACAGACTTCATAAAGATCAAGCAATTCTTCCATCTGAACAAGGAAGTCTTCCTTCTGAACTAGAATCAGTCTTCCTTCTAAATTAACAACAGTCTCCTTCAGAACTAGCAAGTCTTCCCTTTAAACTAGCAAGTCTTCCTTCTGAACTATCAAGAGTCTTCCTTCAGAACTAGCGAGACTTCGTTCTAAACTAGCAAGTATTCTTTCTGAACTAGCAACAATCTTTCTTCTGAACTAGCAACAGTCTTCCTTCTGAACTAGAGAACTCTTTCTTAAGAACTATCAACCGGTGTCCGTCTGAACTAGCAACAGTCTTCCTTCAAAACTAGCAACAATCTTCCTTCTGAACTAGCAACAGGTTTTCCTTTAGAAATAACAATAGTTTTCCTTTTGAACTAGCAACAGTTTTCCTTTTGAACTAGGAAAAGTCTTCCTTCAGAACTAGCACCAGTCTTCTTTCTAAGCTCGCAACAGTTTTCCTCCTAAACTAGCAACATTCTTTCTTCTGAACTAGCAACAATCTTCGTTCAGAACGAACAACAGTCTTCTTCCTGAACTAGCCACAGTCTTCCTCTAGAACTAGCAACAGTCTTCCTTCTTAAATAGCAACAGTCTTCCTGTAGAAATAGCAACAGTCTTCCTGTAGAAATAGCAAATGTCTTCCTGTAGAAATAGCAAGAGGCTTCCTTCTTAAATAGCAACAGTCTTCCTCCTGAACTAGCAACAATCTTCCTTCTGAACTAGCAATAGTCTTCCTTCTGAACTAGCAACAGTCTTCCTTTTGATGTAGCAACAGTCTTCCTTTTGAAGTAGCAACAGCCTTTTAAACTAACAACAGTCCTCCTTCAGAACTAGCAACAGTCTTCCTCATGAACAAGCAACAGTCTTCTTTCTGTACTAGCAACAGTCATCCATCTGAACTGGCAACAGTGTTCCTTAAGGTCAAGCAATTCTTCCTTCTGAACAAGCAAGTCTTCCTTCTCAACTAGCATCAGTCTTCCTTCTAAACTAGCAACAGTCTCCTTCAGAACTAGCGAGTCTTCCCTCTGAAATAGCAAGTCTTCCTGTTGAACTAGCAAGAGTCTTCCTTCAGAACTAGCGAGTCTTCGTTCTAAGCTAGAAAGTCTTCTTTCTGAACTAGCAACAATCTTCCTTCTGAACTAGCAACTGCCTTCCTCCTGAACTAGGAACAGTTTTCCTTCTAAACTAGCAACAATTTTCCCTCTGAAATAGCAACAGTCTTCCTCCTGAACTAGCAACAGGTCTTCCTTTAGAACTAGCAACAGGTCTTCCTTTAGAACTAGCAACAGGTCTTCCATTAGAACTAGCAAGTCTTCCTTCAGAACTACCGACATTCTTGCTTCTAAACTAGCAACAGTTTTCCTTCTGAACTAGGAACAGTCTTACTTCCGAACTAGCAACAGTCTTATTTCTAAGCTCGCAACAGTCTTCCTATAGAACGAGCAACAGTCTTCCTTTTGAACTAGCAACAGTTTTCCTTCTGAACTAGCAACAGTTTTCCTTCTGAACTAGCAACAGTCTTCCTTCAGAACTAGCACCAGTCTTCCTTCTAAGCTCGCAACAGTCTTCCTCCTAAACTAGCAACTTTTTTCCTTCTGAACTAGCATCAATCTTCCTTCAGAACGAGCAACATTCTTCCTTCTGAACAAGCAACAAACTTCCTGTAGAACAATTAACAGTCTTCCTTCTTAAATAGCACCCGTCTTCCTTTCAAATTCGAAACATTGTTCCTGTAAAATTAGCAACAGTCTTCTTTTTAAACTCGAAACAGTCTTTCTCCTGAACTAGCAACTGTGTTCCTTCTAAACTAGCAATAGATTTCCTTCTGAACTTGCAACATTCTTTTTTCTGACCTAGCAAGTTTTTTTCTGACCTAGCAACAATCTTACTTCTGAAATAGCAACAGTCTTCCCTCTGAACTAGCAACAATCTTCCTTCTGATCTAGCGACAGTCTTCCTTCTGAACTAGCAACAGTCTTCCTTTTGAAGTAGCAACAGTCTTCCTTTCGAAGTACCAACAGTCTTCTAAACTAGCAATAGGCCTCCCTCTGAACTAGCAACAGCCTTCCTTCAGAACTGTCAACAGTCTTCCTTCTAAACTAGCAACAGTCTTCCTTCAGGACTCTCAACAGTCTTCCTTCTGAACTAGCAACAGTCTTCCTTCAAAACTAGCGAATCTTCCCTCTAAACTAGCAAGTCTTCCTTCTAAACTAGCAACAATCTTTGTTCTGAACTAGTAACTGTCTTCCTCCATAATTAGGGACATTCTTCCTTAAGAACTGGCAACATGAGTCCTTCAGAACTATCAATAATCTTCCTTCAGAACTAGCAACAGTCTTCCTTCAGAACTAGCAACAGACTTCCTTCTAAACTCACAAAAGTCTTCCTCCTGAACTAGCAACAGTCTACTTCCTGAACTAGCAAAAGTCTTCCTTCTGAACAAGCAAATCTTCCTCCAGAACTATCAACAGTCTTCCATCTGAACTAGCAACAGTCTACCTTCAGAACTAGCAATTCATCCCTCTGAACTAGCAAGTCTTTCTTCAGAACTATCGAGTCTTCCGTCTAAACTAGCAAGTTTTCCTTCTAAACTAGCAACAATCTTTCTTCTGAACTAGCAAAAGTCTTCATCCTGAACTGGCAACATTCTTCCGTCTGAAATAGCAAGTCTTCCATCAGAACTAGAGAGTCTTCGCTCTAAACTCACAAGTCTTCTTTCTGAACTAGCAACAATCTTTCTTCTGAACTAGCAACAGTCTTCCTTCTGAGGTAGCAAAATTCTTTCTTCAGAACTAGCAACCGGTGTCCGTCTGAACTAGCAAAAGTCTTCCTTCAGAACTAGCGAGTCTTCGTGCTAAACAAGCAAGTCTTCTTTCTGAACTAGCAACAATCATTCTTCTGAACTAGCAACAGTCTTCCTTCTGAGCTAGCAAAATTCTTTCTTCAGAACTAGCAACCGGTGTTCGTCTGAACTAGCAACAGTCTTCCTTCAGAACTAGCAACAGTTTTCCTCCTGAACTAGGAACAGTTTTCCTTCTAAACTAGCAACAATTTTCCTTCTGAACTAGCATCAGTCTTCCACCTGAACTAGCAATAGTCTTCTTTCTGAACTAGAAACAGTCTTCCTCCTGAACCAATAACAGCCTTCTTTCTGAACTAGCAACATTCTTCCTTCTGAACTAGCAAAAGTCTTCCTCCTGAAATAGGAACAGTTTTCCTTCTAAACTATCAACAGTTTTCCTTCTGAACTAGAAACAGTCTTCCTCCTGAACTAGCAATAGGCTTCTTTCTGAACTAGAAACAGTCTTCCTCCATAACTAGCAACAGTCTTCTTCCTCAGCTAGCAACAGTCTTCCTTCTATACTCGCAACAGTTTTCCTACTGAACTAGCAACAGTTTTCCTTCTAAACTAGCAACAGGTTTCATTCTGAACAAGCAATAATCTTTCCTTTTGACCTAGCAACAGTCTTCCTTTAGAACTATCAACAGTCTTATTCTGAACTAGAAACAGTCTTTCTACTAAACTAGCAACATTCTTCCTTCAGAACAAGAAACAGTTGTCCGTCTGAACTTGCAACAGTCTTCCTTCAGAACTAGCAACAGTCTTTCTCCTGAACAAGCAACAGTCTTCTTTCTGAATTAGCAACAGTCTTCCATCTGAAGTAGCAGCAGTCTTCCATTACATCAAGCAATTCTTCTATCTGAACTAGCAAATCTGCCTTCTGAACTAGCATCATTCTTCCTTCTGAACTAGCAAGAGTCTTCCTTCAGAACTAGCGAGTCTACGTTCTAAACTAGTAAGTCTTCATTCTGAACTAGCAACAATCTTTCTTCTGAACTAACAACAGTCTTCCTTCTGAACTAGCAACATTCTTCCATCAGAACTAACAAAAGTTGTTCGTCTGAACTAGCAACAGCCTTCCTTCAAAACTATCAACAGACTTCCTTCTAAACTAGCAACAGTCTTCCTTCAGAACTCTCAACAGTCTTCCTTCTGAACTAGCAACAGTCTTCCTTCAGAACTTGCGAATCTTCCCTCTAAACTAGCAAGTCTTCCTTCAAAACTGGCAACAATCTTTCTTCTTAACTAGCAACTGTCTTCCTCCATAACTAGCGACATTCTTCCTTGAGAACTATTAAAAGCCTTCCTTCAGAACTATCAATAATCTTCCTTTTGAAGTAGCAACAGTCTTTTAAACTACCAACAGTCCTCATTCAGAACTAGCAACAGTCATCCTCATGAACAAGCAACAGTCTTCTTTCTGAACTATCAACAGTCTTCCATCTGAACTAGCAACAGACTTCCTCATGATCAAGCAAGTTTTCCATCTGAACAAGCAAATCTTCCTTCTGAGCTAGCATCAGTCTTCCTTCTAAATTTGCAGCAGTCTCCTTCAGAACTAGCGAGTCTTCCCTCTAAACTAGCACGTCTTCCTTTTGAACTAGGAACAATCTTCCTTCTGAACTAGCAAAATTCTTTCTTCTGAACTAGCAACAGTCTTCCTTCTGAACTAGCAAAATTCTTTCTTCTGAACTAGCAACCGGTGTCCGTCTGAACTAGCAACAGTCTTCCATCAGAACTAGCAACAGTCTTCCTCCTGAACTAGGAACAGTTTTCCTTCTAAACTAGCAACAGTTTTCCTTCTGAACTAGCAACAGTCTTCCTTCTGAACTAGCAATAGTCTTCTTTCTGAACTAGAAACAGTCTTCCTCCTGAACCAACAACAGCCTTCTTTCTGAACTAGCAACATTCTTCCTTCTTAACTAGCAACAGTCATCATCCTGAACTAGGAACAGTTTTCCTTCTAAACTAGCAACAGTTTTCCTTTTGAACTAGCAACTGCCTTCCTCCTGAACTAGAAAAAGTCTTCTTTCTGAACTAGAAACAGTCTTCCTCCAGAACTAGCAACAGTCTTCTTCCTCACCTAGCAACAGTCTTCCTTTTTAACTCGCAACAGTCTTCCTCCTGAACTAGCAACAGTTTTCCTTCAAAACTAGCAACAGGTTTCATTCTGAACAAGCAATAGTCTTTCCTTCTGAACTAGCAACAGTCTTCCTATAGAACTATCAACAGTCTTCCTTCTGAACAAGCAACAGTCTTCCTAATAAACAAGCAACATTCTTCCTTCAGAATAAGGAACAGTTGTCCGTCTGAACTAGCAACAGTATTCCTTCTGAACTAGCAACAATCTTCCTTCTGAACTAGCAACAGTCTTCCTACTGAACTAGCAACAATCTGCCTTTTGAAGTAGCAACAGTCTTTTAAACTAACAACAGTCCTCCTTCAGAACTAGCAACAGTCTTCCTCATGAACAAGCACCAGTCTTCTTTCTGAACTAGCAACAGTCTTCCATCTGAACTAGCAACAGACGTCCATAAGATCAAGCAATTCTTCCATCTGAACAAGCAAGTCTTCCTCCTGAACTAGCATCAGTCTTCCTTCTAAATTAGCAACAGTCTCTTTCAGAACTAGCGAGTCTTCTCTCTAAACTAGCAAGTCTTCCTTCAGAACTAGCGAGTCTTCGTGCTAAACAAGCAAGTCTTCTTTCTGAACTAGCAACAATCATTCTTCTGAACTAGCAACAGTCTTCCTTCTGAGCTAGCAAAATTCTTTCTTCAGAACTAGCAACCGGTGTTCGTCTGAACTAGCAACAGTCTTCCTTCAGAACTAGCAACAGTTTTCCTCCTGAACTAGGAACAGTTTTCCTTCTAAACTAGCAACAGTTTTCCTTCTGAACTAGCATCAGTCTTCCACCTGAACTAGCAATAGTCTTCTTTCTGAACTAGAAACAGTCTTCCTCCTGAACCAATAACAGCCTTCTTTCTGAACTAGCAACATTCTTCCTTCTGAACTAGCAAAAGTCTTCCAGTAGAACTAGCTAGTCTTCGTTCTAAACTAGCAAGTCTTCTTTCTGAACTAGCAACAGTCTTCCTTCTGAACTAGCAAAATTCTTTCTTCAGAACTAGCAACCGGTGTCCGTCTGAACTAGCAACAGTCTTCCTTCAGAACTAGCAACAGTCTTCCTCCTGAACTAGGAACAGTTTTCCATCTAAACTAGCAACAGTTTTCCTTCTGAACTAGCAACAGTCTTCCTTCTGAACTAGCAATAGTGTTCTTTCTGAACTAGAAACAGTCTTCCTCCAGAACTAGCAACAGTCTTCTTCCTCAGCTAGCAGCAGTCTTCCTTCTAAACTCGCAACAGTCTTCCTCCTGAACTAGCAACAGTTTTCCTTCTAAACTAGCAACAGGTTTTATTCTGAACAAGCAATAGTCTTTCCTTCTGAACTAGCAACAGTCTTCCTTTACAACTATCAACAGTCTTCCTTCTGAACTAGAAACAGTCTTTCTACTAAACTAGCAACATTCTTCCTTTAGAACAAGGAACAGTTTTCCGTCTGAACTTGCAACAGTCTTCCTTCAGAACTAGCAACAGTCTTTCTCCTGAACAAGCAACAGTCTTCTTTCTGAATTAGCAACACTCTTCCATCTGAAGTAGCAAAAGTCTTCCGTTACAACAAGCAATTCTTCCTTCTGAACTAGCAAGTCTGCCTTCTGAACTAGCATAATTCTTCCTTCTGAACAAGCAACAGTCTTCCTTCAGAACTTGCGAATCTTCCCTCTAAACTAGCAAGTCTTCCTTCAAAACTGGCAACAATCTTTCTTCTTAACTAGCAACTGTCTTCCTCCATAACTAGCGACATTCTTCCTTGAGAACTATTAAAAGCCTTCCTTCAGAACTATCAATAATCTTCCTTCAGAACTAGCAACAGTCTTCCTTCAGAACTAGCAACAGACTTCCTTCTAAACTCACAACAGTCTTCCTTCTGAACTAGCAACAGTCTTCCTTCAAATCTAGCGAATCTTTCCTCTAAACAAGCAAGTCTTCCTTCTAAACTAGCAACAATCTTTATTCTGAACTAGTAACTGTCTTCCTCCATAACTAGGGACATTCTTCCTCCATAACTAGGGACATTCTTCCTTAAGAACTAGCAACATGAATCCTTCAGAACTATCAATAGTCTTCCAACACAACTAGCAACAGTCTTCCTTCAGAACTAGCAACAGACTTCCTTCTAAACTCACAAAAGTCTTCCTCCTGAACTAGCAACAGTCTACTTCCTGAACTAGCAAAAGTCTTCCTTCTGAACAAGCAAGTCTTCCTCCAGAACTATCAACAGTCTTCCTTTTGAACTAGCAACAGTCTTCCTTCAAAACTAATAACAGTCTTCCTTCTGGAATAGCAACAGTCTTCCTTATGAACTAACAACAGTCTTCCTTCTGAACTAGCAACATTCTTCCTTCTGAACTAGCAACAGTCTTCCTTCTGAACTAGCAACAGTCTTCCTTTTGAAGTAGCAACATCCTTCTGCACTAGCAACAGTCTTCTTTCTGAACTTCCAACAGTCTTCCTTCAGAACTATCAACATTCTTCCTTCTGAACTAGCAACAGTCTTCCTTTTGAAGTAGCAACAGTCTTCTCAACTAGCCACAGTCTTCCTTCACAACTATCAACAGTCTTCCTCCTGAACCAGCAAAAGTCTTCTTTCTGAACTAGCAACAGTCTTCCATCTGAACTAGCAACAGTCTACCTTCAGAACTAGCAATTCATCCCTCTGAACTAGCAAGTCTTCCTTCTGAACAAGCATCAGTCTTCCTTCTGAACTAGCAACAGTCTTCCTTCAGAACTATCGAGTCTTCTTTCTAAACTAGCAAGTTTTCCTTCTAAACTAGCAACAATCTTTCTTCTGAACTAGCAACAGTCTTCTTCCTGAACAAGCAACATTCTTCCTTCAGAACTAGCAACAGTCTTCCAACTGAAATAGCAAGTCTTCCATCAGAACTAGAGAGTCTTCGTTCTAAACTAGCAAGTCTTCTTTCTGAACTAGCAACAATCTTTCTTCTGAACTAGCAACAGTTCCTTTTGAACTGGCAAAATTCTTTCTTCAGAACTAGCAAAATTCTTTCTTCAGAACTAGCAACCGGTGTCCGTCTTAACTAGCAACAGTCTTCCTTCAGAACTAGCAACAGTCTTCCTTCTGAACTAGCAACAATCTTCTTTCTGAACTAGCAATAGTCTTCCTTCTGAACTAGCAACAGTCTTCCTTTTGATGTAGCAACAGTCTTCCTTTTGAAGTAGCAACAGTCTTTTAAACTACCAACAGTCCTCATTCAGAACTAGCAACAGTCTTCCTCATGAACAAGCAACAGTCTTCTTTCTGAACTATTAACAGTCTTCCATCTGAACTAGCAACAGACTTCCTCATGATCAAGCAAGTCTTCCATCTGAACAAGCAAATCTTCCTTCTGAACTAGCATCAGTCTTCCTTCTAAATTTGCAGCAGTCTCCTTCAGAACTAGCGAGTCTTCCCTCTAAACTAGCACGTCTTCCTTTTGAACTAGGAACAGTCTTCCTTCTGAACTAGCAAAATTCTTTCTTCTGAACTAGCAACAGTCTTCCTTCTGAACTAGCAAAATTCTTTCTTCTGAACTAGCAACCGGTATCCGTCTGAACTAGCAACAGTCTTCCATCAGAACTAGCAACAGTCTTCCTCCTGAACTAGGAACAGTTTTCCTTCTAAACTAGCAACAGTTTTCCTTCTGAACTAGCAACAGTCTTCCTTCTGAACTAGCAATAGTCTTCTTTCTGAACTAGAAACAGTCTTCCTCCTGAACCAACAACAGCCTTCTTTCTGAACTAGCAACATTCTTCCTTCTTAACTAGCAACAGTCATCATCCTGAACTAGGAACAGTTTTCCTTCTAAACTAGCAACAGTTTTCCTTTTGAACTAGCAACTGCCTTCCTCCTGAACTAGAAATAGTCTTCTTTCTGAACTAGAAACAGTCTTCCTCCAGAACTAGCAACAGTCTTCTTCCTCACCTAGCAACAGTCTTCCTTTTTAACTCGCAACAGTCTTCCTCCTGAACTAGCAACAGTTTTCTTTCAAAACTAGCAACAGGTTTCATTCTGAACAAGCAATAGTCTTTCCTTCTGAACTAGCAACAGTCTTCCTATAGAACTATCAACAGTCTTCCTTCTGAACAAGCAACAGTCTTCCTACTAAACAAGCAACATTCTTCTTTCAGAACAAGGAACAGTTGTACGTCTGAACTAGCAACAGTATTCCTTCTGAACTAGCAACAATCTTCCTTCTGAACTAGCAACAGTCTTCCTACTGAACTAGCAACAATCTGCCTTTTGAAGTAGCAACAGTCTTTTAAACTAACAACAGTCCTCCTTCAGAACTAGCAACAGTCTTCCTCATGAACAAGCACCAGTCTTCTTTCTGAACTAGCAACAGTCTTCCATCTGAACTAGCAACAGACGTCCATAAGATCAAGCAATTCTTCCACCTGAACAAGCAAGTCTTCCTCCTGAACTAGCATCAGTCTTCCTTCTAAATTAGCAACAGTCTCTTTCAGAACTAGCGAGACTTCCCTCTAAACTAGCAAGTCTTCCTTCTGAACTAGCAAAAGTCTTCCAGTAGAACTAGCTAGTCTTCGTTCTAAACTAGCAAGTCTTCTTTCTGAACTAGCAACAGTCTTCCTTCTGAACTAGCAAAAATCTTTCTTCAGAACTAGCAACCGGTGTCCGTCTGAACTAGCAACAGTCTTCCTTCAGAACTAGCAACAGTCTTCCTCCTGAACTAGGAACAGTTTTCCATCTAAACTAGCAACAGTTTTCCTTCTGAACTAGCAACAGTCTTCCTTCTGAACTAGCAATAGTGTTCTTTCTGAACTAGAAACAGTCTTCCTCCAGAACTAGCAACAGTGTTCTTCCTCAGCTAGCAGCAGTCTTCCTTCAAAACTCGCAACAGTCTTCCTCATGAACTAGCAACAGTTTTCCTTCTAAACTAGCAACAGGTTTCATTCTGAACAAGCAATAGTCTTTCCTTCTGAACTAGCAACAGTCTTCCTTTACAACTATCAACAGTCTTCCTTCTGAACTAGAAACAGTCTTTCTACTAAACTAGCAACATTCTTCCTTTAGAACAAGGAACAGTTTTCCGTCTGAACTTGCAACAGTCTTCCTTCAGAACTAGCAACAGTCTTTCTCCTGAACAAGCAACAGTCTTCTTTCTGAATTAGCAACACTCTTCCATCTGAAGTAGCAAAAGTCTTCCGTTACAACAAGCAATTCTTCCTTCTGAACTAGCAAGTCTGCCTTCTGAACTAGCATAATTCTTCCTTCTGAACAAGCAACAGTCTTCCTTCAGAACTTGCGAATCTTCCCTCTAAACTAGCAAGTCTTCCTTCATAACTGGCAACAATCTTTCTTCTTAACTAGCAACTGTCTTCCTCCATAACTAGCGACATTCTTCCTTGAGAACTATTAAAAGCCTTCCTTCAGAACTATCAATAATCTTCCTTCAGAACTAGCAACAGTCTTCCTTCAGAACTAGCAACAGACTTCCTTCTAAACTCACAACAGTCTTCCTTCTGAACTAGCAACAGTCTTCCTTCAAATCTAGCGAATCTTTCCTCTAAACAAGCAAGTCTTCCTTCTAAACTAGCAACAATCTTTATTCTGAACTAGTAACTGTCTTCCTCCATAACTAGGGACATTCTTCCTTAAGAACTAGCAACATGAATCCTTCAGAACTATCAATAGTCTTCCTTCACAACTAGCAACAATCTTCCTTCAGAACTAGCAACAGACTTCCTTCTAAACTCACAAAAGTCTTCCTTCTGAACTAGCAACAGTCTACTTCCTGAACTAGCAAAAGTCTTCCTTCTGAACAAGCAAGTCTTCCTCCAGAACTATCAACAGTCTTCCTTTTGAACTAGCAACAGTCTTCCTTCAAAACTAATAAGTCTTCCTTCAGGAATAGCAACAGTCTTCCTGATGAACTAACAACAGTCTTCCTTCTGAACTAGCAACATTCTTCCTTCTGAACTAGCAAGTCTTCCTTCTGAACTAGCAACAGTCTTCCTTTTGAAGTAGCAACATCCTTCTGCACTAGCAACAGTCTTCTTTCTGAACTTCCAACAGTCTTCCTTCAGAACTATCAACATTCTTCCTTCTGAACTAGCAACAGTCTTCCTTTTGAAGTAGCAACAGTCTTCTCAACTAGCCAAAGTCTTCCTTCACAACTATCAACAGTCTTCCTCCTGAACCAGCAAAAGTCTTCTTTCTGAACTATCAACAGTCTTCCATCTGAACGAGCAACAGTCTACCTTCAGAACTAGCAATTCATCCCTCTGAACTAGCAAGTCTTCCTTCTGAACAAGCATCAGTCTTCCTTCTGAACTAGCAACAGTCTTCCTTCAGAACTATCGAGTCTTCTTTCTAAACTAGCAAGTTTTCCTTCTAAACTAGCAACAATCTTTCTTCTGAACTAGCAACAGTCTTCCTTCAGAACTAGCAACAGTCTTCCTCCTGAACTAGGAACAGTTTTCCATCTAAACTAGCAACAGTTTTCCTTCTGAACTAGCAACAGTCTTCCTTCTGAACTAGCAATAGTGTTCTTTCTGAACTAGAAACAGTCTTCCTCCAGAACTAGCAACAGTGTTCTTCCTCAGCTAGCAGCAGTCTTCCTTCTAAACTCGCAACAGTCTTCCTCCTGAACTAGCAACAGTTTTCCTTCTAAACTAGCAACAGGTTTCATTCTGAACAAGCAATAGTCTTTCCTTCTGAACTAGCAACAGTCTTCCTTTACAACTATCAACAGTCTTCCTTCTGAACTAGAAACAGTCTTTCTACTAAACTAGCAACATTCTTCCTTTAGAACAAGGAACAGTTTTCCGTCTGAACTTGCAACAGTCTTCCTTCAGAACTAGCAACAGTCTTTCTCCTGAACAAGCAACAGTCTTCTTTCTGAATTAGCAACACTCTTCCATCTGAAGTAGCAAAAGTCTTCCGTTACAACAAGCAATTCTTCCTTCTGAACTAGCAAGTCTGCCTTCTGAACTAGCATAATTCTTCCTTCTGATCAAGCAACAGTCTTCCTTCAGAACTTGCGAATCTTCCCTCTAAACTAGCAAGTCTTCCTTCAAAACTGGCAACAATCTTTCTTCTTAACTAGCAACTGTCTTCCTCCATAACTAGCGACATTCTTCCTTGAGAACTATTAAAAGCCTTCCTTCAGAACTATCAATAATCTTCCTTCAGAACTAGCAACAGTCTTCCTTCAGAACTAGCAACAGACTTCCTTCTAAACTCACAACAGTCTTCCTTCTGAACTAGCAACAGTCTTCCTTCAAATCTAGCGAATCTTTCCTCTAAACAAGCAAGTCTTCCTTCTAAACTAGCAACAATCTTTATTCTGAACTAGTAACTGTCTTCCTCCATAACTAGGGACATTCTTCCTCCATAACTAGGGACATTCTTCCTTAAGAACTAGCAACATGAATCCTTCAGAACTATCAATAGTCTTCCTTCACAGCTAGCAACAGTCTTCCTTCAGAACTAGCAACAGACTTCCTTCTAAACTCAAAAAAAGTCTTCCTCCTGAACTAGCAACAGTCTACTTCCTGAACTAGCAAAAGTCTTCCTTCTGAACAAGCAAGTCTTCCTCCAGAACTATCAACAGTCTTCCTTTTGAACTAGCAACAGTCTTCCTTCAAAACTAATAACAGTCTTCCTTCTGGAATAGCAACAGTCTTCCTTATGAACTAACAACAGTCTTCCTTCTGAACTAGCAACATTCTTCCTTCTGAACTAGCAAGTCTTCCTTCTGAACTAGCAACAGTCTTCCTTTTGAAGTAGCAACATCCTTCTGCACTAGCAACAGTCTTCTTTCTGAACTTCCAACAGTCTTCCTTCAGAACTATCAACATTCTTCCTTCTGAACTAGCAACAGTCTTCCTTATGAAGTAGCAACAGTCTTCTCAACTAGCCAAAGTCTTCCTTCACAACTATCAACAGTCTTCCTCCTGAACCAGCAAAAGTCTTCTTTCTGAACTAGCAACAGTCTTCCATTCTTCCATCTGAACTAGCAACAGTCTACCTTCAGAACTAGCAATTCATCCCTCTGAACTAGCAAGTCTTCCTTCTGAACAAGCATCAGTCTTCCTTCTGAACTAGCAACAGTCTTCCTTCAGAACTATCGAGTCTCTTTCTAAACTAGCAAGTTTTCCTTCTAAACTAGCAACAATCTTTCTTCTGAACAAGCAACAGTCTTCTTCCTGAACTAGCAACATTCTTCCTTCAGAACTAGCAACAGTCTTCCGTCTGAAATAGCAAGTCTTCCATCAGAACTAGAGTCTTCGTTCTAAACTAGCAAGTCTTCTTTCTGAACTAGCAAGAATCTTTCTCCTGAACTAGCAACAGTTCCTTTTGAACTGGCAAAATTCTTTCTTCAGAACTAGCAAAATTCTTTCTTCAGAACTAGCAACCGGTGTCCGTCTTAACTAGCAACAGTCTTCCTTCAGAACTAGCAACAGTCTTCCTTCTGAACTAGCAACAATCTTCTTTCTGAACTAGCAATAGTCTTCCTTCTGAACTAGCAACAGTCTTCCTTTTGATGTAGCAACAGTCTTCCTTTTGAAGTAGCAACAGTCTTTTAAACTACCAACAGTCCTCATTCAGAACTAGCAACAGTCTTCCTCATGAACAAGCAACAGTCTTCTTTCTGAACTATTAACAGTCTTCCATCTGAACTAGCAACAGACTTCCTCATGATCAAGCAAGTCTTCCATCTGAACAAGCAAATCTTCCTTCTGAACTAGCATCAGTCTTCCTTCTAAATTTGCAGCAGTCTCCTTCAGAACTAGCGAGTCTTCCCTCTAAACTAGCACGTCTTCCTTTTGAACTAGGAACAGTCTTCCTTCTGAACTAGCAAAATTCTTTCTTCTGAACTAGCAACAGTCTTCCTTCCGAACTAGCAAAATTCTTTCTACTGAACTAGCAACCGGTGTCCGTCTGAACTAGCAACAGTCTTCCATCAGAACTAGCAACAGTCTTCCTCCTGAACTAGGAAAAGTTTTCCTTCTAAACTAGCAACAGTTTTCCTTCTGAACTAGCAACAGTCTTCCTTCTGAACTAGCAATAGTCTTCTTTCTGAACTAGAAACAGTCTTCCTTCTGAACCAACAACAGCCTTCTTTCTGAACTAGCAACATTCTTCCTTCTTAACTAGCAACAGTCATCATCCTGAACTAGGAACAGTCTTCCTCCTGAACCAACAACAGCCTTCTTTCTGAACTAGCAACATTCTTCCTTCTTAACTAGCAACAGTCATCATCCTGAACTAGGAACAGTTTTCCTTCTAAACTAGCAACAGTTTTCCTTTTGAACTAGCAACTGCCTTCCTCCTGAACTAGAAATAGTCTTCTTTCTGAACTAGAAACAGTCTTCTTCCAGAACTAGCAACAGTCTTCTTCCTCACCTAGCAACAGTCTTCCTTTTTTACTCGCAACAGTCTTCCTCCTGAACTAGCAACAGTTTTCCTTCAAAACTAGCAACAGGTTTCATTCTGAACAAGCAATAGTCTTTCCTTCTGAACTAGCAACAGTCTTCCTATAGAACTATCAACAGTCTTCCTTCTGAACAAACAACAGTCTTCCTACTAAACAAGCAACATTCTTCCTTCAGAACAAGGAACAGTTGTCCGTCTGAACTAGCAACAGTATTCCTTCTGAACTAGCAACAATCTTCCTTCTGAACTAGCAACAGTCTTCCTTCTGAACTAGCAACAGTCTGCCTTTTGAAGTAGCAACAGTCTTTTAAACTAACAACAGTCCTCCTTCAGAACTAGCAACAGTCTTCCTCATGAACAAGCACCAGTCTTCTTTCTGAACTAGCAACAGTCTTCCATCTGAACTAGCAACAGACGTCCATAAGATCAAGCAATTCTTCCATCTGAACAAGTAAGTCTTCCTCCTGAACTAGCATCAGTCTTCTTTCTAAATTAGCAACAGTCTCTTTCAGAACTAGCGAGTCTTCCCTCTAAACTAGCAAGTCTTCCTTCTGAACTAGCAAAAGTCTTCCAGTAGAACTAGCTAGTCTTCGTTCTAAACTAGCAAGTCTTCTTTCTGAACTAGCAACAGTCTTCCTTCTGAACTAGCAAAATTCTTTCTTCAGAACTAGCAACCGGTGTCCGTCTGAACTAGCAACAGTCTTCCTTCAGAACTAGCAACAGTCTTCCTCCTGAACTAGGAACAGTTTTCCAACTAAACTAGCAACAGTCTTCCTCCTGAACTAGCAACAGTTTTCCTTCTAAACTATCAACAGGTTTCATTCTAAACAAGCAATAGTCTTTCCTTCTCAACTAGCAACAGTCTTCCTTTACAACTATCAACAGTCTTCCTTCTGAACTAGAAACAGTCTTTCTACTAAACTAGCAACATTCTTCCTTTAGAACAAGGAACAGTTTTCCGTCTGAACTTGCAACAGTCTTCCTTCAGAACTAGCAACAGTCTTTCTCCTGAACAAGCAACGGTCTTCTTTCTGAATTAGCAACACTCTTCCATCTGAAGCATAAGTCTTCCGTTACAACAAGCAATTCTTCCTTCTGAACTAGGAAGTCTGCCTTCTGAACTAGCATAATTCTTCCTTCTGAACAAGCAACAGTCTTCCTTCAGAACTTGCGAATCTTCCGTCTAAACTAGCAAGTCTTCCTTCTAAACTGGCAACAATCTTTCTTCCTAACTAGCAACTGTCTTCCTCCGTAACTAGCGACATTCTTCCTTGAGAACTAGCAACAGCCTTCCGTCAGGACTATCAATAATCTTCCTTCAGAACTAGCAACAGTCTTCCTTCAGAACTAGCAGCAGACTTCCTTCTAAACTCAAAACAGTCTTCCTTCTGAACTAGCAACAGTCTACTTCCTGAACTAGCAAAAGTCTTCCTTCTGAACAAGCAACAGTCTTCCTCCTGAATTAGAAACATTCTTCCTTCAGAACAAGCAGCAGTCTTCCTCCTGAAACAGCAACAGTTTTCATTCTGAACTAGCAACAGTCTTCCTCCTGAGCTAGCAACAGTCTTCCTGCTGAACTTGCAACAGTCTTCCCCCCTTAACTAGCAACAGTCTTCCTTCTAAACTAGCAACACTCTTCCTCCTGAACTAGCAACAGTCCTCCTTCAGAACTAGCGAGTCTTCCGTCTAAACTAGCAAGTTTTCCTTCTAAACTAGCAACAATCTTTCTTCATAACTAGCAACAGTCTTCTTTTCCCGAACTAGCAACATTCTTCCTTAAGAACTAGCAACAGTTTCCCGTCTGAACTAGCAAGTCTTCCATCAGAACAAGAGAGTCTTGGTTCTAAACTAGCAAGTCTTCTTTCTGAACTAGCAACAATCTTTCTTCTGAACAAGCAACAGTCTTCCTTTTGAACTAGCAAAATTCTTTCTTCAGAACTAGCAACCGGTGTCCGTCTTAACTAGCAACAGTCTTCCTTCAGAACTAGCAACAGTCTTCCTTCTGAACTAGCAACAATCTGACTTTTGAAGTAGCAACAGTCTTTTAAACTAACAACAGTCCTCCTTCAGAACTAGCAACAGTCTTCCTCATGAACAAGCACCAGTCTTCTTTCTGAACTAGCAACCGTCTTCCATCTGAACTAGCAACAGACGTCCATAAGATCAAGCAATTCTTCCATCTGAACAAGCAAGTCTTCCTCCTGAACTAGCATCAGTCTTCCTTCTAAATTAGCAACAGTCTCTTTCAGAACTAGCGAGTCTTCCCTCTAAACTAGCAAGTCTTCCTTCTGAACTAGCAAAAGTCTTCCAGTAGAACTAGCTAGTCTTCGTTCTAAACTAGCAAGTCTTCTTTCTGAACTAGCAACAGTCTTCCTTCTGAACTAGCAAAATTCTTTCTTCAGAACTAGCAACCGGTGTCCGTCTGAACTAGCAACAGTCTTCCTTCAGAACTAGCAACAGTCTTCCTCCTGAACTAGGAACAGTTTTCCATCTAAACTAGCAACAGTTTTCCTTCTGAACTAGCAACAGTCTTCCTTCTGAACTAGCAATTTTGTTCTTTCTGAACTAGAAACAGTCTTCCTCCAGAACTAGCAACAGTCTTCTTCCTCAGCTAGCAGCAGTGTTCCTTCTAAACTCGCAACAGTCTTCCTCCTGAACTAGCAACAGTTTTCCTTCTAAACTAGCAACAGGTTTTATTCTGAACAAGCAATAGTCTTTCCTTCTGAACTAGCAACAGTCTTCCTTTACAACTATCAACAGTCTTCCTTCTGAACTAGAAACAGTCTTTCTACTAAACTAGCAACATTCTTCCTTTAGAACAAGGAACAGTTTTCCGTCTGAACTTGCAACAGTCTTCCTTCAGAACTAGCAACAGTCTTTCTCCTGAACAAGCAACAGTCTTCTTTCTGAATTAGCAACACTCTTCCATCTGAAGTAGCAAAAGTCTTCCGTTACAACAAGCAATTCTTCCTTCTGAACTAGCAAGTCTGCCTTCTGAACTAGCATAATTCTTCCTTCTGAACAAGCAACAGTCTTCCTTCAGAACTTGCGAATCTTCCCTCTAAACTAGCAAGTCTTCCTTCAAAACTGGCAACAATCTTTCTTCTTAACTAGCAACTGTCTTCCTCCATAACTAGCGACATTCATCCTTGAGAACTATTAAAAGCCTTCCTTCAGAACTATCAATAATCTTCCTTCAGAACTAGCAACAGTCTTCCTTCAGAACTAGCAACAGACTTCCTTCTAAACTCACAACAGTCTTCCTTCTGAACTAGCAACAGTCTTCCTTCAAATCTAGCGAATCTTTCCTCTAAACAAGCAAGTCTTCCTTCTAAACTAGCAACAATCTTTGTTCTGAACTAGTAACTGTCTTCCTCCATAACTAGGGACATTCTTCCTCCATAACTAGGGACATTCTTCCTTAAGAACTAGCAACATGAATCCTTCAGAACTATCAATAGTCTTCCTTCACAACTAGCAACAGTCTTCCTTCAGAACTAGCAACAGACTTCCTTCTAAACTCACAAAAGTCTTCCTCCTGAACTTGCAACAGTCTACTTCCTGAACTAGCAAAAGTCTTCCTTCTGAACAAGCAAGTCTTCCTCCAGAACTATCAACAGTCTTCCTTTTGAACTAGCAACAGTCTTCCTTCAAAACTAATAACAGTCTTCCTTCTGGAATAGCAACAGTCTTCCTTATGAACTAACAACAGTCTTCCTTCTGAACTAGCAACATTCTTCCTTCTGACCTAGCAACAGTCTTCCTTCTGAACTAGCAACAGTCTTCCTTTTGTAGTAGCAACATCCTTCTGCACTAGCAACAGTCTTCTTTCTGAACTTCCAACAGTCTTCCTTCAGAACTATCAACATTCTTCCTTCTGAACTAGCAACAGTCTTCCTTTTGAAGTAGCAACAGTCTTCTCAACTAGCCACAGTCTTCCTTCACAAGTATCAACAGTCTTCCTCCTGAACCAGCAAAAGTCTTCTTTCTGAACAAGCAACAATCTTCCATCTGAACTAGCAACAGTCTACCTTCAGAACTAGCAATTCATCCCTCTGAACTAGCAAGTCTTCCTTCTGAACAAGCATCAGTCTTCCTTCTGAACTAGCAACAGTCTTCCTTCAGAACTATCGAGTCTTCTTTCTAAACTAGCAAGTTTTCCTTCTAAACTAGCAACAATCTTTCTTCTGAACTAGCAACAGTCTTCTTCCTGAACTAGCAACATTCTTCCTTCAGAACTAGCAACAGTCTTCCGTCTGAAATAGCAAGTCTTCCATCAGAACTAGAGAGTCTTCGTTCTAAACTAGCAAGTTTTCTTTCTGAACTAGCAACAATCTTTCTTCTGAACTAGCAACAGTTCCTTTTGAACTGGCAAAATTCTTTCTTCAGAACTAGCAAAATTCTTTCTTCAGAACTAGCAACCGGTGTCCGTCTTAACTAGCAACAGTCTTCCTTCAGAACTAGCAACAGTCTTCCTTCTGAACTAGCAACAATCTTCTTTCTGAACTAGCAATAGTCTTCCTTCTGAACTAGCAACAGTCCTCCTTTTGATGTAGCAACAGTCTTCCTTTTGAAGTAGCAACAGTCTTTTAAACTACCAACAGTCCTCATTCAGAACTAGCAACAGTCTTCCTCATGAACAAGCAACAGTCTTCTTTCTGAACTATCAACAGTCTTCCATCTGAACTAGCAACATACTTCCTCATGATCAAGCAAGTCTTCCATCTGAACAAGCAAATCTTCCTTCTGAACTAGCATCAGTCTTGCTTCTAAATTTGCAGCAGTCTCCTTCAGAACTAGCGAGTCTTCCCTCTAAACTAGCACGTCTTCCTTTTGAACTAGGAACAGTCTTCCTTCTGAACTAGCAAAATTCTTTCTTCTGAACTAGCAACAGTCTTCCTTCTGAACTAGCAAAATTCTTTCTTCTGAACTAGCAACCGGTGTCCGTCTGAACTAGCAACAGTCTTCCATCAGAACTAGCAACAGTCTTCCTCCTGAACTAGGAACAGTTTTCCTTCTAAACTAGCAACAGTTTTCCTTCTGAACTAGCAACAGTCTTCCTTCTGAACTAGCAATAGTCTTCTTTCTGAACTAGAAACAGTCTTCCTCCTGAACCAACAACAGCCTTCTTTCTGAACTAGCAACATTCTTCTTTCTTAACTAGCAACAGTCATCATCCTGAACTAGGAACAGTTTTCCTTCTAAACTAGCAACAGTTTTCCTTTTGAACTAGCAACTGCCTTCCTCCTGAACTAGAAACAGTCTTCTTTCTGAACTAGAAACAGTCTTCCTCCAGAACTAGCAACAGTCTTCTTCCTCACCTAGCAACAGTCTTCCTTTTTAACTCGCAACAGTCTTCCTCCTGAACTAGCAACAGTTTTCCTTCAAAACTAGCAACAGGTTTCATTCTGAACAAGCAATAGTCTTTCCTTCTGAACTAGCAACAGTCTTCCTATAGAACTATCAACAGTCTTCCTTCTGAACAAACAACAGTCTTCCTACTAAACAAGCAACATTCTTCCTTCAGAACAAGGAACAGTTGTCCGTCTGAACTAGCAACAGTATTCCTTCTGAACTAGCAACAATCTTCCTTCTGAACTAGCAACAGTCTTCCTTCTGAACTAGCAACAGTCTGCCTTTTGAATTAGCAACAGTCTTTTAAACTAACAACAGTCCTCCTTCAGAACTAGCAACAGTCTTCCTCATGAACAAGCACCAGTCTTCTTTCTGAACTAGCAACAGTCTTCCATCTGAACTAGCAACAGACGTCCATAAGATCAAGCAATTCTTCCATCTGACAAGCAAGTCTTCCTCCTGAACTAGCATCAGTCTTCCTTCTAAATTAGCAACAGTCTCTTTCAGAACTAGCGAGTCTTCCCTCTAAACTAGCAAGTCTTCCTTCTGAACTAGCAAAAGTCTTCCAGTAGAACTAGCTAGTCTTCGTTCTAAACTAGCAAGTCTTCTTTCTGAACTAGCATCAGTCTTCCTTCTGAACTAGCAAAATTCTTTCTTCAGAACTAGCAACCGGTGTCCGTCTGAACTAGCAACAGTCTTCCTTCAGAACTAGCAACAGTCTTCCTCCTGAACTAGGAACAGTTTTCCATCTAAACTAGCAACAGTTTTCCTTCTGAACTAGCAACAGTCTTCCTCCTGAACTAGCAACAGTTTTCCTTCTAAACTAGCAACAGGTTTCATTCTGAACAAGCAATAGTCTTTCCTTCTGAACTATCAACAGTCTTCCTTTACAACTATCAACAGTCTTCCTTCTGAACTAGAAACAGTCTTTCTACTAAACTAGCAACATTCTTCCTTTAGAACAAGGAACAGTTTTCCGTCTGAACTTGCAACAGTCTTCCTTCAGAACTAGCAACAGTCTTTCTCCTGAACAAGCAACAGTCTTCTTTCTGAATTAGCAACACTCTTCCATCTGAAGTAGCAAAAGTCTTCCGTTACAACAAGCAATTCTTCCTTCTGAACTAGCAAGTCTGCCTTCTGAACTAGCATAATTCTTCCTTCTGAACAAGCAACAGTCTTCCTTCAGAACTTGCGAATCTTCCCTCTAAACTAGCAAGTCTTCCTTCTAAACTGGCAACAATCTTTCTTCCTAACTAGGAACTGTCTTCCTCCATAACTAGCGACATTCTTCCTTGAGAACTAGCAACAGCCTTCCGTCAGGACTATCAATAATCTTCCTTCAGAACTAGCAACAGTCTTCCTTCAGAACTAGCAACAGACTTCCTTCTAAACTCAAAACAGTCTTCCTTCTGAACTAGCAACAGTCTACTTCCTGAACTAGCAAAAGTCTTCCTTCTGAACAAGCAACAGTCTTCCTCCTGAATTAGAAACATTCTTCCTTCAGAACAAGCAACAGTCTTCCTCCTGAAACAGCAACAGTTTTCATTCTGAACTAGCAACAGTCTTCCTCCTGAGCTAGCAACAGTCTTCCTGCTGAACTTGCAACAGTCTTCCCCCCTTAACTAGCAACAGTCTTCCTTCTAAACTAGCAACACTCTTCCTCCTGAACTAGCAACAGGTCTTCTTTTAGAACTAGCAATACTATTCTTTCTGAACTAGCAAGTCTTATTTCAGAACTAGCAAGTCTTATTTCAGAACTAGCAACAGTCTTCCTTCTAAACTAGCAACAGGATTCTATCTGAACTAACAACAGTCCTCCTTCAGAACTAGCGAGTCTTCCGTCTAAACTAGCAAGTTTTCCTTCTAAACTAGCAACAATCTTTCTTCATAACTAGCAACAGTCTTCTTTTCCCGAACTAGCAACATTCTTCCTTAAGAACTAGCAACAGTTTCCCGTCTGAACTAGCAAGTCTTCCATCAGAACAAGAGAGTCTTGGTTCTAAACTAGCAAGTCTTCTTTCTGAACTAGCAACAATCTTTCTTCTGAACAAGCAACAGTCTTCCTTTTGAACTAGCAAAATTCTTTCTTCAGAACTAGCAATCGGTGTCCGTCTTAACTAGCAACAGTCTTCCTTCAGAACTAGCAACAGTCTTCCTCCTGAACTAGGAACAGTTTTCCTTCTATACTAGAAACAGTTTTCTTTTTCAACTAGCAACAGTCTTTCTCCTGAACTAGCAATAGTCTTCTTTCTGAACTAGAAACAATCTTCCTCCAGAACAAGCAAGTCTTCTTCCTCACCTAGCATCAGTCTTCCTACTAAACTCGCAACAGTCTTCCTCCTGAACTAGCAACAGTTTTCCTTCTAAACGAGCAACAGGTTTCATTCTTAACAAGCAATAGTCTTTCCTTCTGAACTAGCAACAGTCTTCCTATAGAACTATCAACAGTCTTCCTTCTGAACTAGCAACAGTCTTCCTACTAAACTAGCAACATTCTTCCTTCAAAACAAGGAACAGTTGTCCGTCTGAACTAGCAATAGTCTTTTTTCAGAACTAGCAACAGTCTTCGTTCTGAACTAGCAACAATCTTCCTTCTGAACTAGCAACAGTCTTCCTTTTGAAGAAGCAATAGTCTTCTAAACTAACAACAGTCCTCCTTCAGAACTAGCAACAGTCTTCCTCATGAACAAGCAACAGTCTTCTTTCTGAACTAGCAACAGTCTTCCATCTGAACTAGCAACAGACTTACATACAATCAAGCAATTCTTCCATCTGAACAAGGAAGTCATCCTTCTGTACTAGAATCAGTCTTCCTGCTGAACTAGCAAGAGTCTTCTTTCAGAACTAGCGAGTCTTCGTTCTAAACTAGCAAGTCTTCCTTCTGAACTAGCAACAATCTTTCTTCTGAACTAGCAACAGTCTTCCTTCTGAACTAGCAAAATTCTTTCTTCTGAACTAGCAACCGGTGTCTGTCTGAACTAGCAACAGTCTTCCTTCAGAACTAGCAACAGTCTTCCTCCTGAACTAGGAACAGTTTTCCTTCTAAACTAGCAACAGTTTTCCTTCTGAACTAGCAACAGTCTTCCTTCTGAACTAGCAATAGTCTTCTTTCTGAACTAGAAACAGTCGTCCTCCTGAACCAACCACAGCCTTCTTTCTGAACTAGCAACATTCTTCCTTCTTAACTAGCAACAGTCTTCATCCTGAACTAGGAACAGTTTTCCTTCTATACTAGCAAAAGTTTTCCTTTTGAACTAGCAACTGCCTTTCTCCTGCACTAGCAATAGTCTTCTTTCTGAACTAGAAACAGTCTTCCTCCAGAACTAGCAACAGTCTTCTTCCTCACGTAGCAACAGTCTTCCTTCTTAACTCGCAAGTCTTCCTTTTGAGCAAGCAATAGTCCTTCCTTCTGAACTAGCAACAGTCTTCCTATAGAACTATCAACAGTCTTCCTTCTGAACAAGCAACAGTCTTCCTACTAAACTAGCAACAGTTTTCCTTGAAAACTAGCAACAGGTTTCACTCTGAACAAGCAATAGTCTTTCCTTCTGAACTAGCAACAGTCTTCCTATAGAACTATCAACAGTCTTCCTTCTGAACTAGCAACAGTCTGCCTTTTGAAGTAGCAACAGTCTTTTTAACTAACAACAGTCCTCCTTCAGAACTAGCAACAGTCTTCCTCATGACCAAGCACCAGTCTTCTTTCTGAACTAGCAACAGTCTTCCATCTGAACTAGCAACAGACTTCCATAAGATCAAGCAATTCTTAAATCAGAACAAGCAAGTCTTCCTTCTGAACTAGCATCAGGCTTCCTTCTAAATTAGCAACAGTCTCTTTCAGAACTAGCGAGTCTTCCCTCTAAACTAGCAAGTCTACCTTCTGAACTAGCAAAAGTCTTCCAGCAGAACTAGCGAGTCTTCGTTCTAAACTAGCAAGTCTTCTTTCTGAAGTAGCAACAATCTTTCTTCTGGACTAGCAATAGTCTTCCTTCTGAACTAGCAAAATTCTTTCTTCAGAACTAGAGACCGGTGTCCGTCTGAACTAGCAACAGTCTTCCTTCAGTACTAGCAACAGTCTTCCTCCTGGACTAGGAACAGTTTTCCTTCTAAACTAGCAACAGTTTTCCTTCTGAACTAGCAACAGTCTACCTCCTGAACTAAGAACAGTTTTCCTTCTAAACTAGCAACAGTTTTCCTTCTGAACTAGCAACAGTCTTCCTCTTGAACTAGCAATAGTCTTCTTTCTGAACTAGAAACAGTCTTCCTCCAGAACTAGCAACAGTCTTCTTCCTCTGCTAGCAACGGTCTTCCTTCTAAACTCGCAACAGTCTTCCTCCTGAACTAGCAACAGTTTTCCTTCTAAACTAGCAACAGGTTTCATTCTGAACAAGCAATAGTCTTTCCTTCTGAACTAGCAACAGTCTTCCTTTTAGAACTATCAACAGTCTTCCTTCTGAACTAGAAACAGTCTTTCTACTAAACTAGCAACATTCTTCCTTCAGAACATGGAACAGTTGTCCGTCTGAACTTGCAACATTCTTCCTTCAGAACTAGCAACAGTCTTTCTCCTGAACAAGCAACAGTCTTCTTTCTGAATTAGCAACACTTCCATCTGAAGTAGCAACAGTCTTCCATTACAACAAGCAATTCTTCCTTCTGAACTAGCAAGTCTGCCTTCTGAACTAGCATAATTCTTCCTTCTGAACTAGCAAGAGTCTTCCTTCAGAACTAGCGAGTCAACGTTCTAAAATAGCAAGTCTTCATTCTGAACTAGCAACAATCATTCTTCTGAACTAACAACAGTCTTCCTTCTGAACTAGCAACATTCTTTCATCAGAACTAGCAAAGTTGTTCGTCTGAACTAGCAACAGCCTTCCTTCAGAACTATCAACAGACTTCCTTCTAAACTAGCAACAGTCTTCCTTCAGAACTCTCAAAAGTCTTCCTTCTGAACTAGCAACAATCTTCCTTCAGAACTTGCGAATCTTCCCTCTAAACTAGCAAGTCTTCCTTCTAAACTGGCAACAATCTTTCTTCTTAACTAGCAACTGTATTCCTCCATAACTAGCGACATTCTTCCTTGAGAACTAACAACAGTCTTCCGTCAGGACGATCAATAATCTTCCTTCAGAACTAGCAACAGTCTTCCTTCATAACTTGAAACAGACTTCCTTCTAAACTCAAAACAGTCTTCCTTCTGAACTAGCAACAGTCTTCCTTCTGAACTAGCAACAGTCTACTTCCTGAACTAGCAAAAAGACTTCCTTCAGAACAAGAAACAGTCTTCCTCCTGAACTAGAAACATTCTTCCTTCGAGAACTAGCAACAGTTTTCAATCTGAACTAGCAACAGTTTTCAATCTGAACTATCAACAGTCTTCCTCCTGAGCTAGCAACAGTCTTCCTGCTGAACTTGCAACAGTCTTCCTACTAAACTCACAACAGTCTTCCTACTGAACTAGCAACAGTCTTCTTCCTGAAATAGCAACAGTCTTCCTCCAGAACTAGCAACAGTCGTCCTTCTAAACTAGCAACAGTCTTCCTTCTAAATTAGCAACAGTCTTCCTCCTGAACTAGCAACAGGTCTTCCTTTAGAACTAGCAATACTATTATTTCTGAACTAGCAATACTATTCTTTCTGAACTAGCAAGTCTTCCTTCAGAACTAGCAACAGTCTTCCTTCTAAACTAGCAAAAGGTTTCTATCTGAACTAGCAACAGTCCTCCTTCAGAACTAGCGAGTCTTCCGTCTAAACTAGCAAGTTTTCCTTCTAAACTAGCAACAATCTTTCTTCTAAACTAGCAACAGTCTTCTTTTCCCGAACAAGCAACATTCTTCCTTAAGAACTAGCAACAGTTTCCCGTCTGAACTAGCAAGTCTTCCATCAGAACAAGTGAATCTTGGTTCTAAACTAGCAAGTCTTCTTTCTGAACTAGCAACAATCTTTCTTCTGAACAAGCAACAGTCTTCCTTTTGAACTAGCAAAATTCTTTCTTCAGAACTAGAAACCGGTGTCCGTCTTAACTAGCAACAGTCTTCCTTCAGAACTAGCAACAGTCTTCCTCCTGAACTAGGAACAGTTTTCCTTCTAAACTAGCAACAGTTTTCCTTTTGACCAAGCAACAGTCTTTCTCCTGAACTAGCAATAGTCTTCTTTCTGAACTAGAAACAGTCTGCCTCCAGAACTAGCAACAGTCTTCTTCCTCACCTAGCATCAGTCTTCCTACTAAACTCGCAACAGTCTTCCTCCTGAACTAGCAACAGTTTTCCTTCTAAACTAGCAACAGGTTTCATTCTTAACAAGCAATAGTCTTTCCTTCTGAACTAGCAACACTCTTCCTATAGAATTATCAACAGACTTCCTTCTGAACTAGCAACAGTCTTCCTACTAAACTAGCAACATTCTTCCTTCAGAACAAGGAAAAGTTGTCCGTCTGAGCTAGCAACAGTCTTCCTTCAGAACTAGCAACAGTCTTCCTTCTGAGCTAGCAACAATCTTCCTTCTGAACTAGCAACAGTCTTCCTTTTGAAGTAGTAACAGTCTTCTAAACTAACAACAGTCCTCCTTCAGAACTAGCAACAGTCTTCCTCATGAACAAGCAAACAGTCTTCTTTCTGAACTAGCAACAGTCTCCCATCTAAACTAGCAACAGTCTTCCTTAAGGACAAGCAATTCTTCCTTCTGAACAAGCAAGTCTTCCTTCTCAACTAGCATCAGTCTTCCTTCTAAACTAGCAACAGTCTCCTTCAGAACTAGCGAGTCTTCCCTCTATACTAGCAAGTCTTCCTTTTGAACTATCAAGAGTCTTCCTTTAGAACTAGCAATACTATTCTTTCAGAACTAGCAAGTCTTCCTTCAGAACTAGCAACAGTCTTCCTTCTAAACTAGCAACAGTTTTCCTTCTGAACTAGCAACAGTCTTCCTTCAGAACTAGCGAGTCTTCCGTCTAAATTAGCAAGTTTTCCTTCTAAACTAGCAACAATCTTTCTTCTGAACTAGCAACAGTTTTCTTTTCCCGAACTAGCAACATTCTTCAATAAGAACTAGCAACAGTTTCCCGTCTGAACTAGCAAGTCTTCCATCAGAACAAAAGAGTCTTCGTTCTAAACTAGCAAGTCTTCTTTCTGAACTAGCAACAATCTTTCTTCTGAACAAGCAACAGTCTTCCTTTTGAACTAGCAAAATTCTTTCTTCAGAACTAGCAACCGGTGTCCGTCTTAACTAGCAACAGTCTTCCTTCAGAACTGGCAACAGTCTTCCTTCTGAACTAGCAACAATCTTCCTTCTGAACTAGCAACAGTCTTCCTTCTGAACTAGCAACAGTCTTCCTTTTAAAGTAGCAACAGTCTTCTAAACTAACAACAGTCCTCCTTCAGAACTAGCAACAGTCTTCCTCATGAACAAGCAACAGTCTTCTTTCTGAACTAGCAACAGTCTTCCTTCTGAACTAGCAACAGTCTTCCTTTTGAAGTAGCAACAGTCTTCTAAACTAACAACAGTCCTCCTTCAGAACTAGCAACAGTCTTCCTCATGAACAAGCAACACTCTTCTTTCTGAACTAGCAACAGTCTTCCATCTGAACTAGCAACAGACATCCATAAGATCAAGCAATTCTTCCATCTGAACAAGGAAGTCTTCCTTCTGAACTAGAATAAGTCTTCCTTCTAAATTAGCAACAGTCACCTTCAGAACTAGCAAGTCTTCCCTCTAAACTAGCAAATCTTCTTTCTGAACTAGCAACAATCTTTCTTTTGAACTAGCAACAGTCTTCCTTCTGAACTAGAAAAATTCTTTCTTCGGAACTAGCAACCGGTGTCCGTCTGAACTAGCAACAGTCTTCCTTCAGAACTAGCAACAGTCGTCCTTCAGAACTAGCAACAGTCTTCCTCCTCAACTAGGAACAACAGTCTTCCTTTTGAACTAACTACATTTTTCCTTCTGAACTAGCAACAGTCTTCCTCCTGAACAAGCAATAGTCATCTTTCTGAACAAGAAACAGTCTTCCTTCAGAACTAGTAACAGTCTTCTTCCTTAATTAGCAAAGGTGTTTCTTCTAAACTCGCAACAGTCTTCCTCCTGAAGTAGCAACAGTTTTCCTTCTAAACTAGCAACAGGTTTCCTTCTGAACAAGCAATAGTTTTTCCTTCTGAACTAGCCACAGTCTTCCTTTAGAATTATCAACAATCTTCTGTCTGATCTAACAACAGTCTTCCTTCAGAACTAGCAACAGTCTTCCTCCTGTAGAAGCAACAGTCTTCTTTCTGAATTAGCAACACTCTTCCATCTGAAGTAGCAACAATCTTCCAACACAACAAGCAATTCTTCTTTCTGAACTAGCAATTCTGCCTTCTGAACTAGCATCAGTCTTCCTTCTGAACTAGCAAGAGTCTTCCTTCAGAACTAGCGTGTCTACGTTCTAAACTAGCACGTCTTCATTCTGAACTACCAACACTCTTTTTTCTGAACTAGCAACAGTCTTCCTTCTGAATTAGCAACATTCTTTCATCAGAACTAACAATAGTTGTCCGTCTGAACTAGTAACAGTCTTCATTCAGGACTACCAATAGTCTTCTTCCTGAACCAACAACAGCCTTGTCTCTGAACTAGCAACATTCTTCCTTCTGAACTAGCAACAGTCTTCCTTCTTAACTAGCAACAGTTTTCCTTCTGATCTAGCAAGAGTCTTCCTCCTGAACTAGCAATAATCTTCCTTCTGAACTAGCAAAAGTCTTCCTCCAGAACAAGCAACAGTCTTTCTTTTGAACTAGCAACAGTCTTCCTTCTGAACTAAAAACAATCTTCCTTCTGAACTAGCAACAGTCTTCGTTCCGAACTAGCAACAGTCTTCCTTTTGATGTAGCAACAGTCTTCGTTTTGAAGTAGCAACAGACTTCTAAACTAACAACAGTCCTCCTTCAGAACTAGCAACAGTCTTCCTCATGAACAAGCAAACAGTCTTCTTTCTGAACTAGCAACAGTCTCCCATCTGTTCTAGCAACAGTCTTCCTAAGGGCAAGCAATTCTTCCTTCTGAACAAGCAAGTCTTCCTTCTCAACTAGCATCAGTCTTCCATCTAAACTAGCAACAGTCTCCTTCAGAACTAGCGAGTCTTCCCTCTAAACTAGCAAGTCTTCCTTTTGAACTAGCAAGAGTCTTCCTTTAGAACTGGCAATACTATTCTTTCTGAACTAGCAAGTCTTCCTTCAGAACTAGCAATAGTCTTCCTTCTAAACTAGCAACAGTTTTCCTTCTGAACTAGCAACAGTCTTCCTTCAGAACTAGCGAGTCTTCCGTCTAAACTAGCAAGTTTTCCTTCTAAACTAGCAACAATCTTTCTTCTGAACTAGCAACAGTCTTCTTTTCCCGAACTAGCAACATTCTTCCTTAAGAACTAGCAACAGTTTCCCGTCTGAACTAGCAAGTCTTCCATCAGAACAAAAGAGTCTTCGTTCTAAACTAGCAAGTCTTCTTTCTGAACTAGCAACAATCTTTCTTCTGAACAAGCAACAGTCTTCCTTTTGAACTAGCAAAATTCTTTTTTCAGAACTAGCAACCGGTGTCCGTCTTAACTAGCAACAGTCTTCCTTTAGAACTAGCAACAGTCTTCCTTCTGAACTAGCAACAATCTTCCTTCTGAACTAGCAACAGTCTTCCTTCTGAACTAGCAACAGTCTTTCTTTTGAAGTAGCAACAGTCTTCTAAACTAACAACAGTCCTCCTTCAGAACTAGCAACAGTCTTCCTCATGAACAAGCAACAGTCTTCTTTCTGAACTAGCAACAGTCTTCCTTCTGAACTAGCAACAGTCTTCCTTTTGAAGTAGCAACAGTCATCTAAACTAACAACAGTCTTCCTTCAGAACTAGCAACAGTCTTCCTCTTGAACTAGGAACAGTTTTCCTTCTAAACTAGCAACAGTTTTCCTTCTGAACTAGCAACAGTCTTCCTCCTGAACTAGCAACAGCCTTCTTTCTAAACTAGCAACATTCTTCCTTCTGAACTAGCAACAGTCTTCCTCCTGAACTAGGAACAGTTTTCCTTCTAAACTAGCAACAGTTTTCCTTTTGAACTAGCAACAGTCTTTCTCCGGAAATAGCAATAGTCTTCTTTCTGAACTAGAAGCAGTCTTCCTCCAGAACTAACAACAGTCTTCTTCCTCACCTAGCATCAGTCTTCCTACTAAACTCCCAACAGTCTTCCTCCTGAACTAGCAACAGTTTTCCTTCTAAACTAGCAACAGGTTTCATTCCTAACAAGCAACAGGTTTCATTCTTAACAAGCAATAGTCTTTACTTCTGAACTAGCAACAATCTTCCTATAGAACTATCAACAGTCTTCCTTCTGAACTAGCAACAGTCTTCCTACTAAACTAACAACATTCATCCTTCAGAACAAGGAACAGTTGTCCGTTTGAACTAGCAACAGTCTTCCTTCAGAACTAGCAACAGTCTTCTTTCTGAACTAGCAACAATCTTCCTTCTGAACTAGCAACAGTCTTCCTTTTGAAGTAGCAACAGTCTTCTAAACTAACAACAGTCCTCCTTCAGAACTAGCAACAGTCTTCCTCATGAACAAGCAACACTCTTCTTTCTGAACTAGCAACAGTCTTCCATCTGAACTAGCAACAGACTTCCATAAGATCAAGCAATTCTTCCATCTGAACAAGGAAGTCTTCCTTCTGAACTAGAATAAGCCTTCCTTCTAAATTAGCAACAGTCACCTTCAGTACTAGCAAGTCTTCCCTCTAAACTAGCAAGTCTTCTTTCTGAACTAGCAACAATCTTTTTTTTGAACTAGCAACAGGCTTCCTTCTGAACTAGAAAAATTCTTTCTTCGGAACTAGCAACCGGTGTCCGTCTGAACTAGCAACAGTCTTCCTTCAGAACTAGCAACAGTCGTCCTTCAGAACTAGCAACAGTCTTCCTCCTGAACTAGGAACAACAGTCTTCCTTTTGAACTAACAACATTTTTCCTTCTGAACTAGCAACAGGTTTTCCTTTAGAAATAACAATAGTCTTCTCTCTGAACTAGCAACAGTTTTCCTTCTGAACTAGCAACAGTCTTCCATCAGAACTAGCACCAGTATTCTTTCTAAGCTCGCAACAGTCTTCCTCCTAAACTAGCAACATTCTTTCTTCTGAACTAGCAACAATCTTCGTTCAGAACGAGCAACAGTCTTCCTCCTGAACTAGCAACAGTCTTCCTCTAGAACTAGAAACAGTCTTCCTTCTTAAATAGCAACAGTCTTCCTTCTTAAATAGCAACAGTCTTCCTTCAGAACTAGCAACAGTCTTCCTTCTGAACTTGCAACAATCTTCCTTCTGAACTATCTACAGTCTTCCTTCTGAACTAGCAACAGTCTTCCTCATGAACAAGCAACAGTCTTCTTTCTGAACTAGCAACAGTCTTCCTTCTGAACTAGCAACAGTCTTCCTTTTGAAGTAGCAACAGTCTTCTAAACCAACAACAGTCCTCCTTCAGAACTAGCAACAGTCTTCCTCTTGAACTAGGAACAGTTTTCCTTCTAAACTAGCAAATGTTTTCCTTCTGAACTAGCAACAGTCTTCCTCCTGAACTAGCAATAGTCGTCTTTCTGAACTAGAAACAGTCTTCCTCCTGAACCAACAACAGCCTTCTTTCTGAACTAGCAACATTCTTCCTTCTGAACTAGCAACAGTCTTCCTCCTGAACTAGAAACAGTTTTCCTTCTAAACTAGCAACAGTTTTCCTTTTGAACTAGCAACAGTCTTTCTCCTGAAATAGCAATAGTCTTCTTTCTGAACTAGAAGCAGTCTTCCTCCAGTACTAGCAACAGTCTTCTTCCTCACCTAGCATCAGTCTTACTACTAAACTCCCAACAGTCTTCCTCCTGAACTAGCAACAGTTTTCCTTCTAAACTAGCAACAGGTTTCATTCTTAACAAGCAACAGGTTTCATTCTTAACAAGCAATAGTCTTTCCTTCTGAACTAGCAACAATCTTTCTATAGAACTATCAACAGTCTTCCTTCTGAACTAGCAACAGCCTTCCTACTAAACTAACAACATTCATCCTTCAGAACAAGGAACAGTTGTCCGTCTGAACTAGCAACAGTCTTCCTTCAGAACTAGCAACAGTCTTCTTTCTGAACTAGCAACAATCTTCCTTCTGAACTAGCAACAGTCTTCCTTTTGAAGTAGCAACAGTCTTCTAAACTAACAACAGTCCTGCTTCAGAACTCGCAACAGTCTTCCTCATGAACAAGCAACAGTCTTCCTTCTGAACTAGCAACAGTCTTCCATCTGAACTAGCAACAGACTTCCATAAGATCAAGCAATTCTTCCATCTGAACAAGGAAGTCTTCCTTCTGAACTAGAATAAGTCTTCCTTCTAAATTAGCAACAGTCACCTTCAGAACTAGCAAGTCTTCCCTCTAAACTAGCAAGTCTTCTTTCTGAACTAGCAACAATCTTTCTTTTGAACTAGCAACAGTCTTCCTTCTGAACTAGAAAAATTCTTTCTTCGGAACTAGCAACCGGTGTCCGTCTGAACTAGCAACAGTCTTCCTTCAGAACTAGCAACAGTCGTCCTTCAGAACTAGCAACAGTCTTCCTCCTGAACTAGGAACAACAGTCTTCCTTTTGAACTAACAACATTTTTCCTTCTGAACTAGCAACAGGTTTTCCTTTAGAAATAACAATAGTCTTCCTTCTGAACTAGCAACAGTTTTCCTTCTGAACTAGCAACAGTCTTCCTACTAAACTAACAACATTCATCCTTCAGAACAAGGAACAGTTGCCCGTCTGAACTAGCAACAGTCTTCCTTCAGAACTAGCAACAGTCTTCTTTCTGAACTAGCAACAATCTTCCTTCTGAACTAGCAACAGTCTTCCTTTTGAAGTAGCAACAGTCTTCTAAACTAACAACAGTCCTCCTTCAGAACTAGCAACAGTCTTCCTCATGAACAAGCAACACTCTTCTTTCTGAACTAGCAACAGTCTTCCATCTGAACTAGCAACAGACTTCCATAAGATCAAGCAATTCTTCCATCTGAACAAGGAAGTCTTCCTTCTGAACTAGAATAAGCCTTCCTTCTAAATTAGCAACAGTCACCTTCAGAACTAGCAAGTCTTCCCTCTAAACTAGCAAGTCTTCTTTCTGAACTAGCAACAATCTTTTTTTTGAACTAGCAACAGGCTTCCTTCTGAACTAGAAAAATTCTTTCTTCGGAACTAGCAACCGGTGTCCGTCTGAACTAGCAACAGTCTTCCTTCAGAACTAGCAACAGTCGTCCTTCAGAACTAGCAACAGTCTTCCTCCTGAACTAGGAACAACAGTCTTCCTTTTGAACTAACAACATTTTTCCTTCTGAACTAGCAACAGGTTTTCCTTTAGAAATAACAATAGTCTTCTCTCTGAACTAGCAACAGTTTTCCTTCTGAACTAGCAACAGTCTTCCATCAGAACTAGCACCAGTATTCTTTCTAAGCTCGCAACAGTCTTCCTCCTAAACTAGCAACATTCTTTCTTCTGAACTAACAACAATCTTCGTTCAGAACGAGCAACAGTCTTCCTCCTGAACTAGCAACAGTCTTCCTCTAGAACTAGAAACAGTCTTCCTTCTTAAATAGCAACAGTCTTCCTTCTTAAATAGCAACAGTCTTCCTTCAGAACTAGCAACAGTCTTCCTTCTGAACTTGCAACAATCTTCCTTCTGAACTATCAACAGTCTTCCTTCTGAACTAGCAACAGTCTTCCTCATGAACAAGCAACAGTCTTCTTTCTGAACTAGCAACAGTCTTCCTTCTGAACTAGCAACAGTCTTCCTTTTGAAGTAGCAACAGTCTTCTAAACCAACAACAGTCCTCCTTCAGAACTAGCAACAGTCTTCCTCTTGAACTAGGAACAGTTTTCCTTCTAAACTAGCAAATGTTTTCCTTCTGAACTAGCAACAGTCTTCCTCCTGAACTAGCAATAGTCGTCTTTCTGAACTAGAAACAGTCTTCCTCCTGAACCAACAACAGCCTTCTTTCTGAACTAGCAACATTCTTCCTTCTGAACTAGCAACAGTCTTCCTCCTGAACTAGAAACAGTTTTCCTTCTAAACTAGCAACAGTTTTCCTTTTGAACTAGCAACAGTCTTTCTCCTGAAATAGCAATAGTCTTCTTTCTGAACTAGAAGCAGTCTTCCTCCAGTACTAGCAACAGTCTTCTTCCTCACCTAGCATCAGTCTTACTACTAAACTCCCAACAGTCTTCCTCCTGAACTAGCAACAGTTTTCCTTCTAAACTAGCAACAGGTTTCATTCTTAACAAGCAACAGGTTTCATTCTTAACAAGCAATAGTCTTTCCTTCTGAACTAGCAACAATCTTCCTATAGAACTATCAACAGTCTTCCTTCTGAACTAGCAACAGCCTTCCTACTAAACTAACAACATTCATCCTTCAGAACAAGGAACAGTTGTCCGTCTGAACTAGCAACAGTCTTCCTTCAGAACTAGCAACAGTCTTCTTTCTGAACTAGCAACAATCTTCCTTCTGAACTAGCAACAGTCTTCCTTTTGAAGTAGCAACAGTCTTCTAAACTAACAACAGTCCTGCGTCAGAACTCGCAACAGTCTTCCTCATGAACAAGCAACAGTCTTCTTTCTGAACTAGCAACAGTCTTCCATCTGAACTAGCAACAGACTTCCATAAGATCAAGCAATTCTTCCATCTGAACAAGGAAGTCTTCCTTCTGAACTAGAATAAGTCTTCCTTCTAAATTAGCAACAGTCACCTTCAGAACTAGCAAGTCTTCCCTCTAAACTAGCAAGTCTTCTTTCTGAACTAGCAACAATCTTTCTTTTGAACTAGCAACAGTCTTCCTTCTGAACTAGAAAAATTCTTTCTTCGGAACTAGCAACCGGTGTCCGTCTGAACTAGCAACAGTCTTCCTTCAGAACTAGCAACAGTCGTCCTTCAGAACTAGCAACAGTCTTCCTCCTGAACTAGGAACAACAGTCTTCCTTTTGAACTAACAACATTTTTCCTTCTGAACTAGCAACAGGTTTTCCTTTAGAAATAACAATAGTCTTCCTTCTGAACTAGCAACAGTTTTCCTTCTGAACTAGCAACAGTCTTCCATCAGACCTAGCACCAGTCTTCTTTCTAAGCTCGCAACAGTCTTCCTCCTAAACTAGCAACATTCTTTCTTCTGAACTAGCAACAATCTTCGTTCAGAACGAGCAACAGTCTTCCTCCTGAACTAGCAACAGTCTTCCTCTAGAACTAGCAACAGTCTTCCTTCTTAAATAGCAACAGTCTTCCTTCTTAAATAGCAACAGTCTTCCTCCTGAACTAGCAACAGTTTTCATTTTAAACTAGCAATAGGTTTCCTTCTGACCTTGCAACAGTCTTTTTTCTGACCTAACAAGTCGTTTTTCTGACTTCGGAAGTCTTTTTTCTGACCTAGCAACAGTCTTTTTTCTGACCTAGCAACAGTCTACCTTCTGAACTAGCAACAGGCTTTCTTTTGATGTAGCAACAGTCTTTCTTTAGAAGTAACAACAGTCTTCTAAACTAGCAACAGTCTTCTAAACTTACAACAGTTCTCATTCTGAACTAGCAACAGCCTTTTTTCAGAACTATCAACAGTCTTCCTTCTAAACTAGCAACAGTCTTCCTCCCGAACTAGGAACAGATTTCCTTCTAAACTAGCAACAGTTTTCCTTCTGAACTATTAACAGTCTTCCTCCTGAACTAGCAATAGTCTTCTTTCTGAACAAGAAATAGTCTTCCTTCAGAACTAGTAACAGTCTTCTTCCTCAGCTAGCAACAGTGTTTCTTCTAAACTCGCAACAGTCTTCCTATTGAACTAGCAACAGTTTTCCTTCTAAACTAGCATCAGGTTTCCTTCTGAACAAGCAATAGTCTTTCCTTCTAAACTAGCAACAGTCTTCCTTTAGAACTATCAACAGTCTTCCGTCTGAACTAGCAACAGTCTTCCTTCAGAACTAGCAACAGTCTTCCTCCTGAACAAGCAACAGTCTTCCTCCTGAACAAGCAACACTCTTCCATCTGAAGTAGCAACAATCTTCCAACACAACAAGCAATTCTTCCTTCTCAACTAACAAGTCTGCCTTCTGAACTAGCAACACTCTTTTTTCTGAACTAGCAACAGTCTTTCATCAGAACTAGCAATAGTTGTCCGTCTGAACTAGTAACAGTCTTCATTCAGGACTAGCAATAGTCTTCTTCCTGATCCAACAACAGCCTTCTCTCTGAACTAGCATCATTCTTCCTTCTGAACTAGCAACAGTCTTCCTTTTGAACTAGCAACAGTCTTCGTTTTGAAGTAGCAACAGTCTTCTGAACTAGCAACAGTCTTCTGAACTAGCAACAGTCTGCTGAACTAGCAACAGTCTTCCTTTTGAAGTAGCAGCAGTCTTCCTTTTGAAGTAGAAACAGTCTTCTGAACTAGCAATAGTCTTCCTTCACCACTAGCAACTGTCTTCCGCCTGAACCAGCAAAAGTCTTCTTTCTGAACTAGCAACAGTCTTTCATCTGAACTAGCATCAATCTTGCTTAAGAACTAGCAATTCTTCCTTCTGAACTCGCAAGTCTTCCTTCTGAACTAGCATCAGTCTTCCTTCTGAACTAGCAACAGTCTTCCTCCTGAACTAGCAACATTCTTCCTTTAGAACTAGCAACAGTCTTCAATCTGAACTAGCAACAGTCTTCCTTAAGAACTAGCAACAGTCTTTCTCCTGAACCAACAACAGCCTTCTTTCTAAACTAGCAACAGTCCTTCTCCTGAACCAACAACATCCTTCTTTCTTAACTAGCAACATTTTTCCTTCTGAACAAGACTCAGTCTTCCTCTTGAACTAGCAACAGTCTTCCTTCTGAACATGCAACAGTCTTCCTCTTAAACTAGCAACAGTCTTCCTTCTGAACTTGCAACGGTCTTCCTTCTAAACTCACAACAGTCTTCCTCCTGAACTAGTAACAGTCTTCTTCCTGAAATAGCAACAGTCTTCCTCCACAACTAGCAATAGTCTTCCTCCTGAACTAGCAATAATCTTCCTTCTAAACTAGCAACAGTCTTCAACCAGAACAAGCAACAGTCTTTCTTTTGAACTAGCAACAGTCTTAATTCTGAACTAACAACAGTCTTACTTCTGAACTAGCAACAATCTTCCTTCTGAACTAGCAACAGTCTTCCTTCTGAACTAGCAACAGTTTTCTATCTCAACTAGCAACAGGTTTCCCCCTGAACTAGCAACAGTCTTCTGAACTAGCAACAGTCATCCTTCTGAACTAGCAACAGTCTTCCTTCTGAACTAACTACAGTCTTTCTTCTGAACTAACAACAGTCTTCTTTCTGAACTAGCAACATTCTTTCATCAGAACTAGCAACAGTTGTTCGTCTGAACTAGCAACAGTCTTCCTTCAGAACTAGCAATAGTCTTCTTCCTGAACCAACAACAGCCTTCTCTCGGAACTAGCAACATTCTTCCTTCTGAACTAGCAACAGTCTTTCTTCTTAACTAGCAACAGTCTTCCTTCTAAACTAGCAACAGTTTTCCTTCTGAACTAGCAACAGTCTTACTTCCGAACAAGCAACAGTTTTCCTTCTAAGCTCGCAACAGTCTTCCTATAGAACGAGCAACAGTCTTCCTTTTGAACTAGCAACATTCTTCCTTTTGAACAAGCAACAATCTTCGTTCAGAACGGGGAACAGTCTTCCTTCTTAAATAGCAACTGTCTTTCTGTAGAACTAGCAACAGTCTTCCTTCTTAAATAGCAACAGTCTTTCTCCTGATCTAGCAACAGTTTTCATTTTAAACTTTCAATAGGTTTCCTTCTGACCTAACAACAGTCTTTTTTCTGACCTAACAAGTCTTTTTTCTGACCTTGAAAGGTTTTTTTCTGACCTAGCAACAGTCTTTTTTTCTGAACTAGCAACAGTCTCTCTTTTGATGTAGCAACAGTCTTCCTTTTGAAGTAACAACAGTCTTCTAAACTTAAAACAGTCCTCCTTCTGAACAAGCAACAGCCTTCCTTCAGAACTATCAACAGTCTTCCTTCTAAACTAGCAACAGTGTTCCTTCAGAACTCTCAACAGTTTTCCTTCTGAACTAGCAACAGTCTTCTTTCAGAATTAGCGAGTCTTCCCTCTAAACTAGCAAGTCTTCCTTCTAAACTAGCAACAATCTTTCTTCTGAACTAGCAACAGTCTTCCTACAGAACTAGCGACATTCTTCCTTAGGAACTAGCAACAGCCTTCTTTCAGAACTATCAACAGTTTTCCTTCTAAACTCACAACAGTCTTTTTTCCTCCTGAACTAGCAACAGTCTTCTTCCTGAACTAGCAAAAGTCTTCCTTCTGAACTAGCAAGAGTCTTCGTCCAGAACTATCAACAGTCTTCCTTATGAACTAACAACAGCCTTCCTTCAGAACTATTAACAGTCTTCCTTCTGAAATAGCAACAATCTTCCTTCTGAACTAACAACAGTCTTCCTTCTGAACTAGCAACAATCATCCTTCTGAACAAGGAACAGTCTTCCTTCTGAACTACCAACAGTCTTCCTTCAGAACAATCAACATTCTTCCTTTTGAAGTAGCAACAGTCTTCCTTTTGAAGTAGCAACAGTCTTCAGAACTAGCAACAGTCTTTCTTTTGAAGCAGCAACAGTCTTCTGAACTAGCAATAGTCTTCCTGCACCACTAGCAACAGTCTTCCGCCTGAACCAGCAAAATTCTTCTTTCTGAACTAGCAAAAATCTTTCTTCTGAACTAGCAAGAGTCTTCCTTCTGAACTAGCAAAATTCTTTCTTCAGAACTAGCAACCGGTGTCCGTCTGAACTAGCAACAGTCTTCCTTCAGAACTAGCAACAGTCTTCCTCCTGAACTAGGAACAGTTTTCCTTCTAAACTAGCAACAGGTTTCCTTCTGAACTAGCAACAGTCTTCCTCCTGAACTAGCAATAGTCTTCTTTCTGAACTAGAAACAATCATTCTCCTGAACCAACAACAGCCTTCTTTCTGAACTAGCAACATTCTTCCTTCTTAACTAGCAACAGTCTTCCTCTTGAACTAGGAACAGTTTTCCTTCTAAACTAGCAACAGTTTTCCTTTTGAACTAGCAACAGTCTTCCTCCTGAACTAGCAATAGTCTTCTTTCATAACTAGAAACAGTCTTCCTCCAGAACTAGCAACAGTCTGTTTCATCACCTAGCAACAGTCTTCCTTCTAAACTCGCAACAGTCTTCCTCCTGGACTAGCAACAGTTTTCCTTCTAAACTAGCAACAGTTCCTATAGAACTATCAACAGTCTTCCTTCTGAACTAGCAACAGTCTTCCTACTAAACTAGCAACATTCTTCCTTCAGAACAAGGAACAGTTGTCCGTCTGAACTAGCAACAGTCTTCTTTCAGAACTATTAACAGTCTTCCTTCTGAAATAGCAACAATCATCCTTCTGAACTAGGAACAGTCTTCCTTCTGAACTACCAACAGTCTTCCTTCAGAACTAGCAACATTCTTCCTTCTGAACTAGCAACAGTCTTCCTTTTGAAGTTGCAACAGTCTTCTGAACTAGCAACAGTCTTTCTTTTGAAGTAGCAACAGTCTTCTGAACTAGCAACAATCTTCCTTTTGAAGTTGCAACAGTCTTCTGAACTAGCAATAGTCTTCTTTCACCACTAGCAACAGTCTTCCGCCTGAACCAGCAAAAGTCTTCTTTCTGAACTAGTAACAGTCTTCCTCCAGAACTAGCAACATTCTTCCTTCAGAACTAGCAACAGTCTTCCGTCTGAACTAGCAACAGTCTTTCTCCTGAACCAACAACAGCCTTTTTTCTTAACTAGCAACAGTCCTCCTCCTGAACCAACAACATCCTTCTTTCTTAACTAGCAACATGTTTCCTTTTGAACAAGACACAGTCTTCCTCTTGAACTAGCAACAGTCTTCCTTCTGAACTTGCAACAGTCTTCCTCTTAAACTAGCAACAGTCTTCCTTCTGAACTTGCAACGGTCTTCCTTCTAAACTCACAACAGTCTTCCTCCTGAACTAGCAACAGTCTTCTTCCTGAAATAGCAACAGTCTTCCTCCACAACTAGCAATAGTCTTCCTCCTGAACTAGCAATAATCTTCCATCTAAACTAGCAACAGTCTTCAACCAGAACAAGCAACAGTCTTTCTTTTGAACTAGCAACAGTCTTAATTCTGAACTAACAACAGTCTTACTTCAGAACTAGCAACAATCTTCCTTCTGAACTAGCAACAGTCTTCCTTCTGAACTAGCAACAGTTTTCTATCTCAACTAGCAACAGGTTTCCCCTGAACTAGCAACAGTTTTCTGAACTAGCAACAGTCATCCTTCTGAACCAGCAACAGTCTTCCTTCTGAACTAACAACAGTCTTTCTTCTGAACTAACAACAGTCTTCCTTCTGAACTAGCAACATTCTTTCATCAGAACTAGCAACATTCTTTCATCAGAACTAGCAACAGTTGTTCGTCTGAACTAGCAACAGTCTTCCTTCAGAACTAGCAATAGTCTTCTTCCTGAACCAACAACAGCCTTCTCTCGGAACTAGCAACATTCTTCTTTCTGAACTAGCAACAGTCTTTCTTCTTAACTAGCAACAGTCTTCCTTCTAAACTAGCAACAGTTTTCCTTCTGAACTAGCAACAGTCTTACTTCCGAACTAGCAACAGTTTTCCTTCTAAGCTCGCAACAGTCTTCCTATAGAACGAGCAACAGTCTTCCTTTTGAACTAGCAACAGTTTTCCTTCTGAACTAGCGACAATCTTCCTTCAGAACTAGCACCAGTCTTCTTTCTAAGCTCGCAACAGTCTACCTCCTAAACTAGCAACATTCTTCCTTTTGAACAAGCAACAATCTTCGTTCAGAACGGGGAACAGTCTTCCTTCTTAAATAGCAACAGTCTTTCTGTAGAACTAGCAACAGTCTTCCTTCTTAAATAGCAACAGTCGTTCTCCTGATCTAGCAACAGTTTTCATTTTAAACTTTCAATAGGTTTCCTTCTGACCTAGCAACAGTCTTTTTTCTGACCTAACAAGTCTTTTTTCTGACCTAACAAGTCTTTTTTCTGACCTAGCAACAGTCTTTTTTTCTGAACTAGCAACAATCTTTCTTTTGATGTAGCAACAGTCTTCCTTTTGAAGTAACAACAGTCTTCTAAACTTACAACAGTCCTCCTTCTGAACAAGCAACAGCCTTCCTTCAGAACTATCAACAGTTTTCCTTCTAAACTAGCAACAGTGTTCCTTCAGAACTCTCAACAGTTTTCCTTCTGAACTAGCAACAGTCTTCTTTCAGAATTAGCGAGTCTTCCCTCTAAACTAGCAAGTCTTCCTTATAAACTAGCAACAATCTTTCTTCTGAACTAGCAACAGTCTTCCTACAGAACTAGCGACATTCTTCCTTAGGAACTAGCAACAGCCTTCTTTCAGAACTATCAACAGTTTTCCTTCTAAACTCACAACAGTCTTTTTTTCTCCTGAACTAGCAACAGTCTTCTTCCAGAACTAGCAAAAGTCTTCCTTCTGAACTAGCAACAGTCTTCGTTCAGAACCATCAACAGTCTTCCTTATGAACTAACAACAGTCTTCCTTCAGAACTATTAACAGTCTTCCTTCTGAAATAGCAACAATCTTCCTTCTGAACTAACAACAGTCTTCCTTCTGAACTAGCAACAATCATCCTTCTGAACAAGGAACAGTCTTCCTTCTGAACTATCAACAGTCTTCCTTCAGAACAATCAACATTCTTCCTTTTGAAGTAGCAACAGTCTTCCTTTGGAAGTAGCAACAGTCTTCTGAACTAGCAACAGTCTTTCTTTTGAAGCAGTAACAGTCTTCTGAACTAGCAATAGTCTTCCTTCACCACTAGCAACAGTCTTCCGCCTGAACCAGCAAAATTCTTCTTTCTGAACTAGCAACAATCTTTCTTCTGAACTAGCAACAGTCTTCCTTCTGAACTAGCAAAATTCTTTCTTCAGAACTAGCAACCGGTGTCCGTCTGAACTAGCAACAGTCTTCCTTCAGAACTAGCAACAGTCTTCCTCCTGAACTAGGAACAGTTTTCCTTCTAAACTAGCAACAGGTTTCCTTCTGAACTAGCAACAGTCTTCCTCCTGAACTAGCAATAGTCTTCTTTCTGAACTAGAAATAATCTTCCTCCTGAACCAACAACAGCCTTCTTTCTGAACTAGCAAAATTCTTCCTTCTTAACTAGCAACAGTCTTCCTCCTGAACTAGGAACAGTTTTCCTTCTAAACTAGCAACAGGTTTCCTTCTGAACTAGCAACAGTCTTCCTCCTGAACTAGCAATAGTCTTCTTTCTGAACTAGAAACAATCATTCTCCTGAACCAACAACAGCCTTCTTTCTGAACTAGCAACATTCTTCCTTCTTAACTAGCAACAGTCTTCCTCTTGAACTAGGAACAGTTTTCCTTCTAAACTAGCAACAGTTTTCCTTTTGAACTAGCAACAGTCTTCCTCCTGAACTAGCAATAGTCTTCTTTCATAACTAGAAACAGTCTTCCTCCAGAACTAGCAACAGTCTGTTTCATCACCTAGCAACAGTCTTCCTTCTAAACTCGCAACAGTCTTCCTCCTGGACTAGCAACAGTTTTCCTTCTAAACTAGCAACAGTTCCTATAGAACTATCAACAGTCTTCCTTCTGAACTAGCAACAGTCTTCCTACTAAACTAGCAACATTCTTCCTTCAGAACAAGGAACAGTTGTCCGTCTGAACTAGCAACAGTCTTCTTTCAGAACTATTAACAGTCTTCCTTTTGAAATAGCAACAATCATCCTTCTGAACTAGGAACAGTCTTCCTTCTGAACTACCAACAGTCTTCCTTCAGAACTAGCAACATTCTTCCTTCTGAACTAGCAACAGTCTTCCTTTTGAAGTTGCAACAGTCTTCTGAACTAGCAACAGTCTTTCTTTTGAAGTAGCAACAGTCTTCTGAACTAGCAACAATCTTCCTTTTGAAGTTGCAACAGTCTTCTGAACTAGCAATAGTCTCTTTCACCACTAGCAACAGTCTTCCGCCTGAACCAGCAAAAGTCTTCTTTCTGAACTAGTAACAGTCTTCCTCCAGAACTAGCAACATTCTTCCTTCAGAACTAGCAACAGTCTTCCGTCTGAACTAGCAACAGTCTTTCTCCTGAACCAACAACAGCCTTTTTTCTTAACTAGCAACAGTCTTTCTCCTGAACCAACAACAGCCTTTTTTCTTAACTAGCAACAGTCCTCCTCCTGAACCAACAACATCCTTCTTTCTTAACTAGCAACATGTTTCCTTTTGAACAAGACACAGTCTTCCTCTTGAACTAGCAACAGTCTTCCTTCTGAACTTGCAACAGTCTTCCTCTTAAACTAGCAACAGTCTTCCTTCTGAACTTGCAACGGTCTTCCTTCTAAACTCACAACAGTCTTCCTCCTGAACTAGCAACAGTCTTCTTCCTGAAATAGCAACAGTCTTCCTCCACAACTAGCAATAGTCTTCCTCCTGAACTAGCAATAATCTTCCATCTAAACTAGCAACAGTCTTCAACCAGAACAAGCAACAGTCTTTCTTTTGAACTAGCAACAGTCTTAATTCTGAACTAACAACAGTCTTACTTCAGAACTAGCAACAATCTTCCTTCTGAACTAGCAACAGTCTTCCTTCTGAACTAGCAACAGTTTTCTATCTCAACTAGCAACAGGTTTCCCCTGAACTAGCAACAGTTTTCTGAACTAGCAACAGTCATCCTTCTGAACCAGCAACAGTCTTCCTTCTGAACTAACAACAGTCTTTCTTCTGAACTAACAACAGTCTTCCTTCTGAACTAGCAACATTCTTTCATCAGAACTAGCAACATTCTTTCATCAGAACTAGCAACAGTTGTTCGTCTGAACTAGCAACAGTCTTCCTTCAGAACTAGCAATAGTCTTCTTCCTGAACCAACAACAGCCTTCTCTCGGAACTAGCAACATTCTTCCTTCTGAACTAGCAACAGTCTTTCTTCTTAACTAGCAACAGTCTTCCTTCTAAACTAGCAACAGTTTTCCTTCTGAACTAGCAACAGTCTTACTTCCGAACTAGCAACAGTTTTCCTTCTAAGCTCGCAACAGTCTTCCTATAGAACGAGCAACAGTCTTCCTTTTGAACTAGCAACAGTTTTCCTTCTGAACTAGCGACAATCTTCCTTCAGAACTAGTACCAGTCTTCTTTCTAAGTTCGCAACAGTCTACCTCCTAAACTAGCAACATTCTTCCTTTTGAACAAGCAACAATCTTCGTTCAGAACGGGGAACAGTCTTCCTTCTTAAATAGCAACAGTCTTTCTGTAGAACTAGCAACAGTCTTCCTTCTTAAATAGCAACAGTCGTTCTCCTGATCTAGCAACAGTTTTCATTTTAAACTTTCAATAGGTTTCCTTCTGACCTAGCAACAGTCTTTTTTCTGACCTAACAAGTCTTTTTTCTGACCTAACAAGTCTTTTTTCTGACCTAGCAACAGTCTTTTTTTCTGAACTAGCAACAATCTTTCTTTTGATGTAGCAACAGTCTTCCTTTTGAAGTAACAACAGCCTTCTAAACTTACAACAGTCCTCCTTCTGAACAAGCAACAGCCTTCCTTCAGAACTATCAACAGTTTTCCTTCTAAACTAGCAACAGTGTTCCTTCAGAACTCTCAACAGTTTTCCTTCTGAACTAGCAACAGTCTTCTTTCAGAATTAGCGAGTCTTCCCTCTAAACTAGCAAGTCTTCCTTCTAAACTAGCAACAATCTTTCTTCTGAACTAGCAACAGTCTTCCTACAGAACTAGCGACATTCTTCCTTAGGAACTAGCAACAGCCTTCTTTCAGAACTATCAACAGTTTTCCTTCTAAACTCACAACAGTCTTTTTTCCTCCTGAACTAGCAACAGTCTTCTTCCAGAACTAGCAAAAGTCTTCCTTCTGAACTAGCAACAGTCTTCGTTCAGAACCATCAACAGTCTTCCTTATGAACTAATAACAGTCTTCCTTCAGAACTATTAACAGTCTTCCTTCTGAAATAGCAACAATCTTCCTTCTGAACTAACAACAGTCTTCCTTCTGAACTAGCAACAATCATCCTTCTGAACAAGGAACAGTCTTCCTTCTGAACTATCAACAGTCTTCCTTCAGAACAATCAACATTCTTCCTTTTGAAGTAGCAACAGTCTTCCTTTGGAAGTAGCAACAGTCTTCTGAACTAGCAACAGTCTTTCTTTTGAAGCAGCAACAGTCTTCTGAACTAGCAATAATCTTCCTTCACCACTAGCAACAGTCTTCCGCCTGAACCAGCAAAATTCTTCTTTCTGAACTAGCAACAATCTTTCTTCTGAACTAGCAACAGTCTTCCTTCTGAACTAGCAAAATTCTTTCTTCAGAACTAGCAACCGGTGTCCGTCTGAACTAGCAACAGTCTTCCTTCAGAACTAGCAACAGTCTTCCTCCTGAACTAGGAACAGTTTTCCTTCTAAACTAGCAACAGGTTTCCTTCTGAACTAGCAACAGTCTTCCTCCTGAACTAGCAATAGTCTTCTTTCTGAACTAGAAATAATCTTCCTCCTGAACCAACAACAGCCTTCTTTCTGAACTAGCAAAATTCTTCCTTCTTAACTAGCAACAGTCTTCCTCCTGAACTAGGAACAGTTTTCCTTCTAAACTAGCAACAGGTTTCCTTCTGAACTAGCAACAGTCTTCCTCCTGAACTAGCAATAGTCTTCTTTCTGAACTAGAAACAATCTTCCTCCTGAACCAACAACAGCCTTCTTTCTGAACTAGCAAAATTCTTCCTTCTTAACTAGCAACAGTCTTCCTCCTGAACTAGGAACAGTTTTCCTTCTAAACTAGCAACAGTTTTCCTTTTGAACTAGCAACAGTCTTCCTCCTGAACTAGCAATAGTCTTCTTTCATAACTAGAAACAGTCTTCCTCCAGAACTAGCAACAGTCTTCTTCATCACCTAGCAACAGTCTTCCTTCTAAACTCGCAACAGCCTTCCTCCTGGACTAGCAACAGTTTTCCTTCTAAACTATGTTACGGTGCCCTCTCCTATTTCTTTCGTTTGCCGGCTTAAAGAGTCATATCAGCTCTCCCTACTGATTCTCTGAGGTTCAGGGAGTCTAATGATATATGTGGCGACCAGACCGGCTGCCAGTTAAGGGAAGGAAGTTATATTATAAGTTGTAAATAAAGGAAAATTGGCGCCCTGTTATAAAATGAAACAGTATCCCCTACGGCAGATATGACCGTTTGGAAGGGACATTGCCGATCGCGGATTGGCCGACGTAGGTCGCGGGCGACCAATCAGGGCCCGCCATGACGTCACCGAGTGCCCCGGGTGGCGCCAACGTCAGGCCACATTTTCCCTCCCATTACCCCTTGTATGAGTAGGCTAGTTAGGCCACAATATTTACTTGTGTATGTGGCAGCAAGACTTGATTACTTTAATAGTAGAATAGGCTGCAAGGCAGCTTGAGTCCAGGACTGTCAGGGAGGACAGTGTGTATGGATGGCAGGACAGTGAAGAAGAGGCGCCGACGTGGTGAAGAGGCCCTCCTGTGAGAGTGTGAGACTCCTGTCTTTCTGCCCAGTTGAAGGAGGATTGGACGTCGTGGAAGAAGAGGCTGACGATCTCCAGACTCATTATCCATATACCATATTCATGTATTACTTGTGATTGTGTGTGTGTGTGTTCATGTAATTTGCATCAGTAAATCCACACATTTTATTACTGTGTTTGAGTGTGCCTCCATTTATGATATTTCTCAATGAGCATACATTTCTGGCTACAAACAATATATAATACACCCACTGAACTGCATTGCTGGGGTGCAGATATAATAACCCAGCTGGCGACCTTGCTAAGAGGAAGATAGAGAAGACAGGCGGGAAAGGAGTTCCTGCAACCTTTTTTTGTCTGGCAGGCAAGACTCAGGGAGGTTATGGTTATAGGTAAGCCTGAGTCTTCCTTCACTCCCCCACGGGTCTAGGCCGGAACTGTTAACAGCAGTTTCCCCGTGTTTGACTGAAGGGCTTCCAGGGTGAATCAGTGGCACCCCTTTGTGGTGGAAGCAAAGACCTGCGGAGGTGGGCATTGTTGGTCCTCTCTTGTGTGACCAAGGAGACTCCGGTGAATCCAGGGAGTCGGAGGGGCTGAGTATTTGGGCCTTTGAGCCCCTAGCAGCCGAGTGTTAGCAGAGCCCCGGACCGCCCACCCCCACGTGACAGAGAACTGGCGACCTTGCCAGGATTCGAACCCCGGTAGCCAAGAACTGGGAACTTCGCCAGGAAGCGTGGATCAAGCTACAGTGTGGACCAAATTTCAAGACAAGTGTTGCCAGGGTACTAATACAGTGTGGCCAGTGAAGTCGGTGGTACTGTTACTCAACCAGCTAAGGGACTGAAACGGTGAAATTAGTGCCTACTAACTTGTCTGTGCTGTCGTGTATGCTTCATGATATAGAGATGGAGGAAGACAAAGTAAAGAAATTTATTGACACAAGGGACGAGAGAATTTTGGAAGAGTGTACCAAGGCCCAGCTCCAACAAGTGGCAAACCACTTTTGGATCAGGTTGAGGACGACTAAGGTAGCGGAGCGAAGGATAGAGATCATGGCACAGCTCACAGCTCGAGAGGAAGCGACGGGAGAGGAGCCATCTCAAGAGGAGCCGTCCCGAGGAGAGCCGTCGCAAGGTGAACCGTCCCGACTAGGGCCACCCCAAGCGCCTACCATTGTGGAGAGAATTCACAGTGAACATGGGAGTTGTGGAAGGTCCAGCTGTAGTAAGAGGAGCCTGCAACTGGAAATAATGAAGATGCAACTGGAAGCCCAGCTGCTACGAGAGGAGAGAGAAGCGCAAATGCAGCGAGAGGAATGTGCGGCTGAGCTGCAGCGAGAGGAACGTGCGGCTGAGCTGCAGCGAGAGGAGCGAGTAGCTCGGCTGCAGCGGGAAGAAGGAGAGAGACAACTGCGACTGGAGGAGATAAGGGCAAAGAAAGAAGTCGAATTGCGTCGCGTTGAACGTGGTCTGCCCTCACTACCTGCACGGCGGGATGACCTCAAGGTAAGGGAACGTGACTTACCTATGTTCGAACCACAAGAAGCTGAGGCGTTCTTCGAACACTTTGAACGGATAGCAACTCTGAAGGAGTGGCCGGAAGATGATTGGGCTGCTCTGGTCCAGGGCAGGTTGACTGGTGAGGCCCGGGAAGCCTATAACATGCTGGACCTAGAGGAGTGTACTAGTTATGACGCGATTAAGAATGCGGTTCTCCACTCATTCCGGCTGACTCCGGAGATGTACCGGAAGCGGTTCAGAGAGTGTACAAGAGCGTCGGGAAAGACTTACGCCGAGACCGCCAGGGATATGGAACGGAAATTCCTACGATGGTTGAAGGCGGAGGAAGCGGAGTCGGTGGATGATATCAAACGACTGATAGTGATGGAGAAGTTTATGTCAGTGCTCCATCCTGAGTTGCGAGTAAGGTTGAGAGAAGCAGGTATTAAGGACCTGAAGGCTGCAGCGGATCGAGCCGACATGCTGGAGGAGGCACTACATATCAGGAGAGAGGGGCCGCCCAGACACTCGCCTTACCCCAGGTCGGGAGGGAACCTTAGGAGTTCAGGAGGAGCGAGGATGGATGGGGACTCTCCCAAAAGTAGTGTACCCAATGAAGTAACCCAGTTCAAGAGCTCAAGGGACGCGGGGAGGAAGCCCCAACCTGTGAGCAGTGGACGTAGCTCGGGAGCGAGTGCTGCTGCCCGGGAACCGACGACAGAGAGTCCTAGGTGGACTCAGGGAACCTCTACCATTGGTGCTACCAGGAGGACTGGTAGAGGATCGCCTAGGAGAGGCGGTCGGTGTTACAACTGTGGGGGACGAGGACACCTTGCAAGGGAGTGCGGTCGCCCCAGGCACGGTGGAAACGTGGCTTTCGCTAGGATGGAAAGCGGAGAAGCCAACGATTATTCAGGTGATATGCCGGTGATGAGGGAGAAGAGGATCCACCCCTTTGTGTGTGAGGGGACGGTGAAGATAAGGGGAGCTGATCCTGTGCCAGCGAGGATGCTGAGGGACACTGGGTCCGACTTCACCCTTGTTAGTGAATCCCTCTTCCCCGAGGACTATAGAAGTTCCAGTACAGGGGAGGCCCTGATAAGGACGTTGGGGGGACAAGTGCGGATGCCCCTCCATAGGGTGACTCTTAATTCAGACTATGGTTGTCAGACTCTCTTGGCAGGGGTCTGTGCTTTGCTGCCGAGGATGGACGCTCAGGTGATCCTAGGAAATGATTCCTGTGGGGGATGTGTTCTCCCGAATTTGATTAAGGGTGAGGAGTGTGTAGAGTCCTATCGACAGAGCAGCAAGACGGGCGCCAGTAGTGGCGAAATGGAAATTGCGAGAGTGGCATTTCCGGTATGCGCAGTGACGTCAGGACGAGACGTCAATGAAGGTGATGTGAGCGGATCCAGTCACGCCGAAGAGAACATGCCGGGGTACCTGGGGCTCGATCATTTGTTCCGAGAGGAGGCCAGAGGACAAGCGACAGGTGAGGAAGCGCCGGATACGAGTGTCCAAGTTACTCTCACCAGTCCTCTAGGAATTGACCGCACCCGTCTAGGTGAGCTGCAAAAGGAAGAGTTTCCTGAGTTGGTACGGGATGCGGAAGGAGGTCTCGCTGGACCCAAGTCACCGACTCATTTCTTCGTGGAGAAGGGAGTGCTAATGAGGCAGTGGAGGCCGGTTAGGGCCAAAGCGGGCGATGATATGCTGAGAGTGAGGCATCAGGTGGTGGGGCCAGCTCAGTACAGATGCGCGGTGCTAAAGCTTGCACACACAGTGGATCCCGCGGGTCACTTGGGAGTAACCAAGACCTTAGGCAGGCTTCGGGAACATTTTTATTGGCCGGGCATGGACGCGGATGTAAGAAGAATTTGCAAGACGTGTTTCCCGTGCCAGAGAGCGGGGAAGAACGTCCCTGCCATCCCGAAAGCACCTTTAGTTCCAGTTCCAGCATTTGGCCAGGCGTTTGAGCGCCTAATAATCGACGTCGTGGGACCACTACCTAAGACAAGAAAAGGGAACAATTACTTATTGACTATCATGTGTGCTTCGACGAGATTTCCAGAGGCGATCCCAGTGCGGAAGGTGACATCGAAATGCGTCATGGGATACCTTCAGCGGTTCTTTGCTTGGGTAGGTGTGCCCAAGGAGATCCAGTCCGACTGTGGAAGTGTTTTCCAGTCGAGGTGGTTTAGGCAGGCTATTGCGAGCTGGGGAATAGCCCAACTACGATCGTCTCCTTGTAGACCTCAATCGCAGGGAGCGATTGAGAGGTTCCATTCAACTCTGAAGACCATCTTAAGAGTGTATTGTGCTGAACAGGGAGCGGAATGGGATGAGGCTGTCTGTCCAGCCCTGTTCGCGATCCGAGATGCTATAGTTGAGTCTCTGGGATTCTCTCCATTCCAGCTAGTGTTTGGGCACGAAGTAAGGAGCCCGTTGTTGATGCTGAAGGAGCGGATGACGGCGGAGAAGACATTAGTGACAGTGGAAGAGTATGTGCGAAGATTCCATGAACGATTGAAAACGGCGAAGGAGCTGGCTGCTGATCACTTGAAGACATCGCAAGAGAAGATGTCGATCTGGTACGACAAGAAGGCTGTCCCAAGGGAGTTCGAGGCAGGAGCCAGAGTGATGATGTTGCTACCTGGGAGGGGTAGAGTGACGGAATCACGCCTTGGTGGTCCATACTCGGTTGTTCAGCGTGTGGGTCCTGTAAGATCAGCAAGCCGAATCGCCCTAACAAGACACAGGTGTGTCATATCAATCGTTTAAAGCCATACTTCCCAGAGGAACAAGAGAGTGCAGGAGTGAAGGGAGCAACACAGTCGCAAGAAGGGAAATTGGTTCTGTGTATGGAGATGGACCAGGTGTTGCCAGCGGAGGAGAGAAAGTGGGCCCGTGCCGATGGTACGCGCATGTCGAATACAGAGAGTTTGACACACCTAGAAGACAGGCTGCGTCATCTGGATAAAGAGAAAAGGAGAGAACTAGTGACCCTGATAAGAAGGAACAAGTCGCTTTTCACGGATGTGCCCCGACGGCACAAGAGTGTGGTGCACGAGGTGGACGTGTGCGGAGGAAAGCCAATCAAGCAGAGTGCTTATCGGGTGAGTCCCGAGAAGAGGAAGATCATGCGACAGGAGGTGGAATATCTGCTAGCGAATGATCTCGCTGAGCCCAGCAACGGTGAGTGGAGCTCGCCCTGTGTGCTGGTCAAGAAGAGTGACGGATCATATCGTTTTTGCACTGACTATCGTAAAGTGAATGCCATAACCGTGTCAGATTCTCACCCGATGCCCCGAATAAGTGATTGCGTCGACCAAGTAGGAAATGCAAGGTTCGTCACCAAGGTCGACCTGCTGAAAGGGTATTATCAAATCCCTTTGTCTCCGAGTGCGAGAAAGATCTCAGCGTTTGCTACTCCAGACGGATTGTACCAGTACAAAGTGCTTCCCTTTGGTATGAAGAACAGCGGAAGTTGTTTTCAGAGGATGATGAACGAAGTGCTAAGAGGGATGGAAGGCTGCGCCGTGTATATAGATGATATAGTGGTGTACACCGATAGCTGGAAACAACACATGAATCGACTGACGGAGTTATTCCAACGGTTGGAAGAATCGAACCTGACCGTTAATCTGGCCAAAAGCGAATTCGGAAAGGCCCGATTAGAATACTTAGGTTTCGTCGTGGGTCAAGGGGAAGTGACTCCAGTAGACCAGAAAGTGATGGCAATCAAAGAATATCCGAATCCCAGAACGAGAAAGGAATTGTTACGATATTTAGGGATGGTTGGATACTATAGAGGATTTTGCAATAATTTCTCGACAGTGGCACACCCTCTGACTGAATTGCTATCTATGAACGTTAGATGGAAGTGGGGAGAAGCATGCCAGGAGTCCTTCGAGAAGACTAAGAAGTTGTTGACTGAAGCGCCAGTGCTGATTTCGCCTGACTTTGAGTCAGACTTTATCTTATACGTCGACGCTAGCGACGTGGGAATTGGAGCCATGTTAGCTCAAGAGAAGGACGGAGTCCACCGTCCAGTGGCATTCTACTCGAAGAAATTCGAAAAGTACCAGAGGGCTTATAGTACAGTGGAAAAGGAAGCCTTGGCCCTGATCCTGGCACTGAAACATTTTGACATCTATGTGGGTGGAGGTACTAGACCGGTGCAAGTGTTCACCGATCATAACCCCTTGACGTTCGTGCATAGGATGAAGAACACGAACCAAAGGCTGACAAGATGGGCCCTACTGTTCCAAGAGTACTGGCTAGAAATCAGGCACATTAAAGGAAGGGAGAATGTGGTGGCAGATGCCCTATCCCGGATTTACTAACCGATATGACTCTTATTTTAAGGGGAGGGGTATGTTACGGTGCCCTCTCCTATTTCTTTCGTTTGCCGGCTTAAAGAGTCATATCAGCTCTCCCTACTGATTCTCTGAGGTTCAGGGAGTCTAATGATATATGTGGCGACCAGACCGGCTGCCAGTTAAGGGAAGGAAGTTATATTATAAGTTGTAAATGAAGGAAAATTGGCGCCCTGTTATAAAATGAAACAGTATCCCCTACGGCAGATATGACCTTTTGGAAGGGACATTGCCGATCGCGGATTGGCCGACGTAGGTCGCGGGCGACCAATCAGGGCCCGCCATGACGTCACCGAGTGCCCCGGGCGGCGCCAACGTCAGAGTGGCTCTGACCTTGGAAGCGACAGGACGCGCCTCGGTCTGCTCTCAAGGATTGGAGGCTCTGCAAGCCTTGTTCAGTGGATTGAGCTGGCCATCGCAGCCCATCATAGTTATTGGAGACCCTGCGCTTCTGGGAAGCAAAAGAGGAACCAAGTTCAGTGAGCAGAGAAGTGCCAAACTTGGAAAATAGTCGGCGACGACGCTGGGCGGCGCCGCTGGTTGGACGTTGAGGTCTGGAAGGTAGGCGGGCAGGCCTAGCTGTGACTGGGGTCACATCCACTGAGAATCTTGGAAGGACGACACCGTGCCTAGGACACGGAGCAACGCCCTGTGGGAGAGGCGAGTGTGGGGAAAAATAGTGATTAGCTCAGCGCCCATCGATGAACCAGGATTGGGGCGCTGAATCTCAGGGATTGGAACGGCGACGACGCGAAGGCTTCACGACACCTGAGGACCTGTGGAACGTCCTGGATCGTCAAGGATCGACCCAAGGAAGCGTGGGAACCTCACACCATCGAGGGACAGGCGTCGTGAGCCAGGAATGTAAGGTAGATCATTTTCCCTCCCATTACCCCTTGTATGAGTAGGCTAGTTAGGCCACAATATTTACTTGTGTATGTGGCAGCAAGACTTGATTACTTTAATAGTAGAATAGGCTGCAAGGCAGCTTGAGTCCAGGACTGTCAGGGAGGACAGTGTGTATGGATGGCAGGACAGTGAAGAAGAGGCGCCGACGTGGTGAAGAGGCCCTCCTGTGAGAGTGTGAGACTCCTGTCTTTCTGCCCAGTTGAAGGAGGATTGGAGGTCGTGGAAGAAGAGGCTGACGATCTCCAGACTCATTATCCATATTCCATATTCATGTATTACTTGTGATTGTGTGTGTGTGTTCATGTAATTTGCATCAGTAAATCCACACATTTTATTACTGTGTTTGAGTGTGCCTCCATTTATGATATTTCTCTATGAGCATACATTTCTGGCTACAAACAATATATAATACACCCACTGAACTGCATTGCTGGGGTGCAGATATAATAACCCAGCTGGCGACCTTGCTAAGAGGAAGATAGAGAAGACAGGCGGGAAAGGAGTTCCTGCAACCTTTTTTTGTCTGGCAGGCAAGACTCAGGGAGGTTATGGTTATAGGTAAGCCTGAGTCTTCCTTCACTCCCCCACGGGTCTAGGCCGGAACTGTTAACAGCAGTTTCCCCGTGTTTGACTGAAGGGCTTCCAGGGTGAATCAGTGGCACCCCTTTGTGGTGGAAGCAAAGACCTGCGGAGGTGGGCATTGTTGGTCCTCTCTTGTGTGACCAAGGAGACTCCGGTGAATCCAGGGAGTCGGAGGGGCTGAGTATTTGGGCCTTTGAGCCCCTAGCAGCCGAGTGTTAGCAGAGCCCCGGACCGCCCACCCCCACGTGACAACTAGCATTAGGTTTCATTCTGAACAAGCAATACTCTTTCCTTCTGAACTAGCAACAGTTCCTATAGAACTATCAACAGTCTTCCTTCTGAACTAGCAACAGTCTTCCTACTAAACTAGCAACATTCTTTCTTCAGAACAAGGAACAGTTGTCCGACTGAACTAGCAACAGTCTTCTTTCAGAATTATTAACAGTCTTCCTTCTGAAATAGCAACAATCATCCTTCTGAACTAGGAACAGTCTTCCTTCTGAACTACCAACAGTCTTCCTTCAGAACTAGCAACATTCTTCCTTCTGAACTAGCAACAGTCTTCCTTTTGAAGTAGCAACAGTCTTTATTTTGAAGTAGCAACAGTCTTCTGAACTAGCAACAGTCTTCCTTTTGAAGTTGCAACAGTCTTCTGAACTAGCCATAGTCTTCTTTCACCACTAGCAACAGTCTTCCGCCTGAACCAGCAAAAGTCTTCTTTCTGAACTAGTAACAGTCTTCCTCCAGAACTAGCAACATTCTTCCTTCAGAACTAGCAACAGTCTTCCGTCTGAACTAGCAACAGTCTTCCTTCAGAACTAGCAACAGTCTTTCTCCTGAACCAACAACAGCCTTTTTTCTTAACTAGCAACAGTCCTCCTCCTGAACCAACAACATCCTTCTTTCTTAACTAGCAACATGTTTCCTTTTGAACACGACACAGTCTTCCTCTTGAACTAGCAACAGTCTTCCTTCTGAACTTGCAACAGTCTTCCTTCTGAACTTGCTACGGTCTTCCTTCTAAACTCACAACAGTCTTTCTCCTGAACTAGCAACAGTGTTCTTCCTGAAATAGCAACTGTCTTCCTCCACAACTAGCAATAGTCTTCCTCCTGAACTAGCAATAATCTTCCTTCTGAACTAGCAACAGTCTTCAACCAGAACAAGCAACAGTCTTTCTTTTGAACTAGCAACAGTCTTAATTCTGAACTAACAACAGTCTTACTTCTGAACTAGCAACAATCTTCCTTCTGAACTAGCAACAGTCTTTCTTCTGAACTAGCAACAGTTTTCCATCTAAACTAGAAACAGGTTTCCTCCTGAACTAGCAACAGTCTTCTAAACTAGCAACAGTAATCCTTCTGAACAAGCAACAGTCTTCCTTCTGAACTAACAACAGTCTTTCTTCTGAACTAACAATAGTCTTCCTTCTGAACTAGCAACATTCTTTCATCAGAACAAGCAACAGTTGTTCGTCTGAACTAGCAACAGTCTTCCTTCAGAACTTGCAATAGACTTCTTCCTGAACCAACAACAGCCTTCTCTCGGAACTAGCAACATTCTTCCTTCTGAACTAGCAACAGTCTTTCTTCTTAACTAGCAGCAGTTTTCCTTCTAAACTAGCAACAGTTTTCCTTCTGAACTAGCAACAGTCTTCCTTCTGAACTAGCAACAGTTTTCCATCTAAAGTAGCAACAGATTTCCTCCTGAACTAGCAACAGTCTTCCTTCTGAACTAGCAACAGTCATCCTTCTGAACTAGCAACAGTCTTCCTTCTGAACTAACAACAGTTTTCCTTTTGAACTAGCAACAATCTTCCTTCTGAACTAGCAACAGTCTTCCTTCTGAACTTGCAAGTCTTCCTTCTGAACTATTATCAGTCTTCATTCTGAACTTGCAAAAGTCTTCCTTCAGAACTTGCTAGTCTTCCCACTAAACTAGCCTTTCTTCTGAACAAGAAACAGTCTTCCTCCTGAACTAGCAACAGGTTTCCTTCTGAACTAGCAACAGTCTTCTTCCAGAACTAGCAACAGTCGTCCTTCTAAACTAGCAACAGTTTTCCTTATGAACTAGAAACAGTCTAACTTCCGAACTAGCAACAGTTTTCCTTCTAAGCTCGCAACAGTCTTCCGTTTGAACTAGCAACAATTTTCCTTCTGAACTAGCAACAGTCTTCCTTCAGAACAGGCACCAGTCTTCTTTCTAAGCTCGCAACAGTCTTCCTCCTGAACTAGCAACATTCTACCTTCAGAACTAGCAACAGTCTTCCGTCTGAACTAGCAACAGTCTTCCTTCAGAACTAGCAACAGTCTTTCTCCTGAACCAACAACAGCCTTCTTTCTTAACTAGCAACAGTCCTCCTCCTGAACCAACAACATCCTTCTTTCTTAACTAGCAACATTTTTCCTTCTGAACAAGACACAGTCTTCCTCTTGAACTAGCAACAGTCTTCCTTCTGAACATGCAACAGTCTTCATCTTGAACTAGCAAAAGTCTTCCTTCTGAACTTGCAACGGTCTTCCTTCTAAACTCACAACAGTCTTCCTCCTGAACTAGCAACAGTCTTCTTCCTGAACTAGCAACAGTCTTCCTCAAACCCTAGCAATAATCTTCCTTCTGAACTAGCTACAGTCTTCCTCCAGAACAAGCAACAGTCTTTCTTTTGAACTAGCAACAGTCTTCCTTCTGAACTAACAACAGTCTTCCTTCTGAACTAGCAACAATCTTACCTCTGAACTAGCAACAGTCTTCCTTCTGAACTAGCAACAGTTTTTCATCTAAACTAGAAAGAGGTTTCCTCCTGAACTAGCAACAGTCATCGTTCTGAACTAGCAACAGTCTTCCTTCTGAACTATCAACAGTCTTCCTTCTGAACTAGCAACATTCTTTCATCAGAACTAGCAACAGTTGTTCGTCTGAACTAGCAAGAGTCTTCCTTCAGAACTAGCAATAGTCTTCTTGCTGAACCAACAACAGCCTTTTCTCGGAACTAGCAACATTCTTCCCTCTGAACTAGCAACAGTCTAACTTCTTAACTAGCAATAGTTTTCCTTCTAAACTAGCCACAGTTTTCCTTCTGATCTAGCAACAGTCTTCATGCTGAACAAGCAATAATCTTCCTTCTGAACTAGCAACAGTCTTTCTCCAGAACAAGCAACAGTCTTTCTTTTGAACTAGCAACAATCTTAATTCTGAACTAACAACAGTCTTACTTCTGAACTAGCAACAATCTTCCTTCTGAACTAGCAACAGTCTTCCTTCTGAACTAGTAACAGTTTTCCATCTAAAGTAGCAACAGATTTCCTACTGAACTAGAAACAGTCTTCCTTCTGAACTAGCAACAGTCATCCTTCTGAACTACCAACAGTCTTCCTTCTGAACTAACAACAGTCTTCCTTCTGAACTAGCATCAATCTTCCTTCTGAACTAGAAACAGTCTTCCTTCTGAACTAGCAACAGGTCTTCCTTCAGAACTAGCAACAGTCTTCTGAATTTGCAACAGTCTTCCTCCAGAACTTGCTACAGTCTTCCTCCTGAACCAGCAACAGTCTTCTTTCTGAACTAGCAACAGTCTTCCATGTGAACTAGGAACAATCTTCCTTCAAAATTAGCAATTCTTCCTTCTGAACTAGCAAGTCTTCCTTCTGAACTATTATCAGTCTTCATTCTGAACTTGCAACAGTCTTCCTTCAGAACTTGCGAGTCTTCCCTCTAAACTAGCAAGTTTTCCTTCTGAACTAGCAAATGTCTTTCTTCTGAACAAGAAACAGTGTTCCTCCTGAACTAGCAACAGTTTTCATTATGAACTAGCAACAGTCTTCTTCCTGAAATAGCAACAGTCTTCTTCCAGAACTAGCAACAGTCGTCCTTCTAAACTAGCAGGAATCTTCCTTCAAAACTAGCAGCAGTCTTCCTTCAAAACTAGCAGCAGTCTTCCCCCCTTAACGAGCAACAGTCTTCATTCTAAACTAGCAACAGTCTTCCTCCTGAACTTGCAACAGGTCTTCCTCTAGAACTAGCAATACTATTCTTTCTGAACTAGCAAGTCTTCCTTCAGAACTAGCAACAGTCTTCCTTCTAAACTAACAACAATTTTCCTTCTGAATTAGCAACAGTTTTACTTCCGAACTACCAACAGTTTTCCTTCTAAGATAGCAACAGTCTTCCTATAGAACGAGCAACAGTCTTCCGTTTGAACTAGCAAGAGTTTTCCTTCTGAACTAGCAACAGTCTTCCTTCGGAATTAGCACCAGTCTTCTTTCTAAGCTCCCAACAATCTTCCTCCTAAACTAGCAATATTCTTCCTTCTGAACTGGCAACAATCTTCGTTCAGAACGAGTAACAGTCTTCCATCTTAACTACCAACAGTCTTCCTCTAGAACTAGCAACAATCTTCCTTCTTAAATAACAACAGTCTTCCTGTAGAACTAGAAACAGTCTTCCTTCTTAAATAGCAACAGTCTTCCTCCTGAACTAGCAACAGTTTTCATTTTAAACTAGCAACAGTGTTCCTTCAGAACTCTCAACCGTTTTCCTTCTAAACTAGCAACAGTCTTCTTTCAGAATTAGCGAGTCTTCCCTCTAAACTAGCAAATCTTCCTTCTAAACTAGCAACAATCTTTCTTCTGAACTAGCAACAGTCTTCCTCCGGAACTAGCGACATTCTTCCTTAGGAACTAGCCACAGCCTTTCTTCAGAACTAGCAACGGTCTTCCTTCTAAACTCACAACAGTCTTTTTTCCTCCTGAACTAGCAACAGTCTACTTCCTGAACTAGCAAAAGTCTTCCTTCTGAACTAGCAAAAGCCTTCGTCTAGAACTATCAACAGTCTTCCTTATGAACTAGCAATAGTCTTCCTTCAGAACTATTAACAGTCTTCCTTCTGAAATAGCAACAGTCTTCCTTCTGAACTAACAACAGACTTCCTTCTGAACTAGCAACAATCATCCTTCTGAACTAGGAACAGTCTTCCTTCTGAACTACAAACAGTCTTCCATCAGAACTAGCAATATTCTTCCTTCTGAACTAGCAACAGTTTTCCCTTTTGAAGTTGCAACAGTCTTCTGAACTAGCAACAGTCTTCCTTTTGAAGTAGCAACAGTCTTCTGAACTAGCAACAGTCTTCCTTTTGAAGTAGCAACAGTCTTCTGAACGAGCAATAATCTTCCTTCACCACTAGCAACAGTCTTCCGCCTGAACCAGCAAAAGTCTTCTTTCTGAACTAGCAACAGTCTTCCATCTGAACTAGCTACAGTCTTGCTTCAGAACTAGCAATTCTTCCTTCTGAACTCGCAAGTCTTCCTTCTGAACTAGCATCAATCTTCCTTCCGACCTTGCAATTCTTCCTTCTGAACTAGCATCAGTCTTCCTTCTGAACTAGCAACAGTCTTCCTTGAGAACTAGCGAGACTTCCGTTTAATCTAGCACGTTTTCATTCTAAACTAGCAACAATCTTTCTTCTGAACTAGCAAAAGTCTTCCTCTTGAACTAGCAACATTCTACCTTCAGAACTAGCAACAGTCTTCCGTCTGAACAAGTAACAGTCTTCCTTCAGAATTAGCAACAGTCTTTCTCCTGAACCAACAACAGCCTTCTTTCTTAACTAGCAACATTTTTCCTTCTGAACAAGACACAGTCTTCCTCTTGAACTAGCAACAGTCTTCCTTCTGAACTTGCAACAGTCTTCCTCATGAACTAGCAACAGTCTTCCTTCTGAACTTGCAACAGTCTGCCTTCTAAACTCAAAACAGTCTTCCTCCTGAACTAGCAACAGTCTTCTTCCTGAACTAACAACAGTTTTCCTTCTAATCTAGCAACAGGTTTCCTTCTGAACAAGCAATAGTCTTCCTTCTAAACTAGCAACAGTCTTCCTTTAGAACTATCAACAGTCTTCCTTCTGAACTAGCAACAGACCTCCTTCTGAGCTAGCAACATTCTTCCTTCAGAACTAGCAACAGTTGTTCGTCTGAACTAGCAACAGTCTTCCTTCAGAACTGCAACAGTCTTCCTCCTGAACAAGTAACAGTCTTCTTTCTGAAGTATCAACATTCTTCCTTCAGAACAAGCAATTCTTCCATCTGAACTAGCAAGTCTGCCTTCTGAACTAGCAAGTCTGCCTTCTGAACTAGCCTCAGTCATCCTTCTGAACTAGCAGGAGTCTTCCTTCGGAACTAGTAAGAGTCTTCCTCCTGAACCAACAACAGCTTTCTTTCTTTACTAGCAACAGTGTTCCTCCTGAACCAACAACAGCCATCTTTCTTAACACGTAACAGTTTTCGATCAAGTAAATGCTAGTTCAAGAAACAGAACTAGCAACAGTCTTCCTCCAGAACAAGCAACAGTCTTTCTTTTGAACTAGCAAGAGTCTTCCTTCTGAACTAACAACAGTCTTCCTTCTGAACTAGCAACAATCTTCCTTCTGAACTAGCAACAGTCTTCCTTCTGAACTAGAAACAGTTTTCCATCTAAACTAGCAACAGGTTTCCTCCTGAACTTGCAACAGTCTTCAGAACTAGCAGCAGTCATCCTTCTGAACTAGCAACAATCTTCCTTCTGAACTTGCGAGTCTTCCCTCTAAACTAGCAAGTTTTCCTTCTGAACTAGCAAATGTCTTTCTTCTGAACAAGAAACAGTCTTCCTCCTGAACTAGCAACAGTTTTCCTTGTGAACTAGCAACAGTCTTCCTCCTGAAGTAGCAACAGTCTTCCTGCTGAACTTGCTACAGTCTTCCTTCTAAACTCACATCAGTCTTTCTACTGAACTAGCAACAGTCTTCTTCCTGAAATAGCAACAGTCTTCTTCCAAAACTAGCAACAGTCGTCCTTCTAAACTAGCAGCAGTCTTCCTTCAAAACTAGCAGCAGTCTTCCCCCCCTTAACTAGCAACAGTCTTCCTTCTAAACTAGCAACGGTCTTCCTCCTGAACTAGCAACAGGTCTTCCTTTAGAACTAGCAATACTATTCTTTCTGAACTAGCAAGTCATCTTTCAGATCTAGCAACAATCTTCCTTCTAAACTAGCAACAGTTTTCCTTCTGAACTAGCAACAGTCTTACTTCCGAACTAGCAACAGTTTTCCGTCTAAGCTAGCAACAGTCTTCCTATAGAACGAGCAACAGTCTTCTTTTGAACTAGCAACAGTTTTCCTTCTGAACTAGCAACAGTCTTCCTTCAGAACTAGCAACAGTCTTCCTTCAGAACTAGCAGCAGTCTTCTTTCTAAGCTCGCAACAGTCTTTCTCCTAAACTAGCAACATTCTTCCTTCTGAACTAGCCACAATCTTCCGTCAGAACGAGCAACAGTCTTCCTTCTTAATTAGCAACAGTTTTCCTCTAAAACTAGCAACAATCTTCCTTCTTTAATAGCAACAGTCTTCCTGTAGAAATAGAAACAGTCTTCCTTCTTAAATAGCAACATTCTTCCTCCTGAACTAGCAACAGTTTTAATTTTAAACTAGCAATAGGTTTCCTTCTGACCAAGCAACAGTCTTTTTTCTGACCTAACAAGTCTTTTTTCTGACCTTGGAGGTCTTTTTTTTACCAACCAACAGTCTTTTTTCTGAACTAGCAAGTCTTTTTTCTGACCTAGCAACAGTCTTTGTTCTGAACTAGCAACAGTCATTCTTTTGATGTAGCAACAGTCTTCCTTTTGAAGTAACAACAGTGTTCTAAACTAGCAACAGTCTTCTAAACTTACAACAGTCCTCCTTCTGAAGTAGCAACAGCCTTCCGTCAGAACTATCAACAGTCTTCCTTCTAAACTAGCAACAGTGTTCCTTCAGAACTCTCAACAGTTTTCCTTCTGAACTAGCAACAGTCTTCTATCAGAATTAGCAAGTCTTCACTCTAAACTAGCAAGTCTTCCATCTAAACTAGCAAATCTTCCTTCTAAACTAGCAACAATATTTCTTCTGAACTAGCAACAGTCTTCCTCTGGAAGTAGCGACATTCTTCCTTATGAACTAGCAACAGCCTTCCTTCAGAACTATCAACACATCTTCGTTCTAACCTCACAACAGTTTTTTTTTCCTCCTGAACTAGCAACAGTCTACTTCCTGAACTAGCAAAAGTATTCTTTCTGAACTAGCAACAGTCTTCTTTCTGAACTAGCAACAGTCTTCGTCCAGAACTATCAACAGTCTTCCTTATGAACTAGCAACAATCTTCCTTCTGAACTAGCTACAGTCTTTCTTTTGTTGTAGTAACAGTCTTCCTTTTGATGTAGTAACAGTCTTTCTTTTGAAGTAGCAACAGTCTTCTAAACTAGCAACAGTGTTCTAAACTTACAACAGTCCTCCTTCTGAACTAGAAACAGCCTTCCTTCAGAACTATCATCAGTCTTCCTTCTAAACTAGCAACAGTGTTCCTTCAGAACTCTCAACAGTCTTCCTTCTGAACTAGCAACAGTCTTCTTTCAGAATTAGCCAGTCTTCTCTTTAAACTAGAATGTCTTCCTTCTAAACTAGCAACAATCTTTCTTCTGAACTAGCAACAGTCTTCCTCTGGAACTAGCGATGTTCTTCTATAAAAATTAGCAACAGCCTTCCTTCAGAACTAACAAAAGACTTCCTTTTGAACTAGCAACAGTCTTCCTTCAGAACTATTAACAGTCTTCCATCTGAACTAGCAACAGTCTTCCTTCTGAACTAACAACAGTCTTCCTTCTGAACTAGCAACAATCATCCATCTGAACTAGGAACAGTCTTCCTTCAGAACTAGCAACATTCTTCCTTCACAACTAGCAACAGTCTTCCTCCTGAACCAGCAAAAGTCTTCTTTCTGAACTAACAACAGTCTTCCATCTGAACTAGCAACAGTCTTGCTTCAGAACTAGCAATTCTTCCTTCTGAACTTGAAAGTCTTCCTTCTGAACTAGCATCAGTCTTTCTTCTGAACTAGCAATTCTTCCTTCTGAACTAACAAGTCTTTCTTCTGAACTAGCATCAGTCTTCCTTCTGAACTAGCAACAATGTTCCTTCAGAACTAGCGAGTCTTCCGTCTAAACTAGCAAGTATTCCTTCTAAACTAGCAACAATTTTTCTTCTGAACGAGCAACAGTCTTCCTCCTGAACTAGCAACATTCTTCCTTCAGAACCAGCAACAGTCTTCCGTCTGAACTAGGAACAGTCTTCTTTCAGAACTAGCAACAGTCTTTCTCCTGAACCAACAGGAGCCCTTTTTCTTAACTCACAACAGTCTTACTCCTGAACTAGCAACAGTATTCCTCCACAACTAGCAACAGTCTTCATTTTAAACTAGCAAAAATCTTCCTTCAGAACTATCGAGTTTTCCGTCTAAACTAGCAAGTATTCCATCTAAACTAGCAAAAAAATTTCTTTTGAACTAGCAACAGTCTTCCTCCTGAACTAGCAACATTCTTCCTTCAGAACTAGCAACAGTCTTCCATCTGAACAAGCAACAGTCTTCTTTCAGAACTAGCAACAGTCTTTCTCCTGAACCAACAACATCCTTCTTTCTTAACTAGCAACATTTTTCCCTCTGAACAAGACTTCCTTTTGAACTAGCAACAGTCTTCTTTCTGAACTTGAAACAGTCTTCCTCTTGAACTAGCAACAGTCTTCCTCTTGAACTAGCAACTGTCTTCCTTTTGAATTTGCAACAGTCTTCCTTCTAAACTCACATCAGTCTTTCTCCTGAACTAGCAACAGTCTTCTTCCTGAATTAGCAACAGTCTTCCTCCACAACTAGCAACAGTCTTCATTTTGAACTAGCAAAAATCTTCCTTCAGAACTAGCAACAGTCTTCCTTCTAAACTCTCAACACTCTTCTTCCTGAACTAGCAACATGTTTTCCTTTAGAAATAACAATAGTCTTGCTTCTTAACTAGCAAGTCTTCCATCAGAACTAGCAACAGTCTTCCTCCTGAACTAGCGACATTCTTCCTTCAGAACTAGAAACAGCCTTCCACCTGAACTAGCAACAATCTACTTCCTGAACTAGTAACAGTCTTCCTTCTTAACTAGCAACAGTTTTCCTTCTGAACTAGCAACAGTCTTCCTTTAGAACTAGCACCAGTCTTCCTTCTAAGCTCGCAAATGTCTTCCTCTTGAACTAGCAACAGTCTTGTACTGACCTAGCAACAATCTTCCTTTAGAACTAGCAACAGTCTTTCTCCTGAACTAGCAACAGTCTTGTAGAAATAGCAAGTCTTTCTTCTTTAATATCACCAGTCTTCCTTTTAAACTCGAAACACGCTTTCTCCTGAACTAGCAACAGTTTACCTTCTAAACTATCAATAGGTTTCCTTCTGAACTAGGAACAGTATTTTTTCTGACTTTGCAAGTCTTTATTCTGAGCTAGCAACAATCTGCCTTCTGAACTAGCACCATTCTTCCTTATGAACTAGCAACATTCTTCCTTCTGAACTAGCAACAGTCTTCATTTTGAAGTAGAAACAGTCTTCTAAACTAGTAACAGTCCACCTTCAGAACTAGCAACAGTCTTCCTCATGAACGAGCAACAGTCTTCTTTCTGGACTAGCAACAGTATTCCATCTGAACTAGCAACAACCTTCCTACAGATCAAGCAATTCTTCCTTCTGAACAAGAAAGTCTTCCATCTGAATTAGCATCAGTCTTCCTTCTAAACTAGCAACAGTCTCCTTCTGAACTAGCAAGTCTTCCGTCTGAACTAGCAGGAGTCTTTCTTCTGAACTAGCAAGAGCCTTTCTTCTGAACTAGAGAGTCTTTGTTCCAAACTAGCAAGCCTTCTTTCAGAACTAGCAACAATCTTTCTTCTGAACAAGCAACAGTCTTCCTTTTGAACTGGCAAAAATCTTTCTTCAGAACTAGCAACCGGTGGCCGTCTGAACTAGCAATAGTCTTCATTCAGAACTAGCAACAGTCTTCCTCCTGAACCAATAAAAGCCCTATTTCTGAACTAGTAACATTACTTCTTCTGAACTAGCAACAGTCTTCCTCCTGAACTAGCAACAGTTTTCCTTCTAAACTTGCAACAGTTTTCCTTCTGAAATAGCAAGAGTCTTCCTCCTGAACTAGCAATAGTCTTAATTCTGAACTAGAAACAGTCTTCCTTCTGAACTTGCAACAGTCTTCCTTCTAAACTCAGAACAGTCTTCCTCCTGAACTAGCAAGAGTCTTCATCTTGAACTAGCAACAGTCTTATTCCAGAACTACTAACCGTCTTCCTTCTGAACTAGAAACAATCATCCTTCAGAACTAGCAACAGTCCTCTTCCTCACCTAGCAACAGTCTTCCTCCAGAAGTAGCAACAGTCTTCTTCCTCACCAAGCAACAGTCTTCCTTCTAAACTCGCAACAGTCTTCCTTCTAAACTCGCAACAGTCTTCCTTCTAAACTCGCAACAGTCTTCCTCCTGAACTAGCAACAGTTTTCCTTCTAAACTAGCAACAGGTTTCCTTCTGAACAAGCAATAGTCTTCATCCTGAATTAGCAACAGTCTTCCTTTAGAACTATCAACAGTCTTCTTTTTGAACTAGCAACAGTCTTCCTTCTGAGCTAGCAACATTCTTCCTTCAGAACTAGCAACAGTTGTCTGTCTGAACTAGCAACAGTCTTCTTCCTCACCTTCAACAGTCTTCCTCCTGAACAAGCAACATTCTTCTTTCTGAATTAGCAACAGTCTTCCATCTGAAGTAGCAACAATCTTCCTTCAGAACAAGCAATTCTTCCTTCTGAACTAGCAAGTCTGCTTTCTGAACTAGCATGAGTCTTCTTTCTGAACTAGCAAGAGTCTTCTGAACTTCCAACAATCTTTCTTCTTAACTAGCAACAGTCTTCCTTCTAAACTAGCAACAGTCTTCCTCCTGAACCAAAAACAGATGTCTTTCTTAACAAGTAAAAGTTTTCGATCTGAACTAGCAACAGTCTTCTTTCTGAACTAGCAACAGTCTTCCGTCTAAACTAGCAACAATCTTCCTTCAGAACTAGCTATTTTTCCTTCTGAACTAGCAAGTCTTCCTTCTGAACTAGCATCATTCTTCTTTCCGAACTAGCAACAGTATTCATTCAGAACTGGCGAATCTTCCCTCTAAACAAGTAAGTTTTCCTTCTGAATTAGCAACATTCTTTCTTCTGAACTAGCAACAGTCTTCCTCGTGAACAAGCAAGATTCTTCCTTCAGAACTAGCAACGGTTTTCCGTCTGAACTAGCAACAATCTTCTTTCAGAACTAGCAACAGTCTTCTTCCTGAACTAAAAACAGCCTTCTTTCTTAACTAGCAACAGTCTTCCTCCTGAACCAACAACAGCCTTTTTTCTTAACTAGCAACAATCTTTCTTCTGAACTAGTAGCAGCCTTCCTTTTTAACTCGCAACAGTCTTCATCCTGAACTAGCAACAGTTTTCCTTCTAAACTTGCAACAGTTTTCCATCTGAACTAGCAACAGTCTTCCTATTGAACTAGCAACAGTCTTCTTTCTGAACTAGCAACAGTCTTCCTTCTGAACAAGCAAAAGTCTTCCTATAGAACTAGCAACAGTCTTCCCTTTGAACTAGCAACAGTTTTCCTTCTGAACTAGCAACAGTCTTCCTTCAGAACTAGCACCAGTCTTTCTTCTAAGCTCGCAACATTCTTCCATCTGAACTAGCAACAGTTTTCCTTCTGAACTAGCAACAGTCTTCCTCCTGAACTAGCAACAGTCTTCCTTCTTAAATAGCAACAGTCTTCCTTCTATAATAGCAACAATTTTCCTTTTAAACTCGAAACAGTTTTCCTCATGAACTAGCAACAGTTTTCCATCTAAACTAGCAACAGGTTTCATTCTGAACAAACAACAGTCTTTATTCTGAGCTAGGAACCGTCTTTTTCTGAGCTAGCATCAATTTTCTTTCTGAACTTGCAACAGTCTTCCTTCAAAAATAGCAACAGTCTTCCTCCTGAACAAGAAACAGTCTTCCTTTTAAAGTAGCAACAGTGTTCTGAATTTGCAACAGTCCTCATTCAGAACTAGAAATAGTCTAACGCCTGAACAACCAACAGTCTTCTTTCTGAACTAGCAACAGTCATCCATCTGAACAAGCAACAGTCTTCCTTTTGAAGTAGCAACAGTGTTCTAAACTAGCAACAGTCTTTCTCCTGAAGTAGCAAGTCTTCCTCCTGAACTAGCAACAGTCTTCCTTTAGAACTAGCAACAGTCTCACTCTTGAACCAGCAACAGTCTTTTTTCTGAATTAGCAACAGTCTTCCATCTGAACTAGCATCAGTCTTCCTTGTGAACCAGCAACTGTCTTCCTTCAGAACTATCGGGTCTTCCCTCTTAACAAGCAAGTCTTCCATCTAATCCAGCAACAATCTTTCTTCTGAACTTGCAACAGTCTTCCGGCTGAACTAGCAACAGTCTTCCTTCTAAACTATCAACAGTCTTTCTCCTGAAGTAGCAAGTCTTACTCCTGAACTAGCAACAGTCTTCCTTTAGAACTAGCAACAGTCTTCCTTTAGAACTATCAACAGACTTCCTTCTGAACTATCAACAGTCTTCCTCCTGAACTAGCAACAGTTTTCCTTCTAAACTAGCAACAGTTTTCCTTCTGAACTAGCAACAGTCTTTCTCCTGAACTAGCAATAGTCTTCTTTCTGAACTAGCAACAGTCTTCTTTCTGAACTTGCAACAGTCTTCCTTTTAAACTCATACCAGTCTTCCTCCTGAACTAGCAACAGTCTTCTTCCTGAACAAGCAACAGTTGTCTGTCTGAACTTGCAACAGTCTTCCTTCAGAACTAGCAACAGTCTTCCTCCTGAACAAGCAACAGTCTTCTTTCTGAATTAGCATCAGTCTTCCATCTGAAGTAGCAACATTCTTCCTTCAGAACAATCAATTCTTCCTTATGAACTAACAAGTCTGCTTTCTGAACTAGCATCAGTCTTCTTTCTGAACTAGCAAGGGTCTGCCTTCAGAACTAGCGAGTCTTTGTTCAAAACTAGCAAGTCTTCATTCTGAACTAGCAACAATCTTTCTTCTTAACTAGCAACTGTCTTCCTTCTGAACTAGCAACAGTCTTCCTCCTGAACCAAAAACAGGCGACTTTCTTAACAAGCAATAGTTTTCGATCTGAACTAGCAACAGTCTTCCTCTAGAACTATCAACAACCTTCAGTCTGAACTAGCAACAATCTTCCTTCAGAACTAGGTTTTTTCCTTCTGAAATAGCAAGTCTTCTTTCTGAACTAGCATCATTCTTCTCTCTGAACTAGCAACAGTCTTCCTTCAGAACTAGCGAATCTTCCCTTTAAACAAGTAAGTTTTCCTTCTGTATTAGCAACATTCCTTCTTCTAAACTAGCAACAGTCTTCCTCGTGAACTAGCAAGAATCTTCCTTCAGAACTAGCAACAGTTTTCCGTCTGAACTAGCAACAATCTTCTTTCAGAAGTATAAGCAGTCTTCTTCCTGAACCAACAACAGCCTTCTTTCTTAACTAGCAACAGTCTTCCTCCTGAACCAACAACAGCCTTTTTTCTTAACTAGCAATAATATTTCTTCTGAACTAGTAGCAGTCTTCCTTTTTAACTCGCAACAGTCTTCATCCTGAACTAGCAACAGTCTTCCTCCTGAACTAGCAATAGTCTTCTTTCTGAACTAGCAACAGTCTTCCTTCTGAACAAACAAAAGTCTTCCTATACAACTAGCAACAGTCTTCCCTTTGAACTAGCAACAGTTTTCCTTCTGAACTAGCAACAGTCTTCCTCCTGAACTAGCAACAGTTTTCCTTCTGAACTAGCAACAGTTTTCCTTCTGAACTAGCAACAGTCTTCCTCCTGAACTAGCAATAGTCTTTTTTCTGAACTAGCAACAGTCTTCCTTTTGATCTAGGAATAGTCTTCCTTCTGAACTAACAACAGTATTCATTCTGAACTAGCAACAGTCTTTCTTTTGAACAAAGCAACAGTCTTTCTTCTGAACAAGCAACAGTCTTCCTTCAGAACTAGCAATAGTCTTCTTTCTGAACTAGCAAGTCTTCCTTCGGAACTAGCAAAAGTTTTCCTTCTGAACTAGCAAAAGTTTTCCTTCTGAACTAACAACAGTTTTTCTTCAGAACTAGCACCAGTCTTCATTCAAATCTCGCAACAGTCTTCCATCTGAACTAGCAACAGTCGTCCTTCAGAACTAGCAACAGTCTTCCTCTTGAACTAGCAAGTCTTCCTTTACAACTTGCAACAGTCTTCCTTTTAAAATAGCAAGTCTTCCTTTTAAGGTCGAAAAAGTCTTCCTCCTGAACTAGCAACAGTTTTCATCCTAAATTAGCTACAGGTTTCATTATTAACTACCAACAGTCTTTTTTCTCTTCTAGCTACAGTCTTTTCTCTGAGCTTGCAACAATCTTCCTTCTGAACTAGCAACAGTCTTCCCTTTGAACTAGCAACAGCTTTCCTTCTGAACTAGCAACAGTCTTCCTTCAGAACTAGCACCAGTCTTTCTTCTAAGCTCGCAACATTCTTCCATCTGAACTAGCAACAGTCTTCCTTCTGAACTAGCAACAGTCTTCCTCCTGAACTAGCAACAGTCTTCCTTCTTAAATAGCAACAGTCTTCCTTCTAAAATAGCAACAGTTTTCCTTTTAAACTCGAAACAGTTTTCCTCATGAACTAGCAACAGTTTTCCATCTAAACTGGCAATAGGTTTCATTCTGAACTAACAACAGTCTTTATTCGGAGCTAGCAACAGTCTTTTTCTGAGCTAGCATCAATCTTCCTTCTGAACTAGCAACAGTCAATCTTCTGAACTAGCAACAGTCTTTCTTCTGAACAAGCAACAGTCTTCCTTCAGAACTAGCAATAGTCTTCTTTCTGAACTAGCAAGTCTTCCTTCAAAACTTGCAAAAGTTTTCCTTCTGAACTAGCAAAAGTTTTCCTTCTGAACTAACAACAGTTTTTCTTCAGAACTAGCACCAGTCTTCATTTTAAGCTCGCAACAGTCTTCCATCTGAACTAGCAACAGTCGTCCTTCAGAACTAGCAACAGTCTTCCTCTTGAACTAGCAAGTCTTCCTTTACAACTAGCAACAGTCCTCCTTTTAAAATAGCAACAGTCTTCCCTCTAAGCTCGAAAAGTCTTCCTCCTGAACTAGCAACAGTTTTCATCCTAAATTAGCTACAGGTTTCATTTTTAACTACCAACAGTTTTTTTTCACATCTAGCTACAGTCTTTTCTCTGAGCTAGCAACAATCTTCCTTCTGAACTAGCAACAGTCTTCCCTTTGAACTAGCAACAGCTTTCCTTCAGAACTAGCAACAGTCTTCCTTCAGAACTAGCACCAGTCTTTCTTCTAAGCTCGCAACATTCTTCCATCTGAACTAGCAACAGTCTTCCTTCTGAACTAGCAACAGTCTTCCTCCTGAACTAGCAACAGTCTTCCTTCTTAAATAGCAACAGTCTTCCTTCTAAAATAGCAACAGTTTTCCTTTTAAACTCGAAACAGTTTTCCTCATGAACTAGCAACAGTTTTCCATCTAAACTGGCAACAGGTTTCATTCTGAACTAACAACAGTCTTTATTCTGAGCTAGCAACAGTCTTTTTCTGAGCTAGCATCAATCTTCCTTCTGAACTAGCAACAGTCAACCTTCTGAACTAGCAACATTCTTCTTTCTGAACTAGCAACAGTCTTCCTTCAGAAAAAGCAACAGTCTTCCTCCTGAACAAGCAACAGTCTTCATTTTGAAGTAGCAACAGTGTTCTGAACTAGAAACAGTCCTCATTCAGAACTAGAAATAGTCTTACGCCTGAACCTGCAACAGTCTTCTTTCTGAACTAGCAACAGTCATCCATCTGAACTAGCAACAGTCTTCCTTTTGAAGTAGCAGCAGTATTCTAAACTAGCAACAGTCCTCCTTCAGAACTAGCAACAGTCCTCCTTCAGAACTAGCAACAGTCTTACTCTTGAACCAGCAACAGTCTTTTTTCTGAATTAGCAACAGTCTTCCATCTGAACTAGCATCAGTCTTCCTTCTGAACTAGCATCTGTCTTCCTTCAGAACTATCGAGTCTTCCCTCTTAACAAGCATGTCTTCCTTCTGATCCAGCAAAAATCTTTCTTTTGAACTTGCAATAGTCTTCCGTCTGAACTAGCAACAGTCTTCCTTCAGAACTAGCAGCAGTCTTCCTTCTAAACTATCAACAGTCTTTCTCCTGAAGTAGCAACAGTCTTCTTCCTGAACTAGCAACAGTGTTCCTTCTGAACTAGCAACAGTCTTCCTTTAGAGCTATCAACAGACTTCCTTCTGAACTATCAACAGTCTTCCTCCTAAACTAGCAGCAGTTTTCCTTCTAAACCAGCAACAGTTTTCCTTCTGAACTAGCAACAGTCTTCCTCCTGAACTAGCAATTGTCTTCTTTCTGAACTAGCAACAGTCTTCGTTCTGAACTAGCAGCAGTCTTTCTTCTGAACAAGCAACAGTCTTTCTTCTGAACAAGCAACAGTCTTCCTTCAGAACTAACAATAGTCTTCTTTCTGAACTAGCAAGTCTTCCTTCAGAACTAGCACCAGTCTTCATTCTAAGCTTGCAACAGTCTTCCATCTGAACTAGCAACAGTCGTCCTTCAGAACTAGCAGCAGTCTTCCTCTTGAACTTGCAAGTCTTCCTTTACAACTAGCAACATTCTTTCTTCTGAACTAGCAACAGTCTACCTTCAGTAATAGCAACAGTCTTCCTCCTGAACTAGCAACAGCCTTCTTCTTGAAGTAGCAACAGTGTTCTGAACTACCAACAGTCCTCATTCAGAACTAGAAATAGTCTTTCTCCTGAACCAGCAACAGTCTTCTTTCTGAACTTGCAACAGTCATCCATCTGAACTAGCAACAGTCTTCCTTTTGAAGTAGCAACAGTGTTCTGAACTAGCAACAGTCCTTCTTCAGAACTAGCAACAATCTAACTCTTGAACCAGCAACAGTCTTCTTTCTGAATTAGCAACAGTCTTCCATCTGAAAGAGCATCAGTCTTCCTTCTCAACTAGCAACAGCCTTCCTTCAGAACCAGCGAGTCTTCCCTCTTAACTAGCAAGTCTTCCTTCTAATCTAGCAACAATCTTTCTTATGAACGAGCAACAGTCTTCCTAAAGCACTAGCGACATTCTTCCTTCAGCACTAGCAACAGTCTTCCGTCTGAACTAGCAACAGTCTTCCTTCAGAACTAGCAACACTCTTCCTTCAAAACTAGCAACAGTCTTCCTTCTGAACTAGCAAAAGTTTTCCTTTTGAACTAGCAACTGTCTTCCTGCAGAACTATCATCAGTCTTCATTCTAAGCTCGCAACAGTCTTCCATCTGAACTATTAAGTCTTACTTCAGAACTAGCAACATTCTTCCTCCTGAACTAGCAAGTCTTCCTTTCGAACTAGCAACAGTCTTCCTTCTAAAATAGCAACAGTCTTCTTTTTAAACTCGACACGGTCTTCCACTTGAACTAGCAATAGTTTTCCTCCTAAACTAGCAACAATCTTCCTTCTGAACTAGCAATAGTCTTCCTTTAGAACTATCAACAGACATCCTTTTGAACTATCAACAGTCTTCCTCCTAAACTAGCAAAAGTTTTCCTTCTAAAGTAGCTACAGTTTTCCTTTTGAACTAGCAACACTTTTCTTTCTGAACTAGCTAGTCTTCCTTCTGAACTAGCAAAAGTTTTCCTTCTGAAATAGCAACAGTCTTCCTCCTGAACTAGCAATAGTCTTCCTTCTGAAATAGCAACAGTCTTCTTTCTCAACTTGCAACAGTCTTCCTACTAAACTCATAACAATCTTCCTCCTGAACTAGCAACAGTTTCCCTCCATAACTAGGAACAGTCTTCCTTCTAAACTAGCAACAGTCTCCCTCCAGACCTAGCAACAGTCTTTTTCCGGAACTTCTATCAGTCTTCCTTCTAAACTCGCAACAGTCGTCGTCCACAACTAGCAACAGTTTTCCTTCTAAACTAGCAAAAGTTTTCCGTCTGAACTAGCAACAGTCTTCCTTCTGAATTAGCAACAGTCTTCCTTCAGAAATATCAACAGTCTTCCTTCTAAACTAGTAAGAGTCTTCCTTCTGAACTAACACCAGTCTTTCTTCTGAACTAAGAACGGTCTTCCTTATGAACTAGCAACAATCTTCCTTTTGAACTAGCAACAGTCTTCTTTCTAAACTAGCGAAAGGTTTTCCTTCAGAACTAGTAACAGTTTTTCTTCTGAACTAGCAACAGTCTTCCTTTCGAAGTAGCAACAGTCTTCCCTCTGAACTATCATGTCTTCATTCTATGCACGCAACAGTCTTCCCTCTGAACTATCATGTCTTCCTTCAGAACTAGCAACAGTCTTCCTCCTGAACTAGCAAGTATTTCTTTCGAACTAGCAACAGTCTTCCTTCTAAAATAGCAACAGTTTTCCTCCTGAACTAGCAAGTATTTCTTTCGAACTAGCAACAGTCTTCCTTCTAAAATAGCAACAGTCTTACTTTTAAACTCGAAACAGTCTTCCACTTGAACTAGCAACAGTTTTCCTCCTAAACTAGCAACAGGTTTCCTTCTGAGCTAGCAACAGTCTTTTTTCTGAGGTAGCAACAATATTTTTTCTGAGCTAGCAACAATCTTCCTTCTGAACTTGCAACAGTCTTCCTTCAGAACTTGCAACACTCTTCCTTCAACACTAACAACAGTCTTCCTCCTGAACTAGCAACAGTCTTCCTTCTGATCTAGCAATAGTCTTCCTTTTGAACTAACAACAGTATTCTTTCTGAACTAGCAACAGTCTTTCTTCTGAACAAGCAACAGTCTTCCTTCAGAACTAGCAATAGTCTTCTTTCTGAACTAGCAAGTCTTCCTTCTGAACTAGCAAAAGTTTTCCTTCTGAACTAACAACAGTTTTCCATCAGAACTAGCACCAGTCTTCATTTTAAACTCGCAACAGTCTTCCATCTGAACTAGCAACAGTCATCCTTCAGAACTAGCAACTGTCTTCCTCTTGAACTAGCAAGTCTTCCTTTACAACTAGCAACAGTCTTCCTTCTAACATAGCAACAGTCTTCCTTTTAAGCTCGAAACAGTCTTCCTCTTGAACTAGCAACAGTTTTCATCCTAAATTAGCTAACGGTTTCATTCTTAACTACTAATAGTCTTATTTTTCATCTAGCTAAAGTCTTTTTTCTGAGCTAGCAACAATCTTCCTTCTGAACTAGGAACAGTCTTCCTTCTGAACTAGCAACATTCTTGCTTCTTAACTAGCAACAGTCTTCCTTCTGAACTAGCAACAGTCTTCCTTCAGAACAAGCAACAGACTTCCTTCTGAAATAGCAACAGTCTTCCTTTTGAAGTAGCAACGTGTTCTGAACTAGCAGCAGTCCTCCTTCAGAATTAGCAACAGTCATACTCCTGAACCAGCAACAGTCTTCCTTCTGAACTAGCAAGTCTTCCTTCTGAACTAGCAATAATATTTCTTCTGAACGAGCAACACTCTTTCTCCTAAACTAGCGACATTCTTCCTTTAGAACTAGCAACAGTCTACCATCTGAACTAGCAACAGTCTTCCTTCAGAACTAGCAACTCTCTTCCTTTTAAACTAATAACAGTCTTCCTCCTGAATTAGCAACAGTTTTCCTTCTAAACTAGCTACAGTCTTCCTTTTGAACTAGCAGCACATTTCTTTCTGAACTAGCTAGTCTTCCTTCAGAACTAGCTGCACTCTTCCTTCTGAACTAGCAAAAATTTTCCTTCTGAACTAGCAACAGTCTTTCTCCTGAACTAGCAATATTCTTCTTTCTGATCTAGCAACAGTCTTCTTTCTGAACTTGCAACAGTCTTCCTACTAAACTCTTAACAGTCCTCCTGCTGAACTAGCAACAGTCTTCCTCCATAACTAGGAACAGTCTTCCTTCTGAACTAGCAACAGTCTCCCTCTAGAACTAGCAACAGTCTTCTTCTTGAACTTCCAACAGTCTTCCTTGTAAACTCGCAACAGTCTTCGTCCAAAACTAGCAACAGTTTTCCATCTAAACTAGCAAAAGGTTTCCGTCTGAACTAGCAACAGCCTTCCTTCTGAACTAGCAACAGTCTTCCTTCAGAAATATCAACAGTCTTCCTTCTAAACTAACACCAGTCTTTCTTCTGAACAAAGAACAGTGTTCCTTCTTAACTAGCAACAATCTTCCTTTTGAACTAGCAACAGTCTTCCTTCTAAACTAGCAAAAGGTTTTCCTTCAGAACTAGTAACATTCTTCCTTCTGAACTAGCAACAGTCTTCCTTTAGAAGTAGCAACAGTCTTCTGAACAAGCAACAGTCTTCTTTCTGAACTAGCAACAGTCTTCCATCTGAACTAGCAACAGTCTTCCTTCAAAACTAGCAACTCTTCCTTTTGATCTAGCAAGTCTTCCTTCTGAACTAGCATCAGTCTTCCTTTAGAAGTAGCAACAGTCTTCTGAACAAGCAACAGTCATCTTTCTGAACTAGCAACAGTCTTCCTCCTGAACTAGCAGCAGGTCTTCCTTTATAACTAGCAATAGTCTTTTTTCTGAACTAGCAAGTCTTCCTTCTGAACTAGCATCAGTCTTCCTTCTGAACTAGCAACAGTCTTTCTTCAGAACTTGCGAGTCTTCCATTTAAACTAGCAAGTTTTCCTTCTAAACAAGCAACAATCTTTCTTCTGAACAAGCACCAGTCTTCCTCCTGAACTTGAAACATTCTTCCTTCAGAACTAGCAACAGTCTTCCTCCTGAACTATCAACAGCCTTCTTTCTTAACTAGCAACAGTCTTCCTCCTAAACCAACAACAGCCTTCTTTCTTCACTAGCAACAGGCTTCCTTCTAAACTCACAACAGTCCTACTCCTGAACTAGCAAGTCTTTTTCTTGAACTAGCAACAGTCTTCCTCCAGAACTAGCAACAGTGTTTTTTCTGTACTAGCAACAGTCATACCTCTGAACAAGCAACAGTCTTCCTTCTAAACTAGAAACACTCTTCCTCCTGAACTAGCAGCAGGTCTTCCTTTATAACTAGCAATAGTCTTTTTTCTGAACTAGCAAGTCTTCCTTCAGAACTAGCTACAGTCTTACTTCAGAACTAGCAACAGTCTTCCTTCTAAGTTCGCCACAGTCTTCCTATAGAACTAGCAACAGTTTTCCTTCTGAACTAGCAACAGTCCTCCTCCTGAACTAGCAACAGGTCTTCCTTTAGAACTAGCAATAGTTGTTTTTCTGAACTAGTAAGTTTTCCTTCAGAACTAGCAATAGTCGTCTTTATGAACTAGCAAGTCTTCCTTCAAAACTAGCAACAGTCTTCCTTCTGAACTAGCAAAAGTTTTCCTTCTGAACTAGCAACAATCTTCTTTCAGAACTATCATCAGTCTTCATTCTAAGCTCGCAACATTCTTCCATCTGAACTAGCAACAGTCTTCCTTCTGAACTAGCAACAGTCTTCCTCCTGAACTAGCAACAGTCTTCCTTCTTAAATAGCAACAGTCTTCCTTCTAAAATAGCAACAGTTTTCCTTTTAAACTCGAAACAGTTTTCCTCATGAACTAGCAACAGTTTTCCATCTAAACTGGCAACAGGTTTCATTCTGAACTAACAACAGTCTTTATTCTGAGCTAGCAACAGTCTTTTTCTGAGCTAGCATCAATCTTCCTTCTGAACTAGCAACAGTCAACCTTCTGAACTAGCAACATTCTTCTTTCTGAACTAGCAACAGTCTTCCTTCAGAAAAAGCAACAGTCTTCCTCCTGAACAAGCAACAGTCTTCATTTTGAAGTAGCAACAGTGTTCTGAACTAGAAACAGTCCTCATTCAGAACTAGAAATAGTCTTACGCCTGAACCTGCAACAGTCTTCTTTCTGAACTAGCAACAGTCATCCATCTGAACTAGCAACAGTCTTCCTTTTGAAGTAGCAGCAGTATTCTAAACTAGCAACAGTCCTCCTTCAGAACTAGCAACAGTCCTCCTTCAGAACTAGCAACAGTCTTACTCTTGAACCAGCAACAGTCTTTTTTCTGAATTAGCAACAGTCTTCCATCTGAACTAGCATCAGTCTTCCTTCTGAACTAGCATCTGTCTTCCTTCAGAACTATCGAGTCTTCCCTCTTAACAAGCATGTCTTCCTTCTGATCCAGCAAAAATCTTTCTTTTGAACTTGCAATAGTCTTCCGTCTGAACTAGCAACAGTCTTCCTTCAGAACTAGCAGCAGTCTTCCTTCTAAACTATCAACAGTCTTTCTCCTGAAGTAGCAACAGTCTTCTTCCTGAACTAGCAACAGTGTTCCTTCTGAACTAGCAACAGTCTTCCTTTAGAGCTATCAACAGACTTCCTTCTGAACTATCAACAGTCTTCCTCCTAAACTAGCAGCAGTTTTCCTTCTAAACCAGCAACAGTTTTCCTTCTGAACTAGCAACAGTCTTCCTCCTGAACTAGCAATTGTCTTCTTTCTGAACTAGCAACAGTCTTCGTTCTGAACTAGCAGCAGTCTTTCTTCTGAACAAGCAACAGTCTTTCTTCTGAACAAGCAACAGTCTTCCTTCAGAACTAACAATAGTCTTCTTTCTGAACTAGCAAGTCTTCCTTCAGAACTAGCACCAGTCTTCATTCTAAGCTTGCAACAGTCTTCCATCTGAACTAGCAACAGTCGTCCTTCAGAACTAGCAGCAGTCTTCCTCTTGAACTTGCAAGTCTTCCTTTACAACTAGCAACATTCTTTCTTCTGAACTAGCAACAGTCTACCTTCAGTAATAGCAACAGTCTTCCTCCTGAACTAGCAACAGCCTTCTTCTTGAAGTAGCAACAGTGTTCTGAACTACCAACAGTCCTCATTCAGAACTAGAAATAGTCTTTCTCCTGAACCAGCAACAGTCTTCTTTCTGAACTTGCAACAGTCATCCATCTGAACTAGCAACAGTCTTCCTTTTGAAGTAGCAACAGTGTTCTGAACTAGCAACAGTCCTTCTTCAGAACTAGCAACAATCTAACTCTTGAACCAGCAACAGTCTTCTTTCTGAATTAGCAACAGTCTTCCATCTGAAAGAGCATCAGTCTTCCTTCTCAACTAGCAACAGCCTTCCTTCAGAACCAGCGAGTCTTCCCTCTTAACTAGCAAGTCTTCCTTCTAATCTAGCAACAATCTTTCTTATGAACGAGCAACAGTCTTCCTAAAGCACTAGCGACATTCTTCCTTCAGCACTAGCAACAGTCTTCCGTCTGAACTAGCAACAGTCTTCCTTCAGAACTAGCAACACTCTTCCTTCAAAACTAGCAACAGTCTTCCTTCTGAACTAGCAAAAGTTTTCCTTTTGAACTAGCAACTGTCTTCCTGCAGAACTATCATCAGTCTTCATTCTAAGCTCGCAACAGTCTTCCATCTGAACTATTAAGTCTTACTTCAGAACTAGCAACATTCTTCCTCCTGAACTAGCAAGTCTTCCTTTCGAACTAGCAACAGTCTTCCTTCTAAAATAGCAACAGTCTTCTTTTTAAACTCGACACGGTCTTCCACTTGAACTAGCAATAGTTTTCCTCCTAAACTAGCAACAATCTTCCTTCTGAACTAGCAATAGTCTTCCTTTAGAATTATCAACAGACATCCTTTTGAACTATCAACAGTCTTCCTCCTAAACTAGCAAAAGTTTTCCTTCTAAAGTAGCTACAGTTTTCCTTTTGAACTAGCAACACTTTTCTTTCTGAACTAGCTAGTCTTCCTTCTGAACTAGCAAAAGTTTTCCTTCTGAAATAGCAACAGTCTTCTTTCTCAACTTGCAACAGTCTTCCTACTAAACTCATAACAATCTTCCTCCTGAACTAGCAACAGTTTCCCTCCATAACTAGGAACAGTCTTCCTTCTAAACTAGCAACAGTCTCCCTCCAGACCTAGCAACAGTCTTTTTCCGGAACTTCTATCAGTCTTCCTTCTAAACTCGCAACAGTCGTCGTCCACAACTAGCAACAGTTTTCCTTCTAAATTAGCAAAAGTTTTCCGTCTGAACTAGCAACAGTCTTCCTTCTGAATTAGCAACAGTCTTCCTTCAGAAATATCAACAGTCTTCCTTCTAAACTAGTAAGAGTCTTCCTTCTGAACTAACACCAGTCTTTCTTCTGAACTAAGAACGGTCTTCCTTATGAACTAGCAACAATCTTCCTTTTGAACTAGCAACAGTCTTCTTTCTAAACTAGCGAAAGGTTTTCCTTCAGAACTAGTAACAGTTTTTCTTCTGAACTAGCAACAGTCTTCCTTTCGAAGTAGCAACAGTCTTCCCTCTGAACTATCATGTCTTCATTCTATGCACGCAACAGTCTTCCCTCTGAACTATCATGTCTTCCTTCAGAACTAGCAACAGTCTTCCTCCTGAACTAGCAAGTATTTCTTTCGAACTAGCAACAGTCTTCCTTCTAAAATAGCAACAGTCTTCCTCCTGAACTAGCAAGTATTTCTTTCGAACTAGCAACAGTCTTCCTTCTAAAATAGCAACAGTCTTACTTTTAAACTCGAAACAGTCTTCCACTTGAACTAGCAACAGTTTTCCTCCTAAACTAGCAACAGGTTTCCTTCTGAGCTAGCAACAGTCTTTTTTCTGAGGTAGCAACAATATTTTTTCTGAGCTAGCAACAATCTTCCTTCTGAACTTGCAACAGTCTTCCTTCAGAACTTGCAACACTCTTCCTTCAACACTAACAACAGTCTTCCTCCTGAACTAGCAACAGTCTTCCTTCTGATCTAGCAATAGTCTTCCTTTTGAACTAACAACAGTATTCTTTCTGAACTAGCAACAGTCTTTCTTCTGAACAAGCAACAGTCTTCCTTCAGAACTAGCAATAGTCTTCTTTCTGAACTAGCAAGTCTTCCTTCAGAACTAGCAACAGTTTTCCTTCTGAACTAGCAAAAGTTTTCCTTCTGAACTAACAACAGTTTTCCATCAGAACTAGCACCAGTCTTCATTTTAAACTCGCAACAGTCTTCCATCTGAACTAGCAACAGTCATCCTTCAGAACTAGCAACTGTCTTCCTCTTGAACTAGCAAGTCTTCCTTTACAACTAGCAACAGTCTTCCTTCTAACATAGCAACAGTCTTCCTTTTAAGCTCGAAACAGTCTTCCTCTTGAACTAGCAACAGTTTTCATCCTAAATTAGCTAACGGTTTCATTCTTAACTACTAATAGTCTTATTTTTCATCTAGCTAAAGTCTTTTTTCTGAGCTAGCAACAATCTTCCTTCTGAACTAGGAACAGTCTTCCTTCTGAACTAGCAACATTCTTGTTTCTTAACTAGCAACAGTCTTCCTTCTGAACTAGCAACAGTCTTCCTTCAGAACAAGCAACAGGCTTCCTTCTGAAATAGCAACAGTCTTCCTTTTGAAGTAGCAACGTGTTCTGAACTAGCAACAGTCCTCCTTCAGAATTAGCAACAGTCATACTCCTGAACCAGCAACAGTCTTCCTTCTGAACTAGCAAGTCTTCCTTCTGAACTAGCAATAATATTTCTTCTGAACGAGCAACACTCTTTCTCCTAAACTAGCGACATTCTTCCTTTAGAACTAGCAACAGTCTACCATCTGAACTAGCAACAGTCTTCCTTCAGAACTAGCAACTCTCTTCCTTTTAAACTAATAACAGTCTTCCTCCTGAATTAGCAACAGTTTTCCTTCTAAACTAGCTACAGTCTTCCTTTTGAACTAGCAGCACATTTCTTTCTGAACTAGCTAGTCTTCCTTCAGAACTAGCTGCACTCTTCCTTCTGAACTAGCAAAAATTTTCCTTCTGAACTAGCAACAGTCTTTCTCCTGAACTAGCAATATTCTTCTTTCTGATCTAGCAACAGTCTTCTTTCTGAACTTGCAACAGTCTTCCTACTAAACTCTTAACAGTCCTCCTGCTGAACTAGCAACAGTCTTCCTCCATAACTAGGAACAGTCTTCCTTCTGAACTAGCAACAGTCTCCCTCTAGAACTAGCAACAGTCTTCTTCTTGAACTTCCAACAGTCTTCCTTGTAAACTCGCAACAGTCTTCGTCCAAAACTAGCAACAGTTTTCCATCTAAACTAGCAAAAGGTTTCCGTCTGAACTAGCAACAGCCTTCCTTCTGAACTAGCAACAGTCTTCCTTCAGAAATATCAACAGTCTTCCTTCTAAACTAACACCAGTCTTTCTTCTGAACAAAGAACAGTGTTCCTTCTTAACTAGCAACAATCTTCCTTTTGAACTAGCAACAGTCTTCCTTCTAAACTAGCAAAAGGTTTTCCTTCAGAACTAGTAACATTCTTCCTTCTGAACTAGCAACAGTCTTCCTTTAGAAGTAGCAACAGTCTTCTGAACAAGCAACAGTCTTCTTTCTGAACTAGCAACAGTCTTCCATCTGAACTAGCAACAGTCTTCCTTCAAAACTAGCAACTCTTCCTTTTGATCTAGCAAGTCTTCCTTCTGAACTAGCATCAGTCTTCCTTTAGAAGTAGCAACAGTCTTCTGAACAAGCAACAGTCATCTTTCTGAACTAGCAACAGTCTTCCTCCTGAACTAGCAGCAGGTCTTCCTTTATAACTAGCAATAGTCTTTTTTCTGAACTAGCAAGTCTTCCTTCTGAACTAGCATCAGTCTTCCTTCTGAACTAGCAACAGTCTTTCTTCAGAACTTGCGAGTCTTCCATTTAAACTAGCAAGTTTTCCTTCTAAACAAGCAACAATCTTTCTTCTGAACAAGCACCAGTCTTCCTCCTGAACTTGAAACATTCTTCCTTCAGAACTAGCAACAGTCTTCCTCCTGAACTATCAACAGCCTTCTTTCTTAACTAGCAACAGTCTTCCTCCTAAACCAACAACAGCCTTCTTTCTTCGCTAGCAACAGGCTTCCTTCTAAACTCACAACAGTCCTACTCCTGAACTAGCAAGTCTTTTTCTTGAACTAGCAACAGTCTTCCTCCAGAACTAGCAACAGTGTTTTTTCTGTACTAGCAACAGTCATACCTCTGAACAAGCAACAGTCTTCCTTCTAAACTAGAAACACTCTTCCTCCTGAACTAGCAGCAGGTCTTCCTTTATAACTAGCAATAGTCTTTTTTCTGAACTAGCAAGTCTTCCTTTAGAACTAGCTACAGTCTTACTTCAGAACTAGCAACAGTCTTCCTTCTAAGTTCGCCACAGTCTTCCTATAGAACTAGCAACAGTTTTCCTTCTGAACTAGCAACAGTCCTCCTCCTGAACTAGCAACAGGTCTTCCTTTAGAACTAGCAATAGTTGTTTTTCTGAACTAGTAAGTTTTCCTTCAGAACTAGCAATAGTCGTCTTTATGAACTAGCAAGTCTTCCTTCAAAACTAGCAACAGTCTTCCTTCTGAACTAGCAAAAGTTTTCCTTCTGAACTAGCAACAATCTTCTTTCAGAACTATCATCAGTCTTCATTCTAAGCTCGCAACAGTCTTCTATCTGAACTATCAAGTCTTCCTTCAGAACTAGCAACAGTCTACCTCCTGAACTAACAAGTATTCCTTTCGAACTAGCAACAGTCTTCCTTCTAAAATAGCAACAGTCTTCCTTTTAAACTCGAAACAGTCTTCCATTTGAACTTGCAACAGTTTTCCTCCTAAACTAGCAACAGGTTTCCTACTGAACTAGCAACAGTCTTTTTTCTGAGCTAGCAACAGTCTTTTCTCTGAGCTAGCAACAATCTTCCTTCTGAACTAGCAACAGTCTTCCTTCTGAACTAGCAACATTCTTCCTTCTGAACTAGCAACAATCTTCCTTCTGAACAAGCAACAATCTTCCTTCAGAACTAGCAACAGTCTTTCTTCTGAACTAGCAACAGTCTTCCTTTTGAAGTAGCAAAGTGTTCTGAACGAGCACCAGTCCTCCTTAAGAACTGACAACAGTCTTACTCCTGAACCAGCAACAGTCTTCCTTCTCAACAAGCATCAGTCTTCCTTCTGAACTAGCAACAGTCTTCCTTCAGAACTAGCGAGTCTTCCCTCTAAACTAGCAAGTCTTCCTTCTGAACTAGCAAGAATCTTTCTTCTGAACGAGCAACAGTCTTCCTCCTGAACTAGTGACATTCTTCCTTCAAAACTAGCAACAGTCTTCAGTCTGACCTAGCAACAGTCTTCTTTCAGAACTAGCAACACTCTTTCATCAAAACTAACAACAGTCTTCCTATTGAACTAGCAACAGTCTTCTTCCTGAACTAACAACAGTCTTCCTCAATAACTAGGAACAGACTTCCTTCTGAACTAGCAACAGTCTCCCCTCCAGAACTAGCAACAGTCTTTCTCCTAAACTACAAACAGTCTTCGTTCTAAACTCTCAACAGTCTTCCTCCTGAACTAGCAACAATCATCCTTTTGAACTAACAACAGCTTTCGTTCTGAACTAACAAATGGTTTTCCTTCAGGACTAGTAACAGTCTTCCTTCTGAACCAGCAACAGTCTTCCTTTCGAAGTAGCAACAGTCTTCTGAACAAGCAACAGTCTTCTTTCTGAACTAGCAACAGTCTTCCATCTTAACTAGCAACCGTCTTCCTTCAAAACTAACAATTCTTCCTTCTGATCTAGCAAGTCTTCCTTTTGAACTAGCATCAGTCTTCCTTCTGAACTAGCAACAGTCTTTCTTCAGAACTAGCAACAGTCTTCCTTCAAAACTAGCAACAGACTTCCTTCTAAACTCACAACAGTCTTCCTCCTGAACTAGCTACAGTCTACTTCCTGAACTAGCAACAGTCTTCCGTCTGAACTAGCATCAGTCTTCCTCCAAAATTATCAACAGTCTTCCTCCAGAACTATCAACAGTCTTCCTTTTGAACTAGCAACAGTCCTCCTTCAGAACTAGCAACAGTCATACTCCTGAACCAGCAACAGTCTTCCTTCTGAACTAGCAAGTCTTCCTTCTGAACTAGCAATAATATTTCTTCTGAACGAGCAACACTCTTTCTCCTAAACTAGCGACATTCTTCCTTTAGAACTAGCAACAGTCTACCATCTGAACTAGCAACAGTCTTCCTTCAGAACTAGCAACTCTCTTCCTTTTAAACTAATAACAGTCTTTCTCCTGAATTAGCAACAGTTTTCCTTCTAAACTAGCTACAGTCTTCCTTTTGAACTAGCAGCATATTTCTTTCTGAACTAGCTAGTCTTCCTTCAGAACTAGCTGCACTCTTCCTTCTGAACTAGCAAAAATTTTCCTTCTGAACTAGCAACAGTCTTTCTCCTGAACTAGCAATATTCTTCTTTCTGATCTAGCAACAGTCTTCTTTCTGAACTTGCAACAGTCTTCCTACTAAACTCTTAACAGTCCTCCTGCTGAACTAGCAACAGTCTTCCTCCATAACTAGGAACAGTCTTCCTTCTGAACTAGCAACAGTCTCCCTCTAGAACTAGCAACAGTCTTCTTCTTGAACTTCCAACAGTCTTCCTTGTAAACTCGCAACAGTCTTCGTCCAAAACTAGCAACAGTTTTCCATCTAAACTAGCAAAAGGTTTCCGTCTGAACTAGCAACAGCCTTCCTTCTGAACTAGCAACAGTCTTCCTTCAGAAATATCAACAGTCTTCCTTCTAAACTAACACCAGTCTTTCTTCTGAACAAAGAACAGTGTTCCTTCTTAACTAGCAACAATCTTCCTTTTGAACTAGCAACAGTCTTCCTTCTAAACTAGCAAAAGGTTTTCCTTCAGAACTAGTAACATTCTTCCTTCTGAACTAGCAACAGTCTTCCTTTAGAAGTAGCAACAGTCTTCTGAACAAGCAACAGTCATCTTTCTGAACTAGCAACAGTCTTCCTCCTGAACTAGCAGCAGGTCTTCCTTTATAACTAGCAATAGTCTTTTTTCTGAACTAGCAAGTCTTCCTTCTGAACTAGCATCAGTCTTCCTTTAGAAGTAGCAACAGTCTTCTGAACAAGCAACAGTCATCTTTCTGAACTAGCAACAGTCTTCCTCCTGAACTAGCAGCAGGTCTTCCTTTATAACTAGCAATAGTCTTTTTTCTGAACTAGCAAGTCTTCCTTCTGAACTAGCATCAGTCTTCCTTCTGAACTAGCAACAGTCTTTCTTCAGAACTTGCGAGTCTTCCATTTAAACTAGCAAGTTTTCCTTCTAAACAAGCAACAATCTTTCTTCTGAACAAGCACCAGTCTTCCTCCTGAACTTGAAACATTCTTCCTTCAGAACTAGCAACAGTCTTCCTCCTGAACTATCAACAGCCTTCTTTCTTAACTAGCAACAGTCTTCCTCCTAAACCAACAACAGCCTTCTTTCTTCACTAGCAACAGGCTTCCTTCTAAACTCACAACAGTCCTACTCCTGAACTAGCAAGTCTTTTTCTTGAACTAGCAACAGTCTTCCTACTGAACTAGCAACAGTCTTCTTCCTGAACTAACAACAGTCTTCCTCAATAACTAGGAACAGACTTCCTTCTGAACTAGCAACAGTCTCCCCTCCAGAACTAGCAACAGTCTTTCTCCTAAACTACAAACAGTCTTCGTTCTAAACTCTCAACAGTCTTCCTCCTGAACTAGCAACAATCATCCTTTTGAACTAACAACAGCTTTCGTTCTGAACTAACAAATGGTTTTCCTTCAGGACTAGTAACAGTCTTCCTTCTGAACCAGCAACAGTCTTCCTTTCGAAGTAGCAACAGTCTTCTGAACAAGCAACAGTCTTCTTTCTGAACTAGCAACAGTCTTCCATCTTAACTAGCAACCGTCTTCCTTCAAAACTAACAATTCTTCCTTCTGATCTAGCAAGTCTTCCTTTTGAACTAGCATCAGTCTTCCTTCTGAACTAGCAACAGTCTTTCTTCAGAACTAGCAACAGTCTTCCTTCAAAACTAGCAACAGACTTCCTTCTAAACTCACAACAGTCTTCCTCCTGAACTAGCTACAGTCTACTTCCTGAACTAGCAACAGTCTTCCGTCTGAACTAGCATCAGTCTTCCTCCAAAATTATCAACAGTCTTCCTCCAGAACTATCAACAGTCTTCCTTTTGAACTAGCAACAGTCCTCCTTCAGAACTAGCAACAGTCATACTCCTGAACCAGCAACAGTCTTCCTTCTGAACTAGCAAGTCTTCCTTCTGAACTAGCAATAATATTTCTTCTGAACGAGCAACACTCTTTCTCCTAAACTAGCGACATTCTTCCTTTAGAACTAGCAACAGTCTACCATCTGAACTAGCAACAGTCTTCCTTCAGAACTAGCAACTCTCTTCCTTTTAAACTAATAACAGTCTTCCTCCTGAATTAGCAACAGTTTTCCTTCTAAACTAGCTACAGTCTTCCTTTTGAACTAGCAGCACATTTCTTTCTGAACAAGCTAGTCTTCCTTCAGAACTAGCTGCACTCTTCCTTCTGAACTAGCAAAAATTTTCCTTCTGAACTAGCAACAGTCTTTCTCCTGAACTAGCAATATTCTTCTTTCTGATCTAGCAACAGTCTTCTTTCTGAACTTGCAACAGTCTTCCTACTAAACTCTTAACAGTCCTCCTGCTGAACTAGCAACAGTCTTCCTCCATAACTAGGAACAGTCTTCCTTCTGAACTAGCAACAGTCTCCCTCTAGAACTAGCAACAGTCTTCTTCTTGAACTTCCAACAGTCTTCCTTGTAAACTCGCAACAGTCTTCGTCCAAAACTAGCAACAGTTTTCCATCTAAACTAGCAAAAGGTTTCCGTCTGAACTAGCAACAGCCTTCCTTCTGAACTAGCAACAGTCTTCCTTCAGAAATATCAACAGTCTTCCTTCTAAACTAACACCAGTCTTTCTTCTGAACAAAGAACAGTGTTCCTTCTTAACTAGCAACAATCTTCCTTTTGAACTAGCAACAGTCTTCCTTCTAAACTAGCAAAAGGTTTTCCTTCAGAACTAGTAACATTCTTCCTTCTGAACTAGCAACAGTCTTCCTTTAGAAGTAGCAACAGTCTTCTGAACAAGCAACAGTCTTCTTTCTGAACTAGCAACAGTCTTCCTTCTGAACTAGCAACAGTCTTCCTTCAAAACTAGCAACTCTTCCTTTTGATCTAGCAAGTCTTCCTTCTGAACTAGCATCAGTCTTCCTTTAGAAGTAGCAACAGTCTTCTGAACAAGCAACAGTCATCTTTCTGAACTAGCAACAGTCTTCCTCCTGAACTAGCAGCAGGTCTTCCTTTATAACTAGCAATAGTCTTTTTTCTGAACTAGCAAGTCTTCCTTCTGAACAAGCATCAGTCTTCCTTCTGAACTAGCAACAGTCTTTCTTCAGAACTTGCGAGTCTTCCATTTAAACTAGCAAGTTTTCCTTCTAAACAAGCAACAATCATTCTTCTGAACAAGCACCAGTCTTCCTCCTGAACTTGAAACATTCTTCCTTCAGAACTAGCAACAGTCTTCCTCCTGAACTATCAACAGCCTTCTTTCTTAACTAGCAACAGTCTTCCTCCTAAACCAACAACAGCCTTCTTTCTTCACTAGCAACAGGCTTCCTTCTAAACTCACAACAGTCCTACTCCTGAACTAGCAAGTCTTTTTCTTGAACTAGCAACAGTCTTCCTCCAGAACTAGCAACAGTGTTTTTTCTGTACTAGCAACAGTCATACCTCTGAACAAGCAACAGTCTTCCTTCTAAACTAGAAACACTCTTCCTCCTGAACTAGCAGCAGGTCTTCCTTTATAACTAGCAATAGTCTTTTTTCTGAACTAGCAAGTCTTCCTTCAGAACTAGCTACAGTCTTACTTCAGAACTAGCAACAGTCTTCCTTCTAAGTTCGCCACAGTCTTCCTATAGAACTAGCAACAGTTTTCCTTCTGAACTAGCAACAGTCCTCCTCCTGAACTAGCAACAGGTCTTCCTTTAGAACTAGCAATAGTTGTTTTTCTGAACTAGTAAGTTTTCCTTCAGAACTAGCAATAGTCGTCTTTATGAACTAGCAAGTCTTCCTTCAAAACTAGCAACAGTCTTCCTTCTGAACTAGCAAAAGTTTTCCTTCTGAACTAGCAACAATCTTCTTTCAGAACTATCATCAGTCTTCATTCTAAGCTCGCAACAGTCTTCTATCTGAACTATCAAGTCTTCCTTCAGAACTAGCAACAGTCTACCTCCTGAACTAACAAGTATTCCTTTCGAACTAGCAACAGTCTTCCTTCTAAAATAGCAACAGTCTTCCTTTTAAACTCGAAACAGTCTTCCATTTGAACTTGCAACAGTTTTCCTCCTAAACTAGCAACAGGTTTCCTACTGAACTAGCAACAGTCTTTTTTCTGAGCTAGCAACAGTCTTTTCTCTGAGCTAGCAACAATCTTCCTTCTGAACTAGCAACAGTCTTCCTTCTGAACTAGCAACATTCTTCCTTCTGAACTAGCAACAATCTTCCTTCTGAACAAGCAACAATCTTCCTTCAGAACTAGCAACAGTCTTTCTTCTGAACTAGCAACAGTCTTCCTTTTGAAGTAGCAAAGTGTTCTGAACGAGCACCAGTCCTCCTTAAGAACTGACAACAGTCTTACTCCTGAACCAGCAACAGTCTTCCTTCTCAACAAGCATCAGTCTTCCTTCTGAACTAGCAACAGTCTTCCTTCAGAACTAGCGAGTCTTCCCTCTAAACTAGCAAGTCTTCCTTCTGAACTAGCAAGAATCTTTCTTCTGAACGAGCAACAGTCTTCCTCCTGAACTAGTGACATTCTTCCTTCAAAACTAGCAACAGTCTTCAGTCTGACCTAGCAACAGTCTTCTTTCAGAACTAGCAACACTCTTTCATCAAAACTAACAACAGTCTTCCTACTGAACTAGCAACAGTCTTCTTCCTGAACTAACAACAGTCTTCCTCAATAACTAGGAACAGACTTCCTTCTGAACTAGCAACAGTCTCCCCTCCAGAACTAGCAACAGTCTTTCTCCTAAACTACAAACAGTCTTCGTTCTAAACTCTCAACAGTCTTCCTCCTGAACTAGCAACAATCATCCTTTTGAACTAACAACAGCTTTCGTTCTGAACTAACAAATGGTTTTCCTTCAGGACTAGTAACAGTCTTCCTTCTGAACCAGCAACAGTCTTCCTTTCGAAGTAGCAACAGTCTTCTGAACAAGCAACAGTCTTCTTTCTGAACTAGCAACAGTCTTCCATCTTAACTAGCAACCGTCTTCCTTCAAAACTAACAATTCTTCCTTCTGATCTAGCAAGTCTTCCTTTTGAACTAGCATCAGTCTTCCTTCTGAACTAGCAACAGTCTTTCTTCAGAACTAGCAACAGTCTTCCTTCAAAACTAGCAACAGACTTCCTTCTAAACTCACAACAGTCTTCCTCCTGAACTAGCTACAGTCTACTTCCTGAACTAGCAACAGTCTTCCGTCTGAACTAGCATCAGTCTTCCTCCAAAATTATCAACAGTCTTCCTCCAGAACTATCAACAGTCTTCCTTTTGAACTAGCAACAGTCCTCCTTCAGAACTAGCAACAGTCATACTCCTGAACCAGCAACAGTCTTCCTTCTGAACTAGCAAGTCTTCCTTCTGAACTAGCAATAATATTTCTTCTGAACGAGCAACACTCTTTCTCCTAAACTAGCGACATTCTTCCTTTAGAACTAGCAACAGTCTACCATCTGAACTAGCAACAGTCTTCCTTCAGAACTAGCAACTCTCTTCCTTTTAAACTAATAACAGTCTTCCTCCTGAATTAGCAACAGTTTTCCTTCTAAACTAGCTACAGTCTTCCTTTTGAACTAGCAGCATATTTCTTTCTGAACTAGCTAGTCTTCCTTCAGAACTAGCTGCACTCTTCCTTCTGAACTAGCAAAAATTTTCCTTCTGAACTAGCAACAGTCTTTCTCCTGAACTAGCAATATTCTTCTTTCTGATCTAGCAACAGTCTTCTTTCTGAACTTGCAACAGTCTTCCTACTAAACTCTTAACAGTCCTCCTGCTGAACTAGCAACAGTCTTCCTCCTTAACTAGGAACAGTCTTCCTTCTGAACTAGCAACAGTCTCCCTCTAGAACTAGCAACAGTCTTCTTCTTGAACTTCCAACAGTCTTCCTTGTAAACTCGCAACAGTCTTCGTCCAAAACTAGCAACAGTTTTCCATCTAAACTAGCAAAAGGTTTCCGTCTGAACTAGCAACAGTCTTCCTTCTAAACTAACACCAGTCTTTCTTCTGAACAAAGAACAGTGTTCCTTCTTAACTAGCAACAATCTTACATTTTGAACTAGCAACAGTCTTCCTTCTAAACTAGCAAAAGGTTTTCCTTCAGAACTAGTAACATTCTTCCTTCTGAACTAGCAACAGTCTTCCTTTAGAAGTAGCAACAGTCTTCTGAACAAGCAACAGTCTTCTTTCTGAACTAGCAACAGTCTTCCATCTGAACTAGCAACAGTCTTCCTTCAAAACTAGCAACTCTTCCTTTTGATCTAGCAAGTCTTCCTTCTGAACTAGCATCAGTCTTCCTTTAGAAGTAGCAACAGTCTTCTGAACAAGCAACAGTCATCTTTCTGAACTAGCAACAGTCTTCCTCCTGAACTAGCAGCAGGTCTTCCTTTATAACTAGCAATAGTCTTTTTTCTGAACTAGCAAGTCTTCCTTCTGAACTAGCATCAGTCTTCCTTCTGAACTAGCAACAGTCTTTCTTCAGAACTTGCGAGTCTTCCATTTAAACTAGCAAGTTTTCCTTCTAAACAAGCAACAATCTTTCTTCTGAACAAGCACCAGTCTTCCTCCTGAACTTGAAACATTCTTCCTTCAGAACTAGCAACAGTCTTCCTCCTGAACTATCAACAGCCTTCTTTCTTAACTAGCAACAGTCTTCCTCCTAAACCAACAACAGCCTTCTTTCTTCACTAGCAACAGGCTTCCTTCTAAACTCACAACAGTCCTACTCCTGAACTAGCAAGTCTTTTTCTTGAACTAGCAACAGTCTTCCTCCAGAACTAGCAACAGTGTTTTTTCTGTACTAGCAACAGTCATACCTCTGAACAAGCAACAGTCTTCCTTCTAAACTAGAAACACTCTTCCTCCTGAACTAGCAGCAGGTCTTCCTTTATAACTAGCAATAGTCTTTTTTCTGAACTAGCAAGTCTTCCTTCAGAACTAGCTACAGTCTTACTTCAGAACTAGCAACAGTCTTCCTTCTAAGTTCGCCACAGTCTTCCTATAGAACTAGCAACAGTTTTCCTTCTGAACTAGCAACAGTCCTCCTCCTGAACTAGCAACAGGTCTTCCTTTAGAACTAGCAATAGTTGTTTTTCTGAACTAGTAAGTTTTCCTTCAGAACTAGCAATAGTCGTCTTTATGAACTAGCAAGTCTTCCTTCAAAACTAGCAACAGTCTTCCTTCTGAACTAGCAAAAGTTTTCCTTCTGAACTAGCAACAATCTTCTTTCAGAACTATCATCAGTCTTCATTCTAAGCTCGCAACAGTCTTCTATCTGAACTATCAAGTCTTCCTTCAGAACTAGCAACAGTCTACCTCCTGAACTAACAAGTATTCCTTTCGAACTAGCAACAGTCTTCCTTCTAAAATAGCAACAGTCTTCCTTTTAAACTCGAAACAGTCTTCCATTTGAACTTGCAACAGTTTTCCTCCTAAACTAGCAACAGGTTTCCTACTGAACTAGCAACAGTCTTTTTTCTGAGCTAGCAACAGTCTTTTCTCTGAGCTAGCAACAATCTTCCTTCTGAACTAGCAACAGTCTTCCTTCTGAACTAGCAACATTCTTCCTTCTGAACTAGCAACAATCTTCCTTCTGAACAAGCAACAATCTTCCTTCAGAACTAGCAACAGTCTTTCTTCTGAACTAGCAACAGTCTTCCTTTTGAAGTAGCAAAGTGTTCTGAACGAGCACCAGTCCTCCTTAAGAACTGACAACAGTCTTACTCCTGAACCAGCAACAGTCTTCCTTCTCAACAAGCATCAGTCTTCCTTCTGAACTAGCAACAGTCTTCCTTCAGAACTAGCGAGTCTTCCCTCTAAACTAGCAAGTCTTCCTTCTGAACTAGCAAGAATCTTTCTTCTGAACGAGCAACAGTCTTCCTCCTGAACTAGTGACATTCTTCCTTCAAAACTAGCAACAGTCTTCAGTCTGACCTAGCAACAGTCTTCTTTCAGAACTAGCAACACTCTTTCATCAAAACTAACAACAGTCTTCCTACTGAACTAGCAACAGTCTTCTTCCTGAACTAACAACAGTCTTCCTCAATAACTAGGAACAGACTTCCTTCTGAACTAGCAACAGTCTCCCCTCCAGAACTAGCAACAGTCTTTCTCCTAAACTACAAACAGTCTTCGTTCTAAACTCTCAACAGTCTTCCTCCTGAACTAGCAACAATCATCCTTTTGAACTAACAACAGCTTTCGTTCTGAACTAACAAATGGTTTTCCTTCAGGACTAGTAACAGTCTTCCTTCTGAACCAGCAACAGTCTTCCTTTCGAAGTAGCAACAGTCTTCTGAACAAGCAACAGTCTTCTTTCTGAACTAGCAACAGTCTTCCAACTTAACTAGCAACCGTCTTCCTTCAAAACTAACAATTCTTCCTTCTGATCTAGCAAGTCTTCCTTTTGAACTAGCATCAGTCTTCCTTCTGAACTAGCAACAGTCTTTCTTCAGAACTAGCAACAGTCTTCCTTCAAAACTAGCAACAGACTTCCTTCTAAAATCACAACAGTCTTCCTCCTGAACTAGCTACAGTCTACTTCCTGAACTAGCAACAGTCTTCCGTCTGAACTAGCATCAGTCTTCCTCCAAAATTATCAACAGTCTTCCTCCAGAACTATCAACAGTCTTCCTTTTGAACTAGCAACAGTCCTCCTTCAGAACTAGCAACAGTCATACTCCTGAACCAGCAACAGTCTTCCTTCTGAACTAGCAAGTCTTCCTTCTGAACTAGCAATAATATTTCTTCTGAACGAGCAACACTCTTTCTCCTAAACTAGCGACATTCTTCCTTTAGAACTAGCAACAGTCTTCCTTTTGAAGTAGCAAAGTGTTCTGAACGAGCACCAGTCCTCCTTTAGAACTGACAACAGTCTTACTCCTGAACCAGCAACAGTCTTCCTTCTCAACAAGCATCAGTCTTCCTTCTGAACTAGCAACAGTCTTTCTTCAGAACTTGCGAGTCTTCCATTTAAACTAGCAAGTTTTCCTTCTAAACAAGCAACAATCTTTCTTCTGAACGAGCACCAGTCTTCCTCCTGAACTTGAAACATTCTTCCTTCAGAACTAGCAACAGTCTTCCTCCTGAACTATCAACAGCCTTCTTTCTTAACTAGCAACAGTCTTCCTCCTAAACCAACAACAGCCTTCTTTCTTCACTAGCAACAGGCTTCCTTCTAAACTCACAACAGTCCTACTCCTGAACTAGCAAGTCTTTTTCTTGAACTAGCAACAGTCTTCCTACTGAACTAGCAACAGTCTTCTTCCTGAACTAACAACAGTCTTCCTCAATAACTAGGAACAGACTTCCTTCTGAACTAGCAACAGTCTCCCCTCCAGAACTAGCAACAGTCTTTCTCCTAAACTACAAACAGTCTTCGTTCTAAACTCTCAACAGTCTTCCTCCTGAACTAGCAACAATCATCCTTTTGAACTAACAACAGCTTTCGTTCTGAACTAACAAATGGTTTTCCTTCAGGACTAGTAACAGTCTTCCTTTTGAACCAGCAACAGTCTTCCTTTCGAAGTAGCAACAGTCTTCTGAACAAGCAACAGTCTTCTTTCTGAACTAGCAACAGTCTTCCATCTTAACTAGCAACCGTCTTCCTTCAAAACTAACAATTCTTCCTTCTGATCTAGCAAGTCTTCCTTTTGAACTAGCATCAGTCTTCCTTCTGAACTAGCAACAGTCTTTCTTCAGAACTAGCAACAGTCTTCCTTCAAAACTAGCAACAGACTTCCTTCTAAACTCACAACAGTCTTCCTCCTGAACTAGCTACAGTCTACTTCCTGAACTAGCAACAGTCTTCCGTCTGAACTAGCATCAGTCTTCCTCCAAAATTATCAACAGTCTTCCTCCAGAACTATCAACAGTCTTCCTTTTGAACTAGCAACAGTCCTCCTTCAGAACTAGCAACAGTCATACTCCTGAACCAGCAACAGTCTTCCTTCTGAACTAGCAAGTCTTCCTTCTGAACTAGCAATAATATTTCTTCTGAACGAGCAACACTCTTTCTCCTAAACTAGCGACATTCTTCCTTTAGAACTAGCAACAGTCTACCATCTGAACTAGCAACAGTCTTCCTTCAGAACTAGCAACTCTCTTCCTTTTAAACTAATAACAGTCTTCCTCCTGAATTAGCAACAGTTTTCCTTCTAAACTAGCTACAGTCTTCCTTTTGAACTAGCAGCACATTTCTTTCTGAACTAGCTAGTCTTCCTTCAGAACTAGCTGCACTCTTCCTTCTGAACTAGCAAAAATTTTCCTTCTGAACTAGCAACAGTCTTTCTCCTGAACTAGCAATATTCTTCTTTCTGGTCTAGCAACAGTCTTCTTTCTGAACTTGCAACAGTCTTCCTACTAAACTCTTAACAGTCCTCCTGCTGAACTAGCAACAGTCTTCCTCCATAACTAGGAACAGTCTTCCTTCTGAACTAGCAACAGTCTCCCTCTAGAACTAGCAACAGTCTTCTTCTTGAACTTCCAACAGTCTTCCTTGTAAACTCGCAACAGTCTTCGTCCAAAACTAGCAACAGTTTTCCATCTAAACTAGCAAAAGGTTTCCGTCTGAACTAGCAACAGCCTTCCTTCTGAACTAGCAACAGTCTTCCTTCAGAAATATCAACAGTCTTCCTTCTAAACTAACACCAGTCTTTCTTCTGAACAAAGAACAGTGTTCCTTCTTAACTAGCAACAATCTTCCTTTTGAACTAGCAACAGTCTTCCTTCTAAACTAGCAAAAGGTTTTCCTTCAGAACTAGTAACATTCTTCCTTCTGAACTAGCAACAGTCTTCCTTTAGAAGTAGCAACAGTCTTCTGAACAAGCAACAGTCTTCTTTCTGAACTAGCAACAGTCTTCCATCTGAACTAGCAACAGTCTTCCTTCAAAACTAGCAACTCTTCCTTTTGATCTAGCAAGTCTTCCTTCTGAACTAGCATCAGTCTTCCTTTAGAAGTAGCAACAGTCTTCTGAACAAGCAACAGTCATCTTTCTGAACTAGCAACAGTCTTCCTCCTGAACTAGCAGCAGGTCTTCCTTTATAACTAGCAATAGTCTTTTTTCTGAACTAGCAAGTCTTCCTTCTGAACAAGCATCAGTCTTCCTTCTGAACTAGCAACAGTCTTTCTTCAGAACTTGCGAGTCTTCCATTTAAACTAGCAAGTTTTCCTTCTAAACAAGCAACAATCTTTCTTCTGAACAAGCACCAGTCTTCTTCCTGAACTTGAAACATTCTTCCTTCAGAACTAGCAACAGTCTTCCTCCTGAACTATCAACAGCCTTCTTTCTTAACTAGCAACAGTCTTCCTCCTAAACCAACAACAGCCTTCTTTCTTCACTAGCAACAGGCTTCCTTCTAAACTCACAACAGTCCTACTCCTGAACTAGCAAGTCTTTTTCTTGAACTAGCAACAGTCTTCCTCCAGAACTAGCAACAGTGTTTTTTCTGTACTAGCAACAGTCATACCTCTGAACAAGCAACAGTCTTCCTTCTAAACTAGAAACACTCTTCCTCCTGAACTAGCAGCAGGTCTTCCTTTATAACTAGCAATAGTCTTTTTTCTGAACTAGCAAGTCTTCCTTCAGAACTAGCTACAGTCTTACTTCAGAACTAGCAACAGTCTTCCTTCTAAGTTCGCCACAGTCTTCCTATAGAACTAGCAACAGTTTTCCTTCTGAACTAGCAACAGTCCTCCTCCTGAACTAGCAACAGGTCTTCCTTTAGAACTAGCAATAGTTGTTTTTCTGAACTAGTAAGTTTTCCTTCAGAACTAGCAATAGTCGTCTTTATGAACTAGCAAGTCTTCCTTCAAAACTAGCAACAGTCTTCCTTCTGAACTAGCAAAAGTTTTCCTTCTGAACTAGCAACAATCTTCTTTCAGAACTATCATCAGTCTTCATTCTAAGCTCGCAACAGTCTTCTATCTGAACTATCAAGTCTTCCTTCAGAACTAGCAACAGTCTACCTCCTGAACTAACAAGTATTCCTTTCGAACTAGCAACAGTCTTCCTTCTAAAATAGCAACAGTCTTCCTTTTAAACTCGAAACAGTCTTCCATTTGAACTTGCAACAGTTTTCCTCCTAAACTAGCAACAGGTTTCCTACTGAACTAGCAACAGTCTTTTTTCTGAGCTAGCAACAGTCTTTTCTCTGAGCTAGCAACAATCTTCCTTCTGAACTAGCAACAGTCTTCCTTCTGAACTAGCAACATTCTTCCTTCTGAACTAGCAACAATCTTCCTTCTGAACAAGCAACAATCTTCCTTCAGAACTAGCAACAGTCTTTCTTCTGAACTAGCAACAGTCTTCCTTTTGAAGTAGCAAAGTGTTCTGAACGAGCACCAGTCCTCCTTAAGAACTGACAACAGTCTTACTCCTGAACCAGCAACAGTCTTCCTTCTCAACAAGCATCAGTCTTCCTTCTGAACTAGCAACAGTCTTCCTTCAGAACTAGCGAGTCTTCCCTCTAAACTAGCAAGTCTTCCTTCTGAACTAGCAAGAATCTTTCTTCTGAACGAGCAACAGTCTTCCTCCTGAACTAGTGACATTCTTCCTTCAAAACTAGCAACAGTCTTCAGTCTGACCTAGCAACAGTCTTCTTTCAGAACTAGCAACACTCTTTCATCAAAACTAACAACAGTCTTCCTACTGAACTAGCAACAGTCTTCTTCCTGAACTAACAACAGTCTTCCTCAATAACTAGGAACAGACTTCCTTCTGAACTAGCAACAGTCTCCCCTCCAGAACTAGCAACAGTCTTTCTCCTAAACTACAAACAGTCTTCGTTCTAAACTCTCAACAGTCTTCCTCCTGAACTAGCAACAATCATCCTTTTGAACTAACAACAGCTTTCGTTCTGAACTAACAAATGGTTTTCCTTCAGGACTAGTAACAGTCTTCCTTCTGAACCAGCAACAGTCTTCCTTTCGAAGTAGCAACAGTCTTCTGAACAAGCAACAGTCTTCTTTCTGAACTAGCAACAGTCTTCCATCTTAACTAGCAACCGTCTTCCTTCAAAACTAACAATTCTTCCTTCTGATCTAGCAAGTCTTCCTTTTGAACTAGCATCAGTCTTCCTTCTGAACTAGCAACAGTCTTTCTTCAGAACTAGCAACAGTCTTCCTTCAAAACTAGCAACAGACTTCCTTCTAAACTCACAACAGTCTTCCTCCTGAACTAGCTACAGTCTACTTCCTGAACTAGCAACAGTCTTCCGTCTGAACTAGCATCAGTCTTCCTCCAGAATTATCAACAGTCTTCCTCCAGAACTATCAACAGTCTTCCTTTTGAACTAGCAACATTCATCCTTCAGAAATATTAACAGTCTTCCTTCTGAACTAGTAACAGTCTTCCTTCTGAACTAACAACAGTCTTCCTTCTGAAATAGCAACAATCTTCCTTCTGAACTAGCATCAGTCTTCCCTCTGAACTAGCAAAAGTCTTCCTTCTGATCTAGCAACAGTCTTCCTTCTAAAATAGCAACAGTCTTCCTTTTAAACTCGAAACAGTCTTCCGCATGAACTAGCAACAGTCTTCCTTCTGAACTAGCAACAGTCTTCCTTCTAAACTGACATCAGTCTTCCTCCTGAACTAGCAACAGTCTTCTTCCTGAACTAGAAACAGTCTTCCTTCTGAACTAGCAACAGTTTTCCCTCTAAACTCACAACAGTCTTCCTCCTGAACTAGTAACCGTCTACCTTCTGAACTAGCAACAATCTTCCTTATGAACTAGCAACATTCTTCCTTCTGAACTAGCAACAGTCTTCCTTCTGAACTAGCAACAGTCTTCATTTTGAAGTAGCAACAGTCTTCTAACCTAGTAACAGTCCTCCTTCAGAACTAGCAACAGTCTTCTTCCTGAACTAGAAACAGTCTTCCTTCTGAACTAGCAACAGTTTTCCCTCTAAACTCACAACAGTCTTCCTCCTGAACTAGTAACCGTCTACCTTCTGAACTAGCAACAATCTTCCTTATGAACTAGCAACATTCTTCCTTCTGAACTAGCAACAGTCTTCCTTCTGAACTAGCAAAAGTCTTCATTTTGAAGTAGCAAGAGTCTTCTAACCTAGTAACAGTCCTCCTTCAGAACTAGCAACAGTCTTCTTCCTCACCTAGCAACAGTCTTCCTTCTAAACTCGCAACAGTCTTCCTCCTGAACTAGCAACAGTATTCCTTCTAAACTAGCAACAGGTTTCCTTCTGAACAAGCAATAGTCTTCCTTTTAAATTAGCAACAGTCTTCCTTTAGAACTATCAACAGTCTTCCTTCAGAACAAGCAAAAGTTTTCCATCTGAACTACCAACAGTCTTCCTTCAGAACTAGCAATTCTTCCTCCTGAACTAGCAAGTCTTCCTTCTGAACTACCATCAGTCTTCCTTCTGAACTAGCAACAGTCTTCCTACAGAACTAGCAACAGTCTTCCTTCTGTTCTAGCAACAGTCTTCCTTCTAAACTGACATCAGTCTTCCTCCTGAGCTAGCAACAGTCTTCTTCCTAAACTAGAAACAGTCTTCTTTCTGAACTAGCAACAGTTTTCCCTCTAAATTCACAACAGTCTTCCTCCTGAACTAGTAACAGTCTTATTACTGAAGTAGCAACAGTCTTCTTCCAGAACTAGCAACAGTCTTCCTTCTGAACTAGCAACAGTCTTCCTACTAAACTCGCAACAGTCTTCCTCCTGAACTAGCATCAGGTCTTCCTTTAGAACTAGCAATAGTCTTTCTTCTGAACTAGGAAGTCTTCCTTCAGAACTAGCAACAGTTTTCCTTCAAAACTAACAATTCTTCCTTCTGATCTAGCAAGTCTTCCTTTTGAACTAGCATCAGTCTTCCTTCTGAACTAGCAACAGTCTTTCTTCAGAACTAGCAACAGTCTTCCTTCAAAACTAGCAACAGACTTCCTTCTAAACTCACAACAGTCTTCCTCCTGAACTAGCTACAGTCTACTTCCTGAACTAGAAACAGTCTTCCGTCTGAACTAGCATCAGTCTTCCTCCAGAATTATCAACAGTCTTCCTCCAGAACTATCAACAGTCTTCCTTTTGAACTAGCAACATTCAGCCTTCAGAAATATTAACATTCTTCCTTCTGAACTAGTAACAGTCTTCCTTCTGAACTAACAACAGTCTTCCTTCTGAACTAGCAACAATCTTCCTTCTGAACTAGCATCAGTCTTCCCTCTGAACTAGCAAAAGTCTTCCTTCTGATCTAGCAACAGTCTTCCTTCTAAAATAACAACAGTCTTCCTTTTAAACTCGAAACAGTCTTCCGCATGAACTAGCAACAGTCTTCCTTCTGAACTAGCAACAGTCTTCCTTCTAAACTGACATCAGTCTTCCTCCTGAACTAGCAACAGTCTTCTTCCTGAACTAGAAACAGTCTTCCTTCTGAACTAGCAACAGTCTTCCTACTAAACTCGCAATAGTCTTCCTCCTGAACTAGCATCAGGTCTTCCTTTAGAACTAGCAATAGTCTTTCTTCTGAACTAGCAAGTCTTCCTTCAGAACTAGCAACAGTTTTTCTTCTGAACTAGCAATAGGTTTCCTTCTGTACTAGCAACAGTCTTAGTTAAGAACTAGCAACAGTCTTCCTTCTAAGCTCGCAACAGTCTTCCTATAGAACTAGCAGCATTTTTCCTTCTGAACTAGCAACAGTTTTCCTTCTGAACTTGCAACAGTCTTCCTGCAAAACTAGCACCAGTCTTCCTACTAAGCTTGCAACAGTCTTCCTCCTGAACTAGTAACAGTCTTCTTTCAGAACTTGCAACAATCTTCCTTCTGAACTAGAAAGTCTTCCTTCTGAACTAGCATCAGTCTTCCTTCTGAACTAGCAACAGTCTTCCTTCAGAACTAGCGAGTCTTCCCTTAAAACTAGTAAGTTATCCTTCTGAACTAGCAACAATCTTTCTTCTGAACTAGCAACAGTGTTCCTCCTGAACAAGCAACATTCTTCCTTCAGAACTAACAACGGTCTTCTGTCTGAACTAGCAACAGGTCTTCCTTTAGAAATAGCAATAGTCTTCCTTTTGAACTAGCAAATCTTCCTTCAGAACTAGCAACAGTCTTCCTTCTGAACTAGCAACAGTCTTCCTTCTGAACTAGCAATATTCTTCTTTCTGAACTAGCTACAGTCTTCATTCTGAACTTGCAACAGTCTTCCTTCTTAATTCACAACAGTCTTCCTTCTAAATTCACAACAGTCTTCCTCCTGAACTAGCAACAGTCTTCTTCGTGAACAAGCAACAGTATTTTTCCAGACCTAGCAACAGTCTTTCTTTACAACTAGCAACAGTCTTCCTTCTAAACTCGTAACAGTCTTCCTCCTGAACTAGCAACAGGTCTTCCTTTAGAACTAGCAGTAGTCTTCCTTCTGAACTAGCAAGTGTTCCTTTAGAACTAGTAACAATCTTACTTAAGAACTAGCAACAGTCTTACTTAAGAACTAGCAACAGTCTGCCTTCTGAACTTGCAACAGTCTTCCATCAGAACTAGCACCAGTCTTCCTTCTTAGCTTGCAACAGTCTTTCTCCTGAACTACCAACAGTCTTCCTTCAAAACTTGCAACAGTCTTCCTGTAGAACTAGCAACAGTCGTCATTTAGAACTAGCAAGTCTTCATTATAAAATAGCAACAGTCTTCATTCTAAAATAGCAACAGTCTTCCTTTTAAACTCGAAACAGTCTTCCTCCTGAACTAGCAACAGTTTTCGTTCTAAACTAGCAACAGGTTTCCTTCTGAAAAAGCAACATTCATTTTTCTGAGCTAGCAACAACCTTCCTACTGAACAAGCAACAGTCTTCTTTCTGAACAAGCAAATATCTTCCTTCTGAACTAGCAACAGTCTTCATTTTGAAGTAGCAACAGTCTTCTAAACTAGTAACAGTCCTCCTTCAGAACTGGCAACAGTCTTCTTCCTCACCTAGCAACAGTCTTCCTTCTAAACTCGCAACAGTCTTCCTCCTGAACTAGCAACAGTTTTCCTTCTAAACTAGCAACAGGTTTCCTTCTGAAAAAGCAACATTCATTTTTCTGAGCTAGCAACAACCTTCCTTCTGAACAAGCAACAGTCTTCTTTCTGAACAAGCAACAATCTACCTTCTGAACTAGCAACAGTCTTCTCTCTGAACTAGCAACAGTAATCCTTCAGAACTAGCAACAGTTTTCCTTCTGAAATAGCAAGAGGCTTCCTTTTGTAGCAGCAACAGTGTTCTGAATTAGCAACAGTCTCCCTTTAGAACAAGCAACAGTCTCCTTCAGAACTAGCGAGTCTTCCGTCTGAAATAGCAGGAGTCTTTCTTCTGAACTGGCAAGAGTCTTTCTTCTGAACTAGCGAGTCTTTGTTCTAAACTAGCAGGTCTTCTTTCAGAACTAGCAACAATCTTTCTTCTGAACTAGCAACAGTCTTCCTTTAGAACTAGCAAAATTCTTTCTTCAGAACTAGCACCGGGTGTCCGTCTGAACTAGCAATAGTCTTCATTCAGAACTAGCAACAGTCTTCCTCCTGAACCAAGAACCGCCCTCTTTCTGAACAAGAAACATTCTTTCTTCTGAACTAGCAACAGTCTTCCTCCTGAACTAGGAACAGTTTTCCTTCTAAACTTGCAACAGTTTTCCTTCTGAAATAGCAACAGTCTTCCTCCTGAACTAGCAATAGTCTTCCTTCAAAACTATCTACAGTCTTCCACCTGAACCAACAACAGCCTCCTTCCTTAACTAGCAACAGTCTTCCTCCTGAACCAATAACACCCTTCTTTCTAAACTAGCACCATTCTTCTTCCTGAACTAGCAACAGTCTTCCACAAAACCAGCAGCAGTCTTCCTTCTGAACTAGCAACAGTCTTCCTTCAGAACTAGCAACAGTCTTCCTTCTGAACTAGCAACAGTCTTCCTTCTAAACTGACATCAGTCTTCCTCCTGAACTAGCAACAGTCTTCTTCCGGAACTAGAAACAGTCTTCCTTCTGAACTAGCAACAGTTTTCCCTCTAAATTCACAACAGTCTTCCTCCTGAACTAGTAACCGTCTTCCTTCTGAACTAGCAACAATCTTCCTTATGAACTAGCAACAGTCTTCCTCCTGAACTAGTAACCGTCTTCCTTCTGAACTAGCAACAATCTTCCTTATGAACTAGCAACAGTCTTCTAAACTAGTAACAGTCCTTCAGAACTAGCAACAGTCTTCTTCCTCACCTAGCAACAGTCTTCCTTCTAAACTCGCAACAGTCTTCCTCCTGAACTAGCAACAGTTTTCCTCTCTAAACTAGCAACAGGTTTCCTTCTGAACAATCAATAGTCTTCCTTCTAAATTAGCAAACAGTCTTCCTTTAGAACTATCAACAGTCTTCCTTCAGAACAAGCAACAGTTTTCCATCTGAACTACCAACAGTCTTCCTTCAGAACTAGCAATTCTTCCTTCTGAACTAGCAAGTCTTCCTTCTGTACTACCATCAGTCTTCCTTCTGAACTAGCAACAGTCTTCCTTCAAAACTAGCAACAGTCTTCCTTCTGAACTAGCAACAGTCTTCCTTCTAAACTGACATCAGTCTTCCTCCTGAGCTAGCAACAGTCTTCTTCCTAAACTAGAAACAGTCTTCCTTTTGAACTAGTAACAGTTTTCCCTCTAAATTCACAACAGTCTTCCTCCTGAACTAGTAACAGTCTTCTTACTGAAGTAGCAACAGTCTTCCTCCAGAACTAGCAACAGTCTTCCTTCTGAACTAGCAACAGTCTTCCTACTAAACTCGCAACAGTCTTCCTACTAAACTCGCAACAGTCTTCCTCCGGAACTAGCATCAGGTCTTCCTTTAGAACTAGCAATAGTCTTTCTTCGGAACTAGCAAGTCTTCCTTCAGAACTCCTTCAGAACTAGCAACAGTTTTCCTTTTGAACTAGCAATAGGTTTCCTTCTGTACTAGCAACAGCATTACTTAAGAACTAGCAACCGTCTTCCTTCTAAGCTCGCAACAGTCTTCCTATAGAACTAGCAGCATTTTTCCTTCTGAACTAGCAACAGTTTTCCTTCTGAACTTGCAACAGTCTTCCTGCATACCTAGCACCAGTCTTACTACTAAGCTTGCAACAGTCTTCCTCCTGAACTAGCAACAGTCTTCTTTCAGAACTTGCAACAATCTTCCTTCTGAACTAGCAAGTCCTCCTTCTGAACTAGCATCAGTCTTCCTTCTGAACTAGCAACAGTCTTCCTTCAGAACTAGCGAGTCTTCCCTTAAAACTAGTAAGTTATCCTTCTGAACTAGCAACAATCTTTCTTCTGAACTAGCAACAGTGTTCCTCCTGAACAAGCAACATTCTTCCTTCAGTACTAACAACGGTCTTCTGTCTGAACTAGCAACAATCTTTCTTCTGAACTAGAAACAGGCTTCCTCCTGAACTAGAAACATTCTTCCTTCAGAACCAGCAACAGTCTTCCTCCTGAACTAGCAAGAATTTTCCTTCTGAACTAGCAACAGTCTTTCTCCTGAACTAGCAACAGTTTTCATTATAAACTAGCAATAGGTTCCCTTCTGAACTAGCAACAGTCTTTTTCTGACCTTAGAAGTCTTTTTTCTGACCTAGCAACAGTCTTTTTTCTGACCAAACAAGTCTTTTTTCTGACCTTGGAAGTCTTTTTTCTGACCTAGCAACAGTCTTTTTTCTGACCTTGGAAGTCTTTTTTCTGAACTATCATCAGTCTTCCTTCAGAACTATCATCAGTCTTCCTTCTAAACTAACAACAATGTTCTTTCAGAACTCTCAACAGTCTTCCTTTGGAACTAGCAACAGTGTTCTTTCAGAATTAGCGAGTCTTCCCTCTAAACTAGCGAGCCTTCCTTCTAAACTAGCAACAATCTTTCTTCTGAACTAGCAACAGTCTCCTTCTGGAACTAGCGACATTCTTCCTTAAGAACTAGCAACAGTTTTCCTTCAGAACCATCAACAGTCTTCCTTCTCAATTAGCAACAGTCTTCCTTTAAACCTCTCAACAGTCTTCCTTCTGAACTAGCAACAGTCTTCCTTCAGAACTAGCAACAGTCGTCCTTCAGAACTAGCCACAGACTTCCTTCTAAACTCACAACAGTCTTTTTTCCTCCTGAACTAGCAACAGTCTACTTCCTGAACTAACAAAAGTCTTCCTTCTGAACTAGCAACAGTCTTCCTTCGGAACTATTTACAGTCTTCCTTCTGAAATAGCAACAGTCTTCCTTCTGAACTAACAACAGTCTTCCTTCTGAACTAGCAACAATCATCCATCTGCACTAGGAACAGTCTTCCTTCTGAACTACCAACAGTCTTCATTCAGAACTAGCAACATTCTTCCTTCTGAACTAGCAACAGTCTTCCTTTTGAAGTAGCAACAGTCTTCTGAACTAGCAACAGTCTTCCTTTTGAAGTAGAAACAGTCTTCTGAACTAGCAATAGTCTTCCTTCACAACTAGCAACAGTCTTGCTTCAGAACTAGCAATTCTTCCTTCTGAACTTGCAAGTCTTCCTTCTGAACTTGCTTCAGTCTTCCTTCTGAACTAGCAATTCTTCCTTCTGAACTAGCAAGTCTTCCTTCTGAACTAGCATCAGTCTTCCATCTGCACTAGCAACAATGTTCCTTCAGAACTAGCGAGTCTTCCGTCTAAACTAGCAATTATTCCTTCTAAACTAGCAACAATATTTCTTCTGAATAGCAACATTCTTCTTTCAGAACTAGCAAGAGTCTTCCGTCTGAACTAGCAACAGTCTTCTTTCAGAACTAGCAACAGTCTTTCTCCTGAACCAACAACATCCTTCTTTCTTAACTAGCAACATTTTTCCCTCTGAACAAAACACAGTCTTCCTTTTGAACTAGCAACAGTCTTCCTTCTGAACATGCAACAGTCTTCCTCTTGAACTAGCAACAGTCTTCCTCTTGAACTAGCAACAGTCTTCCTTCTGAACTTGCAACAGTCTTCCTTCTAAACTCACAACAGTCTTACTCCTGAACAAGCAACAGTCTTCTTCCTGAACTAGCAACAGTCTTCCTCCACAACTAGCAACAGTCTTCATTTTGAACTAGCAAAAATCTTCCTTCAGAACTACCAACAGTCTTCCTTCTAAACTCTCAATAGTCTTCTGCATGAACTAGCAACAGGTTTTCCTTTAGAAATAACAATAGTCTTGCTTCTTAACTAGCTAGTCTTCCATCAGAACTAGCAACAGTCTTCCTCCTGAACTAGCGACATTCTTCCTTCAGAACTAGAAACAGTCTTCCACCTGAACTAGCAACAATCTACTTCCTAAACTAGTAACAGTCTTCCTTATCAACTAGCAACAATTTTCCTTCTGAACTAGCAACAGTCATCCTTCAGAACTAGCACCAGTCTTCCTTCTAAGCTCGCAAATGTCTTCCTCTTGAACTAGCAACAGTCTTGTTCTGGCCTAGCAACAATCTTATTTTAGAACTAGCAACAGTCTTTCTCCTGAACTAGCAACACTCTTCTTGTAGAAATAGCAAGTCTTTCTTCTTTAATATCAACAGTCTTCCTTTTAAACTCGAAACACTCTTCCTCCTGAACTAGCAAAAGTTTTCCTTTTGAACTAGCAACTGTCTTCCTTCAGAACTATCATCAGTCTTCATTCTAAGCTCGCAACAGTCTTCCATCTGAACTATTAAGTCTTACTTCAGAACTAGCAACATTCTTCCTCCTGAACTAGCAAGTCTTCCTTTCGAACTAGCAACAGTCTTCCTTCTAAAATAGCAACAGTCTTCTTTTTAAACTCGACACGGTCTTCCACTTGAACTAGCAATAGTTTTCCTCCTAAACTAGCAACAATCTTCCTTCTGAACTAGCAACAGTCTTCCTTTAGAACTATCAACAGACATCCTTTTGAACTATCAACAGTCTTCCTCATAAACTAGCAAAAGTTTTCCTTCTAAAGTAGCTACAGTTTTCCTTTTGAACTAGCAACACTTTTCTTTCTGAACTAGCTAGTCTTCCTTCTGAACTAGCAAAAGTTTTCCTTCTGAAATAGCAACAGTCTTCCTCCTGAACTAGCAATAGTCTTCCTTCTGAAATAGCAACAGTCTTCTTTCTCAACTTGCAACAGTCTTCCTACTAAACTCATAACAATCTTCCTCCTGAACTAGCAACAGTCTCCCTCCATAACTAGGAACAGTCTTCCTTCTAAATTAGCAACAGTCTCCCTCCAGACCTAGCAAGTGTTTTTCCGGAACTTCTATCAGTCTTCCTTTTAAACTCGCAACAGTCGTCGTCCACAACTAGCAACAGTTTTCCTTCTAAACTAGCAAAAGTTTTCCGTCTGAACTAGCAACAGTCTTCCTTCTGAATTAGCAAAAGTCTTCCTTCAGAAATATCAACAGTCTTCCTTCTAAACTAGTAAGAGTCTTCCTTCTGAACTAACACCAGTCTTTCTTCTGAACTAAGAACGGTCTTCCTTATGAACTAGCAACAATCTTCCTTTTTAACTAGCAACAGTCTTCTTTCTAAACTAGCGAAAGGTTTTCCTTCAGAACTAGTAACAGTCTTTCTTCTGAACTAGCAACAGTCTTCCTTTCGGAGTAGCAACAGTCTTCTGAACGCAACAGTCTTCCCTCTGAACTATCATGTCTTCATTTTATGCACGCAACAGTCTTCCCTCTGAACTATCATGTCTTCATTTTATGCACGCAACAGTCTTCCCTCTGAACTATCATGTCTTCCTTCAGAACTAGCAACAGTCTTCCTCCTGAACTAGCAAGCATTTCTTTCGAACTAGCAACAGTCTTCCTTCTAAAATAGCAACAGTCTTACTTTTAAACTCGAAACAGTCTTCCACTTGAACTAGCAACAGTTTTCCTCCTAAACTAGCAACAGGTTTCCTTCTGAGCTAGCAACAGTCTTTTTTCTGAGGTAGCAACAATATTTTTTCTGAGCTAGCAACAATCTTCCTTCTGAACTTGCAACAGTCTTCCTTCAGAACTTGCAACACTCTTCCTTCAACACTAACAACAGTCTTCCTCCTGAACTAGCAACAGTCTTCCTTCTGATCTAGCAATAGTCTTCCTTCTGAACTAACAACAGTATTCTTTCTGAACTAGCAACAGGCTTTCTTCTGAACAAGCAACAGTCTTCCTTCAGAACTAGCAATAGTCTTCTTTCTGAACTAGCAAGTCTTCCTTCAGAACTAGCAACAGTTTTCCTTCTGAACTAGCAAAAGTTTTCCTTCTGAACTAGCATCAGTTTTCCATCTGAACTAGCACCAGTCTTCATTCTAAACTCGCAACAGTCTTCCATCTGAACTAGCAACAGTCATCCTTCAGAACTAGCAACTGTCTTCCTCTTGAACTAGCAAGTCTTCCTTTACAACTAGCAACAGTCTTCCTTCTAACATAGCAACAGTCTTCCTTTTAAGCTCGAAACAGTCTTCCTCTTGAACTAGCAACAGTTTTCATCCTAAATTAGCTAACGGTTTCATTCTTAACTACTAATAGTCTTTTTTTTCATCTAGCTAAAGTCTTTTTTCTGAGCTAGCAACAATCTTCCTTCTGAACTAGGAACAGTCTTCCTTCTGAACTAGCAACATTCTTGCTTCTGAACTAGCAACAGTCTTCCTTCTGAACTAGCAACAGTCTTCCTTCAGAACAAGCAACAGGCTTCCTTCTGAAATAGCAACAGTCTTTCTTTTGAAGTAGCAACGTGTTCTGAACTAGCAACAGTCCTCCTTCAGAACTAGCAACAGTCATACTCCTGAACCAGCAACAGTCTTCCTTCTGAACAAGCATCAGTCTTCCTTCTGAACTAGCAAAAGTCTTCCTTCAGATCTAGCGAGTCTTCCCTGTAAACTAGCAAGTCTTCCTTCTGAACTAGCAATAATATTTCTTCTGAACGAGCAACACTCTTCCTCCTAAACTAGCGACATTCTTCCTTTAGAACTAGCAACAGTCAACCATCTGAACTAGAAACAATCTTCCTTCAGAACTAGCAACTCTCTTCCTTTTAAACTAATAACAGTCTTCCTCCTGAATAAGCAACAGTTTTCCTTCTAAACTAGCTACAGTCTTCCTTTTGAACTAGCAGCACATTTCTTTCTGAACTAGCTAGTCTTCCTTCAGAACTAGCTGCATTCTTCCTTCTGAACTAGCAAAAATTTTCCTTCTGAACTAGCAACAGTCTTTCTCCTGAACTAGCAATATTCTTCTTTCTGATCTAGCAACAGTCTTCTTTCTGAACTTGCAACAGTCTTCCTACTAAACTCTTAACAGTCCTCCTGCTGAACTAGCAACAGTCTTCCTCCATAACTAGGAACAGTCTTCCTTCTGAACTAGCAACAGTCTCCCTCTAGAACTAGCAACAGTCTTCTTCCTGAACTTCCAACAGTCTTCCTTGTAAACTCGCAACAGTCTTCGTCCAAAACTAGCAACAGTTTTCCTTCTAAACTAGCAAAAGGTTTCCGTCTGAACTAGCAACAGCCTTCCTTCTGAACTAGCAACAGTCTTCCTTCAGAAATATCAACAGTCTTCCTTCTAAACTAACACCAGTCTTTCTTCTGAACAAAGAACAGTGTTCCTTCTTAACTAGCAACAATCTTCCTTTTGAACTAGCAACAGTCTTCCTTCTAAACTAGCAAAAGGTTTTCCTTCAGAAATAGTAACATTCTTCCTTCTAAACTAGCAACAGTCTTCCTTTAGAAGTAGCAACAGTCTTCTGAACAAGCAACAGTCTTCTTTCTGAACTAGCAACAGTCTTCCATCTGAACTAGCAACAGTCTTCCTTCAAAACTAGCAACTCTTCCTTTTGATCTAGCAAGTCTTCCTTCTGAACTAGCATCAGTCTTCCTTCTGAACTAGCAACAGTCTTTCTTCAGAACTTGCGAGTCTTCAATTTAAACTAGCAAGTTTTCCTTCTAAACAAGCAACAATCTTTCTTCTGAACAAGCACCAGTCTTCCTCCTGAACTTGAAACATTCTTCCTTCAGAACTAGCAACAGTCTTCCTCCTGAACTATAAACAGCCTTCTTTCTTAACTAGCAACAGTCTTCCTCCTAAACCAACAACACCCTTCTTTCTTCACTAGCAACAGTTTTCCTTTTGAACTAGCAACAGTCTTCCTCCTGAACTAGCAACAGTCTTCCTGCTGAACTTGCAACAGGCTTCCTTCTAAACTCACAACAGTCCTACTCCTGAACTAGCAAGTCTTTTTCTTGAACTAGGAACAGTCTTCCTCCAGAACTAGCAACAGTGTTTTTTCTGTACTAGCAACAGTCATACCTCTGAACAAGCAACAGTCTTCCTTCTATACTAGAAACACTCTTCCTCCTGAACTAGCAGCAGGTCTTCCTTTATATCTAGCAATAGTCTTTTTTCTGAACTAGCAAGTCCTCCTTCAGAACTGGCTACAGTCTTCCTTCTGAACTAGAAACAGTCTTCCTTCTGAACTAGCAACAGTCTTACTTCAGAACTAGCAACAGTCTTCCTTCTAAGTTCGCCACAGTCTTCCTATAGAACTAGCAACAGTTTTCCTTCTGAACTAGCAACAGTCCTCCTCCTGAACTAGCAACAGGTCTTCCTTTAGAACTAGCAATAGTAGTTTTTCTGAACTAGTAAGTCTTCCTTCTGAACTAGCAATAGTCATCTTTATGAACTAGCAAGTCTTCCTTCAAAACTAGCAACAGTCTTCCTTCTGAACTAGCAAAAGTTTTCCTTCTGAACTAGCAACAATCTTCTTTCAGAACTATCATCAGTCTTCATTCTAAGCTCGCAACAGTCTTCTATCTGAACTATCAAGTCTTCCTTCAGAACTAGCAACAGTCTACCTCCTGAACTAACAAGTATTCCTTTCGAACTAGCAACAGTCTTCCTTCTAAAATAGCAACAGTCTTCCTTTCAAACTCGAAACAGTCTTCCATTTGAACTTGCAACACTTTTCCTCCTAAACTAGCAACAGGTTTCCTACTGAACTAGCAACAGTCTTTTTTCTGAGCTAGCAACAGTCTTTTCTCTGAGCTAGCAACATTCTTCCTTCTGAACTAGCAACAATCTTCCTTCTGAACAAGCAGCATTCTTCCTTCAGAACTAGCAACAGTCTTTCCTCTGAACTAGCAACAGTCTTCCTTTTGAAGTAGCAACGTGTTCTGAACTAGCACCAGTCCTCCTTAAGAACTGACAACAGTCTTACTCCTGAACCAGCAACAGTCTTCCTTCTCAACAAGCATCAGTCTTCCTTCTGAACTAGCAACAGTCTTCCTTCAGAACTAGCGAGTCTTCCCTCTAAACTAGCAAGTCTTCCTACTGAACTAACAAGAATCTTTCTTCTGAACGAGCAACAGTCTTCCTCCTGAACTAGTGACATTCTTCCTTCAAAACTAGCAACAGTCTTCAGTCTGACCTAGCAACAGTCTTCTTTCAGAACTAGCAACACTCTTCCTTTAAAACTAACAACATTCTTCCTACTGAACTAGCAACAGTCTTCTTCCTGAACTAACAACAGTCTTCCTCAATAACTAGGAACAGACTTCCTTCTGAACTAGCAACAGTCTCCCTCCAGAACTAGCAACAGTCTTTCTCCTAAACTACAAACAGTCTTCCTTCTAAACTCTCAACAGTCTTCCTCCTGAACTAGCAACAATCATCCTTTTGAACTAGCAACAGCTTTCGTTCTGAACTAACAAATGGTTTTCCTTCAGGACTAGTAACAGTCTTCCTTCAGAACCAGCAACAGTCTTCCTTTCGAAGTAGCAACAGTCTTCTGAACAAGCAACAGTCTTCTTTCTGAACTAGCAACAGTCTTCCATCTTAACTAGCAACCGTCTTCCTTCAAAACTAACAATTCTTCCTTCTGATCTTGCAAGTCTTCCTTTTGAACTAGCATCAGTCTTCCTTCTGAACTAGCAACAGTCTTTCTTCAGAACTAGCAACAGTCTTCCTTCAAAACTAGCAACAGACTTCCTTCTAAACTCACAAAAGTCTTCCTCCTGAACTAGCTACAGTCTACTTCCTGAACTAGCAACAGTCTTCCGTCTGAACTAGCATCAGTCTTCCTCCAGAATTATCAACAGTCTTCCTCCAGAACTATCAACAGTCTTCCTTTTGAACTAGCAACAGTCATCCTTCAGAAATATTAACAGTCTTCCTTCTGAACTAGCAACAGTCTTCCTTCTGAACTAACAACAGTCTTCCTTCTGAACTAGCAACAAAACAACAATCTTCCTTCTGAACTAGCAACAGTCTTCATTTTGAAGTAGCAACAGTCTTCTAAACTAGTAACAGTCCTCCTTCAGAACTAGCAACAGTCTTCTTCCTCACCTAGCAACAGTCTTCCTTCTAAACTCGCAACAGTCTTCCTCCTGAACTAGCAACAGTTTTCCTTCTAAACTAGCAACAGGTTTCCTTCTGAAAAAGCAACATTCATTTTTCTGAGCTAGCAACAACCTTCCTTCTGAACAAGCAACAGTCTTCTTTCTGAACAAGCAACAATCTTCCTTCTGAACTAGCAACAGTCTTCTCTCTGAACTAGCAACAGTAATCCTTCAGAACTAGCAACAGTTTTCCTTCTGAAATAGCAAGAGGCTTCCTTTTGTAGCAGCAACAGTGTTCTGACTTAGCAACAGTCTCCCTTTAGAACAAGCAACAGTCTCCTTCAGAACTAGCGAGTCTTCCGTCTGAACTAGCAGGAGTCTTTCTTCTGAACTGGCAAGAGCCTTTCTTCAGAACTAGCGAGTCTTTGTTCTAAACTAGCAAGTCTTCTTTCAGAACTAGCAACAATCTTTCTTCTGAACTAGCAACAGTCTTCCTTTAGAACTAGCAAAATTCTTTCTTCAGAACAAGCACCGGGTGTCCGTCTGAACTAGCAATAGTCTTCATTCAGAACTAGCAACAGTCTTCCTCCTGAACCAACAACCGCCCTCTTTCTGAACAAGCAACATTCTTTCTTCTGAACTAGCAACAGTCTTCCTCCTGAACTAGGAACAGTTTTCCTTCTAAACTTGCAACAGTTTTCCTTCTGAAATAGCAACAGTCGTCCTCCTGAACTAGCAATAGTCTTCCTTCTGAACTAGAAACTGTCTTCCTTCAGAACTAGCAACAGTCTTCCTTCAAAACTATCTACAGTCTTCGACCTGAACCAACAACAGCCTCCTTCCTTAACTAGCAACAGTCTTCCTCCTGAACCAATAACACCCTTCTTTCTAAACTAGCACCATTCTTCTTCCTGAACTAGCAACAGTCTTCCCCAAAACCAGCAACAGTCTTCCTTCTGAACTAGCAACAGTCTTCCTTCAGAACTAGCAACAGTCTTCCCTTTGAACTAGCAAAAGTCTTCCTTCTAAACTCGCAACAGTCTTCCTCCTGAACTAGCAACACTTTTCTTACTAAACTAGCAACAGGTTTCCTTCTGAACAATCAATAGTCTTCCTTCTATATTAGCAAACAGTCTTCCTTTAGAACTATCAACAGTCTTCCTTCAGAACAAGCAACAGTTTTCCATCTGAACTACCAACAGTCTTCCTTCAGAACTAGCAATTCTTCCTTCTGAACTAGCAAGACTTCCTTCTGAACTACCATCAGTCTTCCTTCTGAACTAGAAACAGTTTTCCTTCAGAACTAGCAACAGTCTTCCTTCTGAACTAGCAACAGTCTTCCTTCTATACTGACATCAGTCTTCCTCCTGAGCTAGCAACAGTCTTCTTCCTAAACTAGAAACAGTCTTCCTTCTGAACTAGTAACAGTTTTCCCTCTAAATTCACAAGTCTTCCTCCTGAACTAGTAACAGTCTTCTTACTGAAGTAGCAACAGACTTCCTCCAGAACTAGCAACAGTCTTCCTTCTGAACTAGCAACAGTCTTCCTACTAAACTCGCAACAGTCTTCCTCCGGAACTAGCATCAGGTCTTCCTTTAGAACTAGCAATAGTCTTTCTTCTGAACTAGCAAGTCTTCCTTCAGAACTAGCAACAATTTTCCTTCTGAACTAGCAATAGGTTTCCTTCTGTACTAGCAACAGTCTTACTTAAGAACTAGCAACCGTCTTCCTTCTAAGCTCGCAACAGTCTTCCTATAGAACTAGCAGCATTTTTCCTTCTGAACTAGCAACAGTTTTCCTTCTGAACTTGCAACAGTCTTCCTGCAAAACTAGCACCAGTCTTCCTACTAAGCTTGCAACAGTCTTCCTCCTGAACTAGCAACAGTCTTCTTTCAGAACTTGCAACAATCTTCCTTCTGAACAAGCAAGTCCTCCTTCTGAACTAGCATCAGTCTTCCTTCTGAACTAGCAACAGTCTTCCTTCAGAACTAGCGAGTCTTCCCTTAAAACTAGTAAGTTATCCTTCTGAACTAGCAACAATCTTTCTTCTGAACTAGCAACAGTGTTCCTCCTGAACAAGCAACATTCTTCCTTCAGAACTAACAACGGTCTTCTGTCTGAACTAGCAACAATCTTTCTTCTGAACTAGAAACAGGCTTCCTCCTGAACTAGAAACATTCTTCCTTCAGAACCAGCAACAGTCTTCCTCCTGAACTAGCAACAGTTTTCCTTCTGAACTAGCAACAGTCTTACTCCTGAACTAGCAACAGTTTTCATTTTAAACTAGCAATAGGTTCCCTTCTGAACTAGCAACAGTCTTTTTCTGACCTTGGAAGTCTTTTTTCTGACCTAGCAACAGTCTTTTTTCTGACCAAACAAGTCTTTTTTCTGACCTTGGAAGTCTTTTTTCTGACCTAGCAACAGTCTTTTTTCCGACCTTGAAAGTCTTTTTTCTGAACTAGAAACAGCCTTCCTTCAGAACTATCATCAGTCTTCCTTCTAAACTAGCAACAATGTTCCTTCAGAACTCTGAACAGTCTTCCTTTGGAACTAGCAACAGTGTTCTTCCAGAATTAGCGAGTCTTCCCTCTAAACTAGCAAGCCTTCCTTCTAAACTAGCAACAATCTTTCTTCTGAACTAGCAACAGTTTCCCTCTGGAACTAGCGACATTCTTCCTTAAGAACTAGCAACAGTTTTCCTTCAGAACTATCAACAGTCTTCCTTCTCAATTAGCAACAGTCTTCCTTCAGACCTCTCAACAGTCTTCCTTCTGAACTAGCAACAGTCTTCCTTCAGAACTAGCAACAGTCGTCCTTCAGAACTAGCCACAGACTTCCTTCTAAACTCACAACAGTCTTTTTTCCTCCTGAACTAGCAACAGTCTACTTCATGAACTAACAAAGGTCTTCCTTCTGAACTAGCAACAGTCTTCCTTCAGAACTATTTACAGTATTCCTTCTGAAATAGCAACAGTCTTCCTTCTGAACTAACAACAGTCTTCCTTCTGAACTAGCAACAATCATCCATCTGCACTAGGAACAGTCTTCCTTCTGAACTACCAACAGTCTTCATTCAGAACTAGCAACATTCTTCCTTCTGAACTAGCAACAGTCTTCCTTTTGAAGTAGCAACAGTCTTCTGAACTAGCAACAGTCTTCCTTTTGAAGTAGAAACAGTCTTCTGAACTAGCAATAGTCTTCCTTCACAACTTGCAACAGTCTTGCTTCAGAACTAGCAATTCTTCCTTCTGAACTTGCAAGTCTTCCTTCTGAACTAGCATAAGTCTTCCTTCTGAACCAGCAATTCTTCCTTCTGAACTAGCAAGTCTTCCTTCTGAACTAGCAAGTATTCCTTCTAAACTAGCAACAATTTTTCTTCTGAACTAGCAACATTCTTCCTTCAGAACTAGCAAGAGTCTTCCGTCTGAACTAGCAACAGTCTTCTTTTAGAACTAGCAACAGTCTTTCTCCTGAACCAACAACATCCTTCTTTCTTAACTAGCAACATTTTCCCCTCTGAACAAAACACAGTCTTCCTTTTGAACTAGCAACAGTCTTCCTTCTGAACATGCAACAGTCTTCCTCTTGAACTAGCAACAGTCTTCCTCTTGAACTAGCAACAGTCTTCCTCTTGAACTAGCAACATTCTTCCTTCTGAACTTGCAACAGTCTTCCATCTAAACTCACAACAGTCTTACTCCTGAACTAGCAACAGTCTTCTTCCTGAACTAACAACAGTCTTCCTCCACAACTAGCAACAGTCTTCATTTTGAACTAGCAAAAATCTTCCTTCAGAACTACCAACAGCCTTCCTTCTAAACTCTCAATAGTCTTCTGCATGAACTAGCAACAGGTTTTCCTTTAGAAATAACAATAGTCTTGCTTCTTAACTAGCTAGTCTTCCATCAGAACTAGCAACAGTCTTCCTCCTGAACTAGCGACATTCTTCCTTCAGAACTAGAAACAGTCTTTCACCTGAACTAGCAACAATCTACTTCCTGAACTAGTAACAGACTTCCTTCTCAACTAGCAACAATTTTCCTTCTGAACTAGCAACAGTCTTCCTTCAGAACTAGCACCAGTCTTCCTTCTAAGCTCGCAAATGTCTTCCTCTTGAACTAGCAACAGTCTTGTTCTGGCCTAGCAACAATCTTTCTTTAGAACTAACAACAGTCTTTCTCCTGAACTAGCAACACTCTTCTTGTAGAAATAGCAAGTCTTTCTTCTTTAATATCAACAGTCTTCCTTTTAAACTCGAAACACTCTTCCTCCTGAACTAGCAACAGTTTACTTTCTAAACTATCAATAGGTTTCCTACTGAACTAGGAACAGTATTTTTTCTGACTTTGCAAGTCTTTATTCTGAGCTAGCAACAATCTTCCTTCTGAACTAGCAACATTCTTCCTTATGAACTAGCAACATTCTTCCTTCTGAACTAGAAACAGTCTTCCTTTTTTTACTAGCAACAGTGTTCTGAATTAGCAACAGTCCTCCTTCAGAACAAGCAACAGTTTTCCATCTGAACTACCAACAGCCTTCCTTCAGAACTAGCAATTCTTCCTTCTGAACTAGCAAGTCTTCCTTCTGAACTAGCATCAGTCTTCCTTCTGAACTAGCAACAGTCTTCCTTCAGAACTAGCGAGTCTTCCTTCTAAATTAGCAAGTCTTCCTTCTGAACTAGCAACAATCTTTGTTCTGAACTATCAACAATCTTTCTTCTGAACTAGCAACAGTCTTCCTCTTTAAATACCAACATTCTTCCTTCAGAACTAGCAACATTCTTCCTTAAAAACTAGCTACAGTCTTCCATTCTGAACCAACAACAGCCTTCTTCCTTAACTAGCAAGTCTTCCTCCTGAACCAATAGCACCATTCTTTCTAAAGTAGCACCATTCTTCTTCCTGAACTAGCAACAGTCTTCCCCAGAACCAGCAACAGTCTTCCTTCTTAACTAGCTACAGTCTTCCTTCAGAACTAGCAACAGTCTTCCTTCTGAACTAGCAACAGTCCTCCTTCTAAACTGACATCAGTCTTCCTCCTGAACTAGCAACAGTCTTCTTCCTGAACTAGAAACAGTCTTCCTTCTGAACTAGCAACAGTTTTCCCTCTAAACTCACAACAGTCTTCCTCCTGAACTATTAACCGTCTTCCTTCTGAACTAGCAACAATCTTCCTTATGAACTAGCAACATTCTTCCTTCTGAACTAGCAACAGTCTTCCTTCTGAACTAGCAACAGTCTTCATTTTGAAGTAGAAACAGTCTTCTAAATTAGTAACAGTCCTCATTCAGAACTAGCAACAGTCTTCGTCATGACCAAGCAAAAATCATCTTTCTGGACTAGCAACAGTATTCCATCTGAACTAGCAACAACCTTCCTTCAGATCAAGTAATTCTTCCTTCTGAACAAGCAAGTCTTCCATCTGAATTAGCATCAGTCTTCCTTCAAAACTAGCAACAGTCTCCTTCAGAACTAGCGAGTCTTCCGTTTGAACTAGCAGGAGTCTTTCTTCTGAACTGGCGAGTCTTTGTTCTAAACTAGCAAGTCTTCTTTCAGAACTAGCAACAATCTTTCTTCTGAACTAGCAACAGTCTTCCTTTTGAACTAGCAAAATTCTTTCTTCAGAACTAGCACCGGGTGTCCGTCTGAACTAGCAATAGTCTTCATTCAGAACGAGCAACAGTCTTCCTCCTGAACCAACAACCGCCCTCTTTCTGAACAAGCAACATTCTTTCTTCTTAACTAGCAACAGTCTTCTTCCTGAACTAGGAACAGTTTTCCTTCTAAACTTGCAACAGTTTTCCTTCTGAAATAGAAACAGTCTTCCTCCTGAACTAGCAATAGTCTTCCTTCTGAACTAGAAACTGTCTTCCTTCAGAACTAGCAACAGTCTTCCTTCAAAACTATCTACAGTCTTCCACCTGAACCAACAACAGCCTTCTTCCTTAACTAGCAACAGTCTTCCTCCAGAACCAAAAACACCCTTCTTTCTAAACTAGCACCATTCTTCTTCCTGACCTAGCAACAGTCTTCCCCAAAACCAGCAACAGTCTTCCTTCTGAACTAGCAACAGTCTTCCTTCAGAACTAGCAACAGTCTTCCTTCTGAACTAGCAACAGTCTTCCTCCTAAACTGACATCAGTCTTCCTCCTGAACTAGCAACAGTCTTCTTCCTGAACTAGAAACAGTCTTCCTTCTGAACTAGCAACAGTTTTCCCTCTAAACTCACAACAGTCTTCCTCCTGAACTAGTAACCGTCTTCCTTCTGAACTAGCAACACATTTCCTTATGAACTAGCAACATTCTTCCTTCTGAACTAGCAACAGTCTTCCTTCTGAACTAGCAACAGTCTTCATTTTGAAGTAGCAACAGTCTTCTAAACTAGTAACAGTCCTCCTCGAGAACTAGCAACAGTCTTCTTCCTCACCTAGCAACAGTCTTCCTTCTAAACTCGCAACAGTCTTCCTCCTGAACTAGCAACAGTTTTTCTTCTAAACTAGCAACAGGTTTCCTTCTGAACAAGCAATAGTCTTCCTTCTAAATTAGCAACAGTCTTCCTTTAGAACTATCAACAGTCTTCCTTCAGAACAAGCAACAGTTTTCCATCTGAACTACCAACAGTCTTCCTTCAGAACTAGCAATTCTTCCTTCTGAACTAGCAAGTCTTCCTTCTGAACTACCATCAGTCTTCCTTCTGAACTAGCAACAGTCTTCCTTCAGAACTAGCAACAGTCTTCCTTGTGAACTAGCAACAGTCTTCCTTCTAAACTGACATCAGCCTTCCTCCTGAGCTAGTAACAGTCTTCTTCCTAAACTAGAAACAGTCTTCCTTCTGAACTAGCAACAGTTTTCCCTCTAAATTCACAACAGTCTTCCTCCTGAACTAGTAACAGTCTACTTACTGAAGTAGCAACAGTCTTCCTCCTGAACTAGTAACAGTCTTCTTACTGAAGTAGCAACAGTCTTCCTCCAGAACTAGCAACAGTCTTCCTTCTGAACTAGAAACAGTCTTCCTTTTTTTACTAGCAACAGTGTTCTGAATTAGCAACAGTCCTCCTTCAGAACAAGCAACAGTTTTCCATCTGAACTACCAACAGCCTTCCTTCAGAACTAGCAATTCTTCCTTCTGAACTAGCAAGTCTTCCTTCTGAACTAGCATCAGTCTTCCTTCTGAACTAGCAACAGTCTTCCTTCAGAACTAGCGAGTCTTCCTTCTAAATTAGCAAGTCTTCCTTCTGAACTAGCAACAATCTTTGTTCTGAACTATCAACAATCTTTCTTCTGAACTAGCAACAGTCTTCCTCTTTAAATACCAACATTCTTCCTTCAGAACTAGCAACAGTCTTCCTAAAAAACTAGCTACAGTCTTCCATTCTGAACCAACAACAGCCTTCTTCCTTAACTAGCAAGTCTTCCTCCTGAACCAATAGCACCCTTCTTTCTAAAGTAGCACCATTCTTCTTCCTGAACTAGCAACAGTCTTCCCCAGAACCAGCAACAGTCTTCCTTCTTAACTAGCTACAGTCTTCCTTCAGAACTAGCAACAGTCTTCCTTCTGAACTAGCAACAGTCCTCCTTCTAAACTGACATCAGTCTTCCTCCTGAACTAGCAACAGTCTTCTTCCTGAACTAGAAACAGTCTTCCTTCTGAACTAGCAACAGTTTTCCCTCTAAACTCACAACAGTCTTCCTCCTGAACTATTAACCGCCTTCCATCTGAACTAGCAACAATCTTCCTTATGAACTAGCAACATTCTTCCTTCTGAACTAGCAACAGTCTTCCTTCTGAACTAGCAACAGTCTTCTATTTGAAGTAGAAACAGTCTTCTAAATTAGTAACAGTCCTCATTCAGAACTAGCAACAGTCTTCGTCATGAACAAGCAAAAATCATCTTTCTGGACTAGCAACAGTATTCCATCTGAACTAGCAACAACCTTCCTTCAGATCAAGTAATTCTTCCTTCTGAACAAGCAAGTCTTCCATCTGAATTAGCATCAGTCTTCCTTCAAAACTAGCAACAGTCTCCTTCAGAACTAGCGAGTCTTCCGTTTGAACTAGCAGGAGTCTTTCTTCTGAACTGGCGAGTCTTTGTTCTAAACAAGCAAGTCTTCTTTCAGAACTAGCAACAATCTTTCTTCTGAACTAGCAACAGTCTTCCTTTTGAACTAGCAAAATTCTTTCTTCAGAACTAGCACCGGGTGTCCGTCTGAACTAGCAACAGTCTTCCTTCTGAACTAGCAACAGTCTTCATTTTGAAGTAGCAACAGTCTTCTAAACTAGTAACAGTCCTCCTCGAGAACTAGCAACAGTCTTCTTCCTCACCTAGCAACAGTCTTCCTTCTAAACTCGCAACAGTCTTCCTCCTGAACTAGCAACAGTTTTTCTTCTAAACTAGCAACAGGTTTCCTTCTGAACAAGCAATAGTCTTCCTTCTAAATTAGCAACAGTCTTCCTTTAGAACTATCAACAGTCTTCCTTCAGAACAAGCAACAGTTTTCCATCTGAACTACCAACAGTCTTCCTTCAGAACTAGCAATTCTTCCTTCTGAACTAGCAAGTCTTCCTTCTGAACTACCATCAGTCTTCCTTCTGAACTAGCAACAGTCTTCCTTCAGAACTAGCAACAGTCTTCCTTCTGAACTAGCAACAGTCTTCCTTCTAAACTGACATCAGCCTTCCTCCTGAGCTAGTAACAGTCTTCTTCCTAAACTAGAAACAGTCTTCCTTCTGAACTAGCAACAGTTTTTCCTCTAAATTCACAACAGTCTTCCTCCTGAACTAGTAACAGTCTACTTACTGAAGTAGCAACAGTCTTCCTCCTGAACTAGTAACAGTCTTCTTACTGAAGTAGCAACAGTCTTCCTCCAGAACTAGCAACAGTCTTCCTTCTGAACTAGAAACAGTCTTCCTTTTTTTACTAGCAACAGTGTTCTGAATTAGCAACAGTCCTCCTTCAGAACAAGCAACAGTTTTCCATCTGAACTACCAACAGCCTTCCTTCAGAACTAGCAATTCTTCCTTCTGAACTAGCAAGTCTTCCTTCTGAACTAGCATCAGTCTTCCTTCTGAACTAGCAACAGTCTTCCTTCAGAACTAGCGAGTCTTCCTTCTAAATTAGCAAGTCTTCCTTCTGAACTAGCAACAATCTTTGTTCTGAACTATCAACAATCTTTCTTCTGAACTAGCAACAGTCTTCCTCTTTAAATACCAACATTCTTCCTTCAGAACTAGCAACAGTCTTCCTTAAAAACTAGCTACAGTCTTCCATTCTGAACCAACAACAGCCTTCTTCCTTAACTAGCAAGTCTTCCTCCTGAACCAATAGCACCCTTCTTTCTAAAGTAGCACCATTCTTCTTCCTGAACTAGCAACAGTCTTCCCCAGAACCAGCAACAGTCTTCCTTCTTAACTAGCTACAGTCTTCCTTCAGAACTAGCAACAGTCTTCCTTCTGAACTAGCAACAGTCCTCCTTCTAAACTGACATCAGTCTTCCTCCTGAACTAGCAACAGTCTTCTTCCTGAACTAGAAACAGTCTTCCTTCTGAACTAGCAACAGTTTTCCCTCTAAACTCACAACAGTCTTCCTCCTGAACTATTAACCGCTTTCCATCTGAACTAGCAACAATCTTCCTTATGAACTAGCAACATTCTTCCTTCTGAACTAGCAACAGTCTTCCTTCTGAACTAGCAACAGTCTTCATTTTGAAGTAGAAACAGTCTTCTAAATTAGTAACAGTCCTCATTAAGAACTAGCAACAGTCTTCGTCATGAACAAGCAAAAATCATCTTTCTGGACTAGCAACAGTATTCCATCTGAACTAGCAACAACCTTCCTTCAGATCAAGTAATTCTTCCTTCTGAACAAGCAAGTCTTCAATCTGAATTAGCATCAGTCTTCCTTCAAAACTAGCAACAGTCTCCTTCAGAACTAGCGAGTCTTCCGTTTGAACTAGCAGGAGTCTTTCTTCTGAACTGGCGAGTCTTTGTTCTAAACTAGCAAGTCTTCTTTCAGAACTAGCAACAATCTTTCTTCTGAACTAGCAACAGTCTTCCTTTTGAACTAGCAAAATTCTTTCTTCAGAACTAGCACCGGGTGTCCGTCTGAACTAGCAACAGTCTTCCTTCTGAACTAGCAACAGTCTTCATTTTGAAGTAGCAACAGTCTTCTAAACTAGTAACAGTCCTCCTCGAGAACTAGCAACAGTCTTCTTCCTCACCTAGCAACAGTCTTCCTTCTAAACTCGCAACAGTCTTCCTCCTGAACTAGCAACAGTTTTTCTTCTAAACTAGCAACAGGTTTCCTTCTGAACAAGCAATAGTCTTCCTTCTAAATTAGCAACAGTCTTCCTTTAGAACTATCAACAGTCTTCCTTCAGAACAAGCAACAGTTTTCCATCTGAACTACCAACAGTCTTCCTTCAGAACTAGCAATTCTTCCTTCTGAACTAGCAAGTCTTCCTTCTGAACTACCATCAGTCTTCCTTCTGAACTAGCAACAGTCTTCCTTCAGAACTAGCAACAGTCTTCCTTCTGAACTAGCAACAGTCTTCCTTCTAAACTGACATCAGCCTTCCTCCTGAGCTAGTAACAGTCTTCTTCCTAAACTAGAAACAGTCTTCCTTCTGAACTAGCAACAGTTTTCCCTCTAAATTCACAACAGTCTTCCTCCTGAACTAGTAACAGTCTTCTTACTGAAGTAGCAACAGTCTTCCTCCAGAACTAGCAACAGTCTTCCTTCTGAACTAGCAACAGGTCTTCCTTTAGAACTAGCAATAGTCTTTCTTCTGAACTAGCAAGTCTTCCTTCAGAACTAGCAACAGTTTTCCTTCTGAACTAGCAATAGGTTTCCTTCTGTACTAGCAACAGTCTTACTTAAGAACTAGCAACCGTCTTCCTTCTAAGCTCGCAACAGTCTTCCTATAGAACTAGCAGCATTTTTCCTTCTGAACTTGCAACAGTCTTCCCGCAAAACTAGCACCAGTCTTCCTACTAAGCTTGCAACAGTCTTCCTCCTGAATTAGCAACAGTCTTCTTTCAGAACTTGCAACAATCTTCCTTCTGAACTAGCAAGTCTTCCTTCTGAACTAGCAACAGTCTTCCTTCAGAACTAGCGAGTCTTCCTTCTAAATTAGCAAGTCTTCCTTCTGAACTAGCAACAATCTTTGTTCTGAACTATCAACAATCTTTCTTCTGAACTAGCAACAGTCTTCCTCTTTAAATACCAACATTCTTCCTTCAGAACTAGCAACAGTCTTCCTTAAAAACTAGCTACAGTCTTCCATTCTGAACCAACAACAGCCTTCTTTCTAAAGTAGCACCATTCTTCTTCCTGAACTAGCAACAGTCTTCCCCAGAACCAGCAACAGTCTTCCTTCTTATCTAGCTACAGTCTTCCTTCAGAACTAGCAACAGTCTTCCTTCTGAACTAGCAACAGTCCTCCTTCTAAACTGACATCAGTCTTCCTCCTGAACTAGCAACAGTCTTCTTCCTGAACTAGAAACAGTCTTCCTTCTGAACTAGCAACAGTTTTCCCTCTAAACTCACAACAGTCTTCCTCCTGAACTATTAACCGTCTTCCTTCTGAACTAGCAACAATCTTCCTTATGAACTAGCAACATTCTTCCTTCTGAACTAGCAACAGTCTTCCTTCTGAACTAGCAACAGTCTTCATTTTGAATTAGAAACAGTCTTCTAAATTAGTAACAGTCCTCATTCAGAACTAGCAACAGTCTTCGTCATGAACAAGCAAAAATCATCTTTCTGGACTAGCAACAGTATTCCATCTGAACTAGCAACAACCTTCCTTCAGATCAAGTAATTCTTCCTTCTGAACAAGCAAGTCTTCCATCTGAATTAGCATCAGTCTTCCTTCAAAACTAGCAACAGTCTCCTTCAGAACTAGCGAGTCTTCCGTTTGAACTAGCAGGAGTCTTTCTTCTGAACTGGCGAGTCTTTGTTCTAAACTAGCAAGTCTTCTTTCAGAACTAGCAACAATCTTTCTTCTGAACTAGCAACAGTCTTCCTTTTGAACTAGCAAAATTCTTTCTTCAGAACTAGCACCGGGTGTCCGTCTAAACTAGCAATAGTCTTCATTCAGAACGAGCAACAGTCTTCCTCCTGAACCAACAACCGCCCTCTTTCTGAACAAGCAACATTCTTTCTTCTTAACTAGCAACAGTCTTCTTCCTGAACTAGGAACAGTTTTCCTTCTAAACTTGCAACAGTTTTCCTTCTGAAATAGAAACAGTCTTCCTCCTGAACTAGCAATATTCTTCCTTCTGAACTAGAAACTGTCTTCCTTCAGAACTAGCAACAGTCTTCCTTCAAAACTATCTACAGTCTTCCACCTGAACCAACAACAGGCTTCTTCCTTAACTAGCAACAGTCTTCCTCCAGAACCAAAAACACCCTTCTTTCTAAACTAGCACCATTCTTCTTCCTGAACTAGCAACAGTCTTCCCAAAACCAGCAACAGTCTTCCTTCTGAACTAGCAACAGTCTTCCTTCAGAACTAGCAACAGTCTTCCTTCTGAACTAGCAACAGTCTTCCTCCTAAACTGACATCAGTCTTCCTCCTGAACTAGCAACAGTCTTCTTCCTGAACTAGAAACAGTCTTCCTTCTGAAATAGCAACAGTTTTCCCTCTAAACTCACAACAGTCTTCCTCCTGAACTAGTAACCGTCTTCCTTCTGAACCAGCAACACACTTCCTTATGAACTAGCAACATTCTTCCTTCTGAACTAGCAACAGTCTTCCTTCTGAACTAGCAACAGTCTTCATTTTGAAGTAGCAACAGTCTTCTAAACTAGTAACAGTCCTCCTCGAGAACTAGCAACAGTCTTCTTCCTCACCTAGCAACAGTCTTCCTTCTAAACTCGCAACAGTCTTCCTCCTGAACTAGCAACAGTTTTTCTTCTAAACTAGCAACAGGTTTCCTTCTGAACAAGCAATAGTCTTCCTTCTAAATTAGCAACAGTCTTCCTTTAGAACTATCAACAGTCTTCCTTCAGAACAAGCAACAGTTTTCCATCTGAACTACCAACAGTCTTCCTTCAGAACTAGCAATTCTTCCTTCTGAACTAGCAAGTCTTCCTTCTGAACTACCATCAGTCTTCCTTCTGAACTAGCAACAGTCTTCCTTCAGAACTAGCAACAGTCTTCCTTCTGAACTAGCAACAGTCTTCCTTCTAAACTGACATCAGCCTTCCTCCTGAGCTAGTAACAGTCTTCTTCCTAAACTAGAAACAGTCTTCCTTCTGAACTAGCAACAGTTTTCCCTCTAAATTCACAACAGTCTTCCTCCTGAACTAGTAACAGTCTTCTTACTGAAGTAGCAACAGTCTTCCTCCAGAACTAGAAACAGTCTTCCTTCTGAACTAGCAACAGGTCTTCCTTTAGAACTAGCAATAGTCTTTCTTCTGAACTAGCAAGTCTTCCTTCAGAACTAGCAACAGTTTTCCTTCTGAACTAGCAATAGGTTTCCTTCTGTACTAGCAACAGTCTTACTTAAGAACTAGCAACCGTCTTCCTTCTAAGCTCGCAACAGTCTTCCTATAGAACTAGCAACATTTTTCCTTCTGAACTTGCAACAGTCTTCCCGCAAAACTAGCACCAGTCTTCCTACTAAGCTTGCAACAGTCTTCCTCCTGAATTAGCAACAGTCTTCTTTCAGAACTTGCAACAGTCTTCTTTCAGAACTTGCAACAATCTTCCTTCTGAACTAGCAAGTCTTCCTTCTGAACTAGCATCAGTCTTCCTTCTGAACTAGCAACAGTCTTCCTTCAAACCTAGCGAGTCTTCCCTTAAAACTAGTAAGTTATCCTTCTGAACTAGCAACAATCTTTCTTCTGAACTAGCAACAGTGTTCTTCCTGAACAAGCAACATTCTTCCTTCAGAACTAACAACGGTCTTCTTTCTTAACTAGCAACAGTCTTACTTCTGAACTAGTAACAGTCTTAATTCTTAACTCGCAACAGTCTTCCTTCTGAAATAGCAACATTTTTCTTCTAAACTAGCAACAGTTTTCCTTCTGAAATAACAACATTTTCCTGCTAAACTAGCAACAGTTATCCATCGGAACAAGCAACAGTTTTCCTTCTGAAGAACCAATATTCTTCTTTCTGAACTAGCTATAGTCTTCCTTCAGAACTTGCAACAGTCTTCCTTCTAAACTCACAACAGTCTTTCTCCTGAACTAGCAGCAGTCTTCTTCGTGAACTAGCAACAGTCTTCCTCCAGACCTAGCAACAGTCTTTCTTTAGAACTAGCAACAGTATTTCTTCTAAACTCACAACAGTCTTCCTCCAGAACTAGCAACAGGTCTTCCTTTAGAAATAGCAATAGTCTTCCTTTTGAACTTGCAATATTCTTTTTTCTGAACTAGCTACAGTCTTCATTCTGAACTTGCAACAGTCTTCCTTCTAAATTCACAACAGTCTTCCTTCTAAATTCACAACAGTCTTCCTCCTGAACTAGCAACAGTCTTCTTCGTGAACTAGCAACAGTATTTTTCCAGACCTAGCAACAGTCTTTCTTTACAACTAGCAACAGTCTTCCTTCTAAACTCGCAACAGTCTTCCTCCTGAACTAGCAACAGGTCTTCCTTTAGAACTAGCAATAGTCTTCCTTCTGAACTAGCAAGTGTTCCATTAGAACTAGTAACAATCTTACTTAAGAACTAGCAACAGTCTTACTTAAGAACTAGCAACAGTCTGCCTTCTGAACTTGCAACAGTCTTCCATCAGAACTAGCACCAGTCTTCCTTCTTAGCTTGCAACAGTCTTTCTCCTGAACTAGCAACAGTCTTCCTTCAAAACTTGCAACAGTCTTCCTGTAGAACTAGCAACAGTCGTCATTTAGAACTAGCAAGTCTTCCTTCTAAAATAGCAACAGTCTTCATTCTAAAATAGCAACAGTCTTCCTTTAAAACTCGAAACAGTCTTCCACCTGAACTAGCAACAGTTTTCCTTCTAAACTAGCAACAGGTTTCCTTCTGAAAAAGCAACATTCATTTTTCTGAGCTAGCAACAACCTTCCTTCTGAACAAGCAACAGTCTTCTTTCTGAACAAGCAACAATCTTCCTTCTGAACTAGCAACAGTCTTCTCTCTGAACTAGCAACAGTAATCCTTCAGAACTAGCAACAGTTTTCCTTCTGAAATAGCAAGAGGCTTCCTTTTGTAGCAGCAACAGTGTTCTGAATTAGCAACAGTCTCCCTTTAGAACAAGCAACAGTCTCCTTCAGAACTAGCGAGTCTTCCGTCTGAACTAGCAGGAGTCTTTCTTCTGAACTGGCAAGAGTCTTTCTTCAGAACTAGCGAGTCTTTGTTCTAAAACTAGCAAGTCTTCTTTCAGAACTAGCAACAATCTTTCTTCTGAACTAGCAACAGTCTTCCTTTTGAACTAGCAAAATTCTTTCTTCAGAACTAGCACCGGGTGTCCGTCTGAACTAGCAATAGTCTTCATTCAGAACTAGCAACAGTCTTCCTCCTGAACCAACAACTGCCCTCTTTCTGAACAAGCAACATTCTTTCTTCTGAACTAGCAACAGTCTTCCTCCTGAACTAGGAACAGTTTTCCTTCTAAACTTGCAACAGTTTTCCTTCTGAAATAGCAACAGTCTTCCTCCTGAACTAGCAATAGTCTTCCTTCGGAACTAGAAACTGTCTTCCTTCAGAACTAGCAACAGTCTTCCTTCAAAACTATCTACAGTCTTCCACCTGAACCAACAGCAGCCTTCTTCCTTAACTAGCAAAAGTCTTCCTCCTGAACCAATAACACCCTTCTTTCTAAAGTAGCACCATTCTTCTTCCTGAACTAGCAACAGTCTTCCCCAAAACCAGCAACAGTCTTCCTTCTGAACTAGCAACAGTCTTCCTTCAGAACTAACAACAGTCTTCCTTCTGAACTAACAACAGTCTTCCTTCTAAACTGACATCAGTCTTCCTCCTGAACTAGCAACAGTCTTCTTCCTGAACTAGAAACAGTCTTCCTTCTGAACTAGCAACAGTTTTCCCTCTAAACTCACAACAGTCTTCCTCCTGAACTAGTAACCGTCTTACTTCTGAACTAGCAACAATCTTCCATATGAACTAGCAACATTCTTCCTTCTGAACTAGCAACAGTCTTCCTTCTGAACTAGCAACAGTCTTCATTTTGAAGTAGCAACAGTCTTCTAAACTAGTAACAGTCCTCCTTCAGAACTAGGAACAGTCTTCTTCCTCACCTAGCAACAGTCTTCCTTCTAAACTCGCAACAGTCTTCCCTCTGAACTAGCAACAGTTTTCCTTCTAAACTAGCAACAGGTTTCCTTCTGAACAAGCAATAGTCTTCCTTCTAAATTAGCAAACAGTCTTCCTTTAGAACTATCAACAGTCTTCCTTCAGAACAAGCAACAGTTTTCCATCTGAACTACCAACAGTCTTCCTTCAGAACTATCAATTCTTCCTTCTGAACGAGCAAGTCTTCCTTCTGAACTACCATCAGTCGTCCTTCTGAACTAGCAACAGTCTTCCTTCAGAACTAGCAACAGTCTTCCTTCTAAACTAGCAACAGTCTTCCTTCTAAACTAGCAACAGTCTTCCTTCTAAACTGATGTCAGCCTTCCTCCTGAGCTAGCAACAGTCTTTTTCCTAAACTAGAAACAGTCTTCCTTCTGAACTAGCAACAGTTTTCCCTCTAAATTCACAACAGTCTTCCTCCTGAACTAGTAACAGTCTTCTTACTGAAGTAGCAACAGTCTTCCTCCAGAACTAGCAACAGTCTTCCTTCTGAACTAGCAACAGTCTTCCTACTAAACTTGCAACAGTCTTCCTCCTGAACTAGCATCAGGTCTTCCTCCTGAACTAGCATCAGGTCTTCCTTTAGAACTAGCAATAGTCTTTCTTCTGAACTAGCAAGTCTTCCTTCAGAACTAGCAACAGTTTTCCTTCTGAACTAGCAATAGGTTTCCTTCTGTACTAGCAACAGTGTTACTTAAGAACTAGCAACCGTCTTCCTTCTAAGCTCGCAACAGTCTTCCTATAGAACTAGCAGCATTTTTCCTTCTGAACTAGCAACAGTTTTCCTTCTGAACTTGCAACAGTCTTCCCGCAAAACTAGCACCAGTCTTCCTACTAAGCTTGCAACAGTCTTCCTCCTGAACTAGCAAGTCTTCCTTCTGAACTAGCATCAGTCTTCCTTCTGAACTAGCAACAGTCTTCCTTCAGCACTAGCGAGTCTTCCCTTAAAACTAGTAAGTTATCCTTCTGAACTAGCAACAATCTTTCTTCTGAACTAGCAACAGTGTTCCTCCTGAACAAGCAACATTCTTCCTTCAGAACTAACAACGGTCTTCTGTCTGAACTAGCAACAGTCTTCCTTCAGAACTAGCAACAGCCTTCTTTCTTAACTAGCAACAGTCTTCCTTCAGAACTAGCAACAGTCTTCCTTCTGAACTAGTAACAGTCTTAATTCTTAATTCGCAACAGTCTTCCTTCTGAAATAGCAACATTTTTCTTCTAAACTAGCAACAGTTTTCCTTCTGAAATAACAACATTTTCCTGCTAAACTAGCAACAGTTATGCAACTGAACAAGCAACAGTTTTCCTTCTGAACAACAAATATTCTTCTTTCTGAACTAGCTACAGTCTTCCTTCTAAACTTGCAACAGTCTTCCTTCTAAACTCACAACAGTCTTTCTCCTGAACTAGCAGCAGTCTTCTTCGTGAACTAACAACAGTCTTCCTCCAGACCTAGCAACAGTCTTTCTTTAGAACTAGCAACAGTATTCCTTCTAAACTCGCAACAGTCTTCCTCCAGAACTAGCAACAGGTCTTCCTTTAGAAATAGCAATAGTCTTCCTTTTGAACTAGCAAATCTTCCTTCAGAACTAGCAACAGGTTTCCTTCTGAACTAGCAACAGTCTTCCTTCTGAACTAGCAATATTCTTCTTTCTGAACTAGCTACAGTCTTCATTCTGAACTTGCAACAGTCTTTCTTTACAACTAGCAACAGTCTTCCTTCTAAACTCGCAACAGTCTTCCTCCTGAACTAGCAACAGGTCTTCCTTTAGAACTATCAACAGTCTTCCTTCAGAACAAGCAACAGTTTTCCATCTGAACTACCAACAGTCTTCCTTCAGAACTATCAATTCTTCCTTCTGAACGAGCAAGTCTTCCTTCTGAACTACCATCAGTCGTCCTTCTGAACTAGCAACAGCCTTCCTTCAGAACTAGCAACAGTCTTCCTTCTAAACTAGCAACAGTCTTCCTTCTAAACTAGCAACAGTCTTCCTTCTAAACTGATGTCAGCCTTCCTCCTGAGCTAGCAACAGTCTTTTTCCTAAACTAGAAACAGTCTTCCTTCTGAACTAGCAACAGTTTTCCCTCTAAATTCACAACAGTCTTCCTCCTGAACTAGTAACAGTCTTCTTACTGAAGTAGCAACAGTCTTCCTCCAGAACTAGCAACAGTCTTCCTTCTGAACTAGCAACAGTCTTCCTACTAAACTTGCAACAGTCTTCCTCCTGAACTAGCATCAGGTCTTCCTTTAGAACTAGCAATAGGTTTCCTTCTGTACTAGCAACAGTCTTACTTAAGAACTAGCAACCGTCTTCCTTCTAAGCTCGCAACAGTCTTCCTATAGAACTAGCAGCATTTTTCCTTCTGAACTAGCAACAGTTTTCCTTCTGAACTTGCAACAGTCTTCCCGCAAAACTAGCACCAGTCATCCTACTAAGCTTGCAACAGTCTTCCTCCTGAACTAGCAACAGTCTTTTTTCAGAACTTGCAACAATCTTCCTTCTGAACTAGCAAGTCTTCCTTCTGAACTAGCATCAGTCTTCCTTCTGAACTAGCAACAGTCTTCCTTCAGAACTAGCGAGTCTTCCCTTAAAACTAGTAAGTTATCCTTCTGAACTAGCAACAATCTTTCTTCTGAACTAGCAACAGTGTTCCTCCTGAACAAGCAACATTCTTCCTTCAGAACTAACAACGGTCTTCTGTCTGAACTAGCAACAGTCTTCCTTCAGAACTAGCAACAGCCTTCTTTCTTAACTAGCAACAGTCTTCCTTCAGAACTAGCAACAGTCTTCCTTCTGAACTAGTAACATTCTTAATTCTTAACTCGCAACAGTCTTCCTTCTGAAATAGCAACATTTTTCTTCTAAACTAGCAACAGTTTTCCTTCTGAAATAACAACATTTTCCTGCTAAACTAGCAACAGTTATGCAACTGAACAAGCAACAGTTTTCCTTCTGAACAACCAATATTCTTCTTTCTGAACTAGCTACAGTCTTCCTTCTAAACTTGCAACAGTCTTCCCTCTAAACTCACAACAGTCTTTCTCCTGAACTAGCAGCAGTCTTCTTCGTGAACTAGCAACAGTCTTCCTCCAGACCTAGCAACAGTCTTTCTTTAGAACTAGCAACAGTATTCCTTCTAAACTCGCAACAGTCTTCCTCCAGAACTAGCAACAGGTCTTCCTTTAGAAATAGCAATAGTCTTCCTTTTGAACTAGCAAATCTTCCTTCAGAACTAGCAACAGTCTTCCTTCTGAACTAGCAACAGTCTTCCTTCTGAACTAGCAATATTCTTCTTTCTGAACAAGCTACAGTCTTCATTCTGAACTTGCAACAGTCTTCCTTCTAAATTCACAACAGTCTTCCTTCTAAATTCACAACAGTCTTCCTCCTGAACTAGCAACAGTCTTCTTCGTGAACTAGCAACAGTATTTTTCCAGACCTAGCAACAGTCTTTCTTTACAACTAGCAACAGTCTTCCTTCTAAACTCGCAACAGTCTTCCTCCTGAACTAGCAACAGGTCTTCCTTTAGAACTAGCAATAGTCTTCCTTCTGAACTAGCAAGTGTTCCTTTAGAACTAGTAACAATCTTACTTAAGAACTAGCAACAGTCTTACTTAAGAACTAGTAACAGTCTGCCTTCTGAACTTGCAACAGTCTTCCATCAGAACTAGCACCAGTCTTCCTTCTTAGCTTGCAACAGTCTTTCTCCTGAACTAGCAACAGTCTTCCTTCAAAACTTGCAACAGTCTTCCTGTAGAACTAGCAACAATCGTCATTTAGAACTAGCAAGTCTTCATTCTAAAATAGCAACAGTCTTCATTCTAAAATAGCAACAGTCTTCCTTTTAAACTCGAAACAGTCTTCCTCCTGAACTAGCAACAGTTTTCCTTCTAAACTAGCAACAGGTTTCCTTCTGAAAAAGCAACATTCATTTTTCTGAGCTAGCAACAACCTTCCTTCTGAACAAGCAACAGTCTTCTTTCTGAACAAGCAACAATCTTCCTTCTGAACTAGCAACAGTCTTCTCTCTGAACTAGCAACAGTAATCCTTCAGAACTAGCAACAGTTTTACTTCTGAAATAGCAAGAAGCTTCCATTTGTAGCAGCAGCAGTGTTCTGAATTAGCAACAGTCTCCCTTTAGAACAAGCAACAGTCTCCTACAGAACTAGCGAGTCTTCCGTATGAACTAGCAGGAGTCATTCTTCTGAACTGGCAAGAGTCTTTCTTCAGAACTAGCGAGTCTTTGTTCTAAACTAGCAAGTCTTCTTTCAGAACTAGCAACAATCTTTCTTCAGAACTAGCAACAGTCTTCCTTTTGAACTAGCAAAATTCTTTCTTCAGAACTAGCACCGGGTGTCGGTCTGAACTAGCAATAGTCTTCGTCCTGAACCAACAACTGCCCTCTTTCTGAACAAGCAACATTCTTTCTTCTGAACCAGCAACAGTCTTCCTCCTGAACTAGGAACAGTTTTCCTTCTAAACTTGCAACAGTTTTCCTTCTGAAATAGCAAGTCTTTCTCCTGAACTAGCAATAGTCTTCCTTCTGAACTAGAAACTGTCTTCCTTCAGAACTAGCAACAGTCTTCCTTCAAAACTATCTACAGTCTTCCACCTGAACCAACAGCAGCCTTCTTCCGTAACTAGCAACAGTCTTCCTCCTGAACCAATAACACCCTTCTTTCTAAACTAGCACCATTCTTCTTCCTGAACTAGCAACAGTCTTCCCCAAAACCAACAACAGTCTTCCTTCTGAACTAGTAACAGTCTTCCTTCAGAACTAGCAACAGTCTTCCTTCTGAACTAGCAACAGTCTTCCTTCTAAACTGACATCAGTCTTCCTCCTGAACTAGCAACAGTCTTCTTCCTGAACTAGAAACAGTCTTCCTTCTGAACTAGCAACAGTTTTCCCTCTAAACTCACAACAGTCTTCCTCCTGAACTAGTAACCGTCTTCCTTCTGAACTAGCAACAATCTTCCTTATGAACTAGCAACAGTCTTCCCTCTAAACTGACATCAGTCTTCCTCCTGAGCTAGCAACAGTCTTCTTCCTAAACTAGAAACAGTCTTCCTTCTGAACTAGCAAGAGTTTTCCCTCTAAATTCACAACAGTCTTCCTCCTGAACTAGTAACAGTCTTCTTACTGAAGTAGCAACAGTCTTCCTCCAGAACTAGCAACAATCTTCCTCCTGAACTAGCATCAGGTCTTCCTTTAGAACTAGCAATAGTCTTTCTTCTGAACTAGCAAGTCTTCCTTCAGAACTAGCAACAGTTTTCCTTCTGAACTAGCAATAGGTTTCCTTCTGTACTAGCAACAGTCCTACTTAAGAACTAGCAACCGTCTTCCTTCTAAGTTCGCAACAGTCTTCCTATAGAACTAGCAGCATTTTTCCTTCTGAACTAGCAACAGTTTTCCTTCTGAACTTGCAACAGTCTTCCTGCAAAACTAGCACCAGTCTTCCTACTAAGCTTGCAACAGTCTTCCTCCTGAACTAGCAACAGTCTTCTTTCAGAACTTGCAACAATCTTCCTTCTGAATTAGCAAGTCCTCCTTCTGAACTAGCATCAGTCTTCCTTCTGAACTAGCAACAGTCTTCCTTCAGAACTAGAGAGTCTTCCCTTAAAACTAGTAAGTTATCCTTCTGAACTAGCAACAATCTTTCTTCTGAACTAGCAACAGTGTTCCTCCTGAACAAGCAACATTCTTCCTTCAGAACTAACAACGGTCTTCTGTCTGAACTAGCAACTGTCTTCCTTCAGAACTAGCAACAGCCTTCTTTCTTAACTAGCAACAGTCTTCCTTCAGAATTAGCAACAGTCTTCCTTCTGAACTATTAACAGTCTTAATTCCTAACTCGAAACAGTCTTCCTTCTGAAATAGCAACATTTTTCTTCTAAACTAGCAACAGTTTTCCTTCTGAAATAACAACATTTTCCTGCTAAACTAGCAACAGTTATCTATCTGAACAAGCAACAGTTTTCCTTCTGAACAAGCAATATTCTTCTTTCTGAACTAGCTACAGTCTTCCTTCTAAACTTGCAACAGTCTTCCTTCTAAACTCACAACAGTCTTTCTCCTGAACTAGCAGCAGTCTTCTTCGTGAACTAGCAACAGTCTTCCTCCAGACCTAGCAACAGTCTTTCTTTTGAACTAGCAACAGTATTCCTTCTAATGTCGCAACAGTCTTCCTCCAGAACTAGCAACAGGTCTTCCTTTAGAAATAGCAATAGTCTTCCTTTTGAACTAACAAATCTTCCTTCAGAACTAGCAACAGTCTTCCTTCTGAACTAGCAACAGTCTTCCTTCTGAACTAGCAATATTCTTCTTTCTGAACTAGCAACAGTCTTCATTCTGAACTTGCAACAGTCTTCCTTCTAAATTCACAACAGTCTTCCTTCTAAATTCACAACAGTCTTCCTCCTGAACTAGCAACAGTCTTCTTCGTGAACTAGCAACAGTATTTTTCCAGACCTAGCAACAGTCTTTCTTTACAACTAGCAACAGTCTTCCTTCTAAACTCGCAACAGTCTTCCTCTTGAACTAGCAACAGGTCTTCCTTTAGAACTAGCAATAGTCTTCCTTCTGAACTAGCAAGTGTTCCTTTAGAACTAGTAACAATCTTACTTAAGAACTAGCAACAGTCTTACTTAAGAACTAGCAACAGTCTGCCTTCTGAACTTGCAACAGTCTTCCATCAGAACTAGCATCAGTCTTCCTTCTTAGCTTGCAACAGTCTTTCTCCTGAACTAGCAACAGTCTTCCTTCATAACTTGCAACAGTCTTCCTGTAGAACTAGCAACAGTCGTCATTTAGAAATAGCAAGTCTTCCTTCTAAAATAGCAACAGTCTTCATTCTAAAATAGCAACAGTCTTCCTTTTAAACTCGAAACAGTCTTCCTCCTGAACTAGCAACAGTTTTCCTTCTAAACTAGCAACAGGTTTCCTTCTGAAAAAGCAACATTCATTTTTCTGAGCAAGCAACAACCTTCCTTCTGAACAAGCAACAGTCTTCTTTCTGAACAAGCAACAATCTTCCTTCTGAACTAGCAATAGTCTTCTGTCTGAACTAGCAACAGTCATCCTTCAGAACCAGCAACAGTTTTCCTTCTGAAATAGCAAGAGGCTTCCTTTTGTAGCAGCAACAGTGTTCTGAATTAGCAACAGTCTTCCTTTAGAACAAGCAACAGTCTTCTATCTGAACTAGCATCAGTCTTGCTTCAGAACTAGCAATTCTTCCTTCTGAACTAGCAACAGTGTTTCTTCTAAACTCCCAACAGTCTTCCTTCTGAACTAGCAACAGTTTTCCATCTGAAGAAGCAAAAGTCTTACATAAGAACTGGCAACAATCTTTCTTAAGAACTAGCAACAGTCTTACTTACGAAGTAGCAACAGTCTTACTTAAGAACTAGCAACAGTGTTACTTAGCAACTACCAACAGTCCTTATTCTAAGCTCCCAACATTCTTTCTATAGATCTAGCAACAGTCTTCCTTCTGAACTAGCAACAGTTTTCCTTCTGAACTTGCAACAGTCTTCCTTCAGAACTAGCACCAGTTTTCCTTCTAAGCTTGCAACAGTCTTCCTCCTGAACTAGCAACAGTCTTCCTTCAGAACTTGCAACAGTCTTCCTTCTTAACTAGCAACAGTCTGGCTTTAGAACTAGCAACAGTCTTCCTTTAGAACTAGCAACAGTCTTCCCTCTAAAATACCAACATTCTTCAATTTAAACTCGATACAATCTTCCTCCTGAATTAGCAACTGTTTTCTTTCTAAACTAGCAACAGGTTTCCTTCTGAACTAGCAACAGTATTTTTTCTGAGCTAGCAACAGTCTTTAATCTGAGCTAGCAACAATCTTCCTTCTGAACTGGCAACAGTCTTCCCTCTGAACTAGCAACAGTTTTCCTTTTGAACTAGCAATAGTCTTCCTACTGAACTATCAATATTCTTCTCTCTGAACTAGTAACAGTCTTCCTTCTTAACTCTCAACAGTCTTCCTTCTGAAATAGCAACATTTTCCTTCTAAACTAGCAACAGTTTTCCTTCTGAACTAGCAATAGTCTTCCTTCTGAACTAGCAAGTCTTCCTTCAGAACTAGTAACAGTCTTCTTTCAGATCTAGCATCAGTTTTCCTTCTGAACTAGCAACAGTCTTACTTTAGAACTAGCAACAATCTTCCTTCAGAACTTGCGTCAGGCTTCCTGTAGAACAATCAACAGTCTTCATTTAGAACTAGCAAGTCTTCCTTCTAAAATAGCAACAGTCTTCCCTTTAAACTCGAAACAGTGTTCCTCCTGAACTAGCAACAGTTTTCCTTCTAAACTAGCAATAGGTTTCCCTCTGAACTAGCAACAGTCATTTTTCTGAGCTAGCAACAATCTTTTTTCTTAGCTAGCAACAATTTTCCCTCTGAACTAGCAACAGTCTTTCTTCTGAACTAGCAACAGTCTTCCTTCAGAACTAGCAATTCTTCCTTCTGAACTAGCAAGTTTTCTTTCTGAACTAGCATCAGTCTGCCTTCTGAACTAGCAACAGTCTTCCATCAGAACTAGCGAGTCTTCCTTCTAAATTAGCAAGTCTTCCTTCTGAACTAGCAACAATCTTTGTTCTGAACTAGCAACAATCTTTCTTCTGAACTAGCAGCAGTCTTCCTCCTTAAATTGCAACATTCTTCCTTCAGAACTAGCAAGTCTTCCTTCAGAACTAGCTACAGTCTTCCTCCTGAACCAACAACAACCTACTTCCTTAACTAGCAACAGTCTTCCTCCTGAACCAATAACACCCTTTTTTCTAAACTAGCACCATTCTTCTTCCTGAACTAGCAACAGTCTTCCCCCAGAACTAGCAACAGTCTTCATTCTGAACTAGCAACAGTCTTCCTTCAGAACTAGCAACAGTCTTTCTTCTGAACTAGCAACAGTCTTCCTTCTAAACTGACAACAGTCTTCCTCCTGAACTTGCAAAAGTCGTCTTCCTGAAAAGAAACAGTCTTCCTTCTGAACTAGCCACAGTTTTACCTCTAAACTCACAACAGTCTTCCACCTGAACTAGCAACAGTCTTCTTACTGAAGTAGCAACAGTCTTTCTCCAGAACTAGCAACAGTCTTCCTTCTGAACTAGCAACAGTCTTCCTTCTAAACTCGCAACAGTCTTCCTCCTGAACTAGCATCAGGTCTTCCTTTAGAACTAGCAATAGTCTTCCTTCTGAACTAGCAATTATTCCTTCAGAACTAGCAACAGCCTTCTGAACTAGCAATAGTTTTCCTTCTGAAATAGCAACAATCTTACTTAAGAACTAGCTACAATCTTCCTTCTAAGCTCGCCACAGTCTTCCTATAGAACTAGCAACATTTTTCCTTCTCAACTAGCAACAGTTTTCCTTCTGAACTAGCATCAGTTTTCCTTCTGAACTAGCAACAGTCTTACTTTAGAACTAGCAACAATCTTCCTTTTGAACTTGCAACAGTCTTCCTGTAGAACTAGCAACAGTCTTCATTTAGAACTAGCAAGTCTTCCTTCTAAAATAGCAACAGTCTTTCTTCTAAACTCGCAACAGTCTTCCTCCTGAATTAGCAACAGGTCTTCCTTTAGAACTAGCAATAATCTTCCTTCTGAACTAGCAAGTCTTTCTTCAGAACTGGTAACAGTCTTCTTTCTGATCTAGCATCAGTTTTGCTTCTGAACTAGCAACAGTCTTACTTTAGAACTAGCAACAATCTTCCTTCTGAACTTGCAACAGTCTTCCTTCAGATCTAGCACCAGTCTTCCTTCTAAGCTTGCAACAGTCTTCCTCCTTAACTAGCAACAGTCTTCCTTCAGAACTTGCAACAGTCTTCCTGTAGAACTAGCAACAGTCTTCATTTAGAACTAGCAAGTCTTCCTTCTAAAATAGCAACAGTCTTCCTTCTAAAATAGCAACAGTCTTCCTTTTAAACTCGAAACAGTCTTCCTCCTGAACTAGCAACAGTTTTCCTTCTAAACTAGCAACAGGTTTTCCTTCTAAACTAGCAACAGGTTTCCCTCTGAACTAGCAACAGTCATTTTTCTGAGCTAGCTACAGTCTCTTTTCTTAGCTAGCAACAATCTTCCTTCTGAACTAGCAACGGTCTTCCTTCTGAACAAGCAACAATCTTCCTTCTGAGCGAGCAACAGTCGTCCTTCAGAACTAGCAATAGTTTTCCTCCTAAACTAGTAACAGTCTTCCTTCAAAACTAGCAACACTCTTCCTTCAGAACTAGCAACAATCTTCGTTTAGAACTAGCAACTGTCTTCCTTCTGAACTAGCAACAGTCTTTAAGACATTCAGAACTAGCCGCAGTCTTCCTTTTGAACTAGCAACAGTCTTCCAACTGAACTAGCAACAGTCTTCCCTCAGAACTAGCAACAGTTTTCCTCCTGAACTAGCAACAGTCTTCCTTCAGAACTAGCTACAGTCTTCCATCTGAACTAGCAACAGTCTTCCTTCTGAGCTAGAAGCAATCTTCCATCAAAATCAGCATCAGTCTTCTTTCTGAACTAGCAACATTCTTCCTTCTGAACTAGCAACAGTCTTCCTTCAGAACTCGCAACAGTCTTCCTTCTTAACTAGCATCAGTGTTCTTTCTAAACTACCATCAGTCTTCCTTCTGAACTAGCAACAGTGTTCTTTCTAAACCAGCAACAGTCTTCCTGCTGAACTAGCAAGAGTCTTTCTTCTAAACATGCAACGTCTTCCTTCTGAACTAGCAATAGTCTTCCTTTTGAACTAGCAACAGTCTTCCTCCTGAACTAGGAACTGTCTTCTTTCTGAACTTGGAACAGTGTTCCTTGTGAACCAGCACCAGTGTTCTTTGTGAACCAGCAACAGTGTTCCTTTTGAACCAGCACCAGTGTTCTTTGTGAACCAGCAACAGTGTTCCTTTTGAACCAGCACCAGTGTTCTTTGTGAACCAGCAACAGTGTTCCTTGTGAACCAGCAACAGTGTTCCTTGTGTACCAGCAAGAGTGTTCCTTTAGAACCATAACAGTGTCCCTTGTGAACCACCAACAGTGTTCCTTGTGAACCACCAACAGTGTTTCTTGTGAACTAGTAACAGTGTTCCTTGTGAACCAGCAACACAGGTTGATGGACCTGTTTCACAGGTTGTGAACCAGCAACTGGTTGATGTCAACCTCAGCCACAGATGGCAGCACCTTAGACTTTTTTATTTTCTTATTTATTTTCATGCAACATAAACGTTCAAATAACTCTTTCATTTTTATTTCATTTACATAAACCTTACACCGTATATGTAGAGTGTATGTCCCTAAATCTGGTAGCAAGAGTTTTTCTCTAAGTTCATTTATTGATTTTATAATAGCAATAAACGTGCCATATTTGCATAATTTTGGGGGGAACTTTGACTATTTGTATTAGGAAAACTAAAGATGTTTTGGAAAATATCTTACTACCCATTCTTTATTATGAGCTAATGTGTCAGAAATGTGTCATTGAATGATTAAATCTGAAAGTTGTGTTTATTTATTTCCACTTGACAATGTGTAAAAGTCGTTGAAAAAAAAAATCTCCCTCTCTATTTACGCTGCAGTACTGAAACTTGGAACAATTTCAGCCCTTTTCATGTACAACTAGTCAAAAAAATTGGTTGACACTGAAAAACCTTGAGTAAACCATCTAATGACAGCAGAAAGCTGTTTTCCAAAATTTGTTTGCAGTTATTACGGACTGATCACAGGAATAATAACATATATATTCTTCCCATTATCCCGAGCCCGCAGTTGCGAGAACATGTAACTTTTAAAGTTGACAAAAGACAGAGGAAGTAAGGAGACAGGGGGAGGTAGATAGAGATATGAAGAGGGAGGGAGAGCGAAGAGTCGGAGAGTGAGGGAAGAAGAGAAGTAGAGAGAGAGAGGGTAGAGAGGTGGAGATAGAGGGAGAGAAAGAAAGAGGGGGAAAGAGAAAGAGAGACGTGGGACAAGGGAGAGAGAGATAACTGTGAGAGCGAGAGACAGAGAATCCCGGGCTTCACCGGTGGTCCTTACTAGCAAATTATAAAAAAAATTCTACTAAGTTACTGCGAATAACTTAACCAAGGACGATAGATATATTATGTGAGTCACTTAACACTATTTTCCTCCACAACTTCACTACAAAACTGGCCACAGATATCCCAGCCATCCATATTGAAGGGAGAGATTTACTTAAGGGGGCGTCTGGTTGGCATCTGGGTCCAAAAATGCAAAAATGGAAACTCATTCGATTTCAATCAAACTTTTTTGACAAGTTCTATATGAAAAGTGTTTCATCTGGTCCAAGTTTCAGCATTGTAGCATAAATAGGAAGGGAGAAAAAAAATATTGAAGTAGTTGTGAAAATTATGCAAAAATGGTCAAAATCGATTATCAATCAAAAGTGTCAACTGAAATCATAACTACAACTCTTTGCTATCACAATAGCATATATTAAACAAATATTATTATTAGTTTAATTGGAAAAAAATTTTAAGGAAAAAAAAAAAAGGATTTCTTTTCTTTTTTTTTTTTAAATATTTTTTTTTTCATTTTTTTGGGGGCGATTTGCATCAAACTTACACACCTGACTGTACGTAAGCCTATCTGTAAGGATGCCAATTTTGGAGAAAATTGGTTGATGTTAACCCCAGCCACAGATTTTAGAACCTTAGACTTTATTCATTTCTGCTTTTTTTTTCAATTGACACAAACGTTTACAAAACTCATTCTTTTTTTATTCAATTTACATGAAACTTACACAGTATATGTGGAGGGCATGTCTCTACATTGGGGGGCTTTCATTTTTCTCTAAGTTCATTTATTGATTTTATAATAGCAATAAACATGCCATATTTGGAAAAAAAATTTGGGGAACTTTGAACATTTGTATTAGGAAAACTAAAGATGTTTTGGAAATTCTAAATCCCCAAATCCTTTATTATATGCTAATGTGTCAGAAAAGTGTCACAGAATAATTTTATCTGAAACGTGTGTTCTGAAGTGTGGACTTGAAAATAAGTAAAAAACGTTCAAAAAAAAAAAAAAAAAAAACTCCCTTTCTATTTACGCTGCAGTACTGAAACTTGGGACAATTTAAGCACTTTTCATATACAACTAGAAAAATAATATTGGTTGACATTGAACAACTTTCATTATAATAACCAGACGCCCCCTTAACACTTTCTTCACCGATAACTTCACTACAACACTGGCCACACACCTGCCAGTCCACCATATAGCAGGGAAAGTTACACTTAACACTTTCTTCACCGATAACTTCACTACAACACTGTCCACACACCTGCCAGTCCACCATATATCAGGGAAAAGTTAACGTAACACAACAACCTGGTAGTTCACTACACAGTGCCCAGCTTCAGGTTCCACAACACAACAAACTGGTAGTTGGCTACACAGTGGCCAGCTTCAGGTTCCTCAACACAACAACCTGGTAGTTCACTACACAGTGCCCAGCTTCAGGTTCCACAACACAACAAACTGGTAGTTGGCTACACAGTGGCCAGCTTCAGGTTCCTCAACACAACAACTTGGTAGTTCACTACACAGTGGCCAGCTTCAGGTTCCTCAACACAAACACCTGGTAGTTCACTACACAGTGACCAGCTTCAGGTTCCTCAACACAACAACCTGGTAGTTCACTACACAGTGGCCAGCTTCAGGTTCCTCAACACAACAACCTGGTAGTTCACTACACAGTGGCCAGCTTCAGGTTCCTCAACACACTGAGGAACCATCAATAACAACTGGGAAGTGTGGAAGTTCACCACACACACAGATATGAACACATTCGCCAGAGACTGATAACAGTGATAGCGATAATGGCTGATAATGCTGGCTGCATATTACCCACAAGTGCAACATCACGTGTTGTGGAGTTATGACGTTATTATGTATTATATTATATGGGAAATATTTAAAGTTAAAAATATACAAAGTTTTAAATGATATCAGTAAACGTCAGTAGCTTACACGTTCCTTATGGTGAGGACGTGTGTAGGTATGTCTTATCTGTCGTGTTGGTGTCTATCTTGTCTGTCTCCCACCATGACCAGGGCTCCCACGCTGGGCGCTCCCACAGTGTGTATGTCTCCCACTATGACCAGGGCTCTCACGCTGGGCGCTCCCACAGTGTGTATGTCTCCCACCATGACCAGGGCTCCCACGCTGGGCGCTCCCACAGTGTGTATGTCTCCCACCATGACCAGGGCTCCCACGCTGGGCGCTCCCACAGTGTGTATGTCTCCCATCATGACCAGGGCTCCCACAGTGTGTATGTCTCCCACCATGACCAGGGCTCCCACAGTGTGTATGTCTCCCACCATGACCAGGGCTCCCACAGTGTGTATGTCACCCACCATGACCAGGGCTCCCACGCTGGGCGCTCCCACAGTGTGTATGTCTCCCACCATGACCAGGGCTCCCACAGTGTGTATGTCTCCCCCCATGACCAGGGCTCCCACGGTGTGTATGTCTCGCACCATGACCAGGTTCCCACGCTGGGTGCTCCCACAGTGTGTATGTCTCCCACCATGACCAGGGCTCCCACGCTGGGCGCTCCCACAGTGTGTATGTCTCCCACCATGAACACGGCTCCCACGCTGGGCGTTCCCACAGTGTGTATGTCTCCTACCATAACCAGGGCTCCCACGCTGGGCGCTCCCACAGTGTGTCTGTCTTCCACAATGACCAGGCTCCCACGCTTGGCGCTCCCACTTTGTGCATGTCTCCCACCATGACCTGGCTCCCACAGTGTGTATGTCTCCCACCATGACCAGGGCTCCCACGCTTGGCGCTCCCGCAGTGTGTATGTCTCCCACCATGACCAGGGCTCCCACGCTGGGCGCTCCCACAGTGTGTATGTCTAACACCATGACCAGAGCTCCCACGTTGGGCACTCCCACAGTGTGTATGTCTCCCACCATGACCAGGGCTCCCACGTTGGGCGCTCCCACAGTGTGTATGTCTCCCACAATGACCAGGGCTCCCACGCTGGGCGCTCCCAGTATGTATGTCTCCCACCATGACCAGGGCTCCCACGCTGGGCGCTCCCACAGTGTGTATGTCTCCCACCATGACCAGGCTCCCACAGTGTGTATGTCTCCCACCATGACCAGGGCTCCCACGCTGGGCGCTCCCACAGTGTGTATTTCTCCCACCATGACTAGGCTCCCACAGTGTGTGTCTCCCACGATGACCAGGGCTCCCACGCTGGGCGCTCCTACAGTGTGTATGTCTCCCACTATGACCAGGGCTCCCACAGTGTGCGTGTCTCCCACCATGACCAGGGCTCCCACAGTGTGTATGTCTCCCACTATGACCAGGGCTCCCACAGTGTGCGTGTCTCCCACCATGACCAGGGCTCCCACAGTGTGCGTGTCTCCCACCATGACCAGGGCTCCCACAGTGTGCGTGTCTCCCACCATGACCAGGGCTCCCACAGTGTGCATGTCTCCCACCATGACCAGGGCTCCCACAGTGTGCGTGTCTCCCACCATGACCAGGGCTCCCACGCTGGGCACTCCCACAGTGTGCGTGTCTCCCACTATGACCAGGGCTCCCACGCTGGGCGCTCCCACAGTGTGCGTGTCTCCCACCATGACCAGGGCTCCCACGCTGGGCGCTCCCACAGTGTGCGTGTCTCCCACCATGACCAGGGCTCCCACAGTGAGCGTGTCTCCCACCATGACCAGGGCTCCCACAGTGTGCGTGTCTCCCACCATGACCAGGGCTCCCACAGTGTGCGTGTCTCCCACCATGACAATGAACAATTCCGTCACCATACTATCACGGGCAATACGGGTTACAAGTGTTACTAACACAAGAGGTCTGTCACACGTGGCCATAAAGCTCAGCCTTATATAAACATGTGAGACTAATCACAAATATATGTGATAATATATAATGTATAATTTTATCTCTTGTATAATTTATCATTATACAGGTATAATGTAGGGTATAAACTCGTATATTTTTTCATTTCCAGGTCGTTATAAATAACGACTTGGACACATGGAGGAATGGTCTAGAGAATGGCTACTAAAGTTCAACTCAGGTAAATGTAAAGTATTGGAATAAGGTGAAGGGAGCAGGAGGCTGAACACAAGGTACCATCTGGGAGGTGATATCCTGCAAGAGCCAAATAGAGAGAAAGATCTGGGGGTTGAAATAACTCCGAGCCTGTCCCTAGAAGCCCACATCAAAAGGATATCATCAGCGGCATATACTAGGTTGGCAAACATAAGAACTGCCTTTAGAAACTTGTGTAAGGAATCGTTCAGGACCCTGTATACCACATATGTCAGGCCAATCCTGGAATATGCAGCTCCAACCTGAAGTCCATACTAAGTTAAACACTAGACAAAGTTCGAGAAGATTCAGCGGTATGGCCCCAAACTCTTCCCGGAACTGAGAGGTATGAGCTACGAGGAGAGGCTAAAAGGGAGCTGAACTTTACGTTCCTTGAAAACAGAAGAGTAAGGGGAGACATGATAACCACCTACAAATTTCTCAGTGGGAATTGACAGGGTGGACAAAAACACAAACTCTTTACCACGGATGGAACACGAACATGATGTTTCTGTGTGCAGATTTGGGACCAGACACTCTAATATTTTCCATGTGTAGATTTATTATGTATTTCTCCCGCCCGCGCTCAAAAGAATACAGATTTAGGCATTTTAGTCAGTCGCAGTAATTTAGATGGTTTTTTGAGTATATTCTACCAGTAAAGGATTTTTGCACTCTCTCCAGGTCAGCAATTTCTCCAGCTTTGAAACGGGCTGTCATTGTGCAACAGTATTCCACTCCAGAGATCACCAGCGTATTGAAGAGTATCATCATTGGTACGGCACCTCTAGTGTGAAAGGGTCTTGTTATCCAACCTGTCATTTTTATTCCAGTTGTGACGGCTACTTTATTGTGTTCTTTAAAAATAAAGTCTTCCAAGATTACACACAAATCCTTTACATTGCTGTTACGTTCTATGGTATGATTTGACTGAGTTTTGTACGTGCTTTAAGTTTTGATATTTTTTTGAACATAGCGCAGGAGCTATGAGTAGGAGAGAACTTATCTTCATTATATATCGTATTATTTTTTGTGGTCTATTGAAAGACCTGATTTACATTAGTTTAGAGGTTTGCTGTGTTCTCTATGTTATCTACTCCCATAAAAACCCAAATATCATCTGCAAAGGATGATACGGAACTATAGTTTGTGTTATTGTCTGTCTAATATGAGAATGAGAAAGAGTACTGGAGCAAGCACAGTACCCTGGGGGACGGAGCTATTCACGGTTGATGATCCGGATTTTATCTTGTTTACTATTACATATTGGGTTCTGTTCGTTAGGAATTTTAGATCCATTTTCCTATTATTCCGGTGATTCCTTTTGAACGCATTTTTTGCGCAATAACACTATGGTCACATTTGTTGAAGGGTTTTGAGAAATCTTTGTACATTACGTCAGCTTTGTACATGACTTCCCTGGCATCTAAGGCCATGTCATAGTGGTCCAGCAATTGTGAGAGGCAAGAGCGCCCTGATCTGAAACCATGTTGTCCAGGGTTATGTAGACGCTGTGATTCCATGTATTTTGTGATATTACTTCTTATCACTCTTTCAAACATTTTTATGATGTGTGATGTTAGGGCTATCGATCTAAAAATTTTTGTCTTTGCTTTATTCCTTCCTTTATGGAGTGGTGCTATTTCTGCTGTTTTTTAGTATGTCAGGGATATCGCCAGTATATAAGCTCCGCCTCCAAATTTTTTTTAGGGCCTGTGATAGTAATTTTTCATAGTTCTTGATAAATATGGAATTCTAGGAATCAGGGTCTGGTGCAGAGTGTATAGTCTATAGCTTCTTCAAAATCAAGTGGAGTTAAGGTGACATCTGATATATGATTTGATGTTCGTATCACATTCTTGAAGAATTCGTTTGGGTTATCAATCTTCAAGGTGTTTAATAAGAATTTCTACTTTACAAAATCAGCCGTATTATAATTATATTTTTATGATACAATTGCAACGCTACAAATGTCAGGCTGTTAAAGACGCTATTTACTGCTAGTAGTGGTCTTGCGGGTCTCCATCTTGGCTGTAAGTCGTTTACAGTCTGGCTGATATGTTGTGAGAGCTGTACGAACTACTCCGTCAGGTGTTGGTGTGTGTGTAAGGATCACACGAGACTTCCGCTTCACAAACTTCATTACAGAGTTCAGTGATTCATAACAGTGTGTTGTGCTGAAAATTGTGAAGAACCACACACTAGTTTTCTTTAGTTCAGGATATTTTATTTCTGGAACTTGGTTTCCAGAACTCAATTGTAGACTTGAACTTATGGATCATGTTCAGATCCGGGTCCTCCTGGAATTCCATTAGTTCCATTTCCACAGCAGATGATTCCGGAACTAGAGGTTCGGGAACTGGACAGTCACCATTGACCACATTAACCATGGATGGAGTGACAAGAAAGGCAAAGTCGAGCTTCAGCTTCTGCAAGTCATCAAGCCTGGCTGGCAAATTATCAAGCATTCCTTGTAATTTATCTTTGTATTCTTCCAGTTTATTGTCTTATATTTCAGTACCATTGGGACGTGTTCTGTGAGAGCGCAGTAACTGTCCTGGCAGCTCTTGTGCCAAACGCCCAGTAAAACAAAAAACAAAAAGGAGAGAAAAATTAAAATAAATCTGCTGGAACTTTTACGGTGTGCAAACTGTCGGTAAAGAACAACAGAATAAACACTTTAAAATATTTAATATAACAAAACTTAACAAACATTTACTTTAATATTACAAAATTAATACTGAATAAGTAAATACAAAAAAACATTAACCCTTTGGCTTAAACACAATTAAAAGAAAAATATGGATAAGTGAATTTTACGATAATAAAAAAGGTGCACAACACTCTTTATGCAAAATGCTCTAAGCGTCTACCGTCACTTGTAGTAAGAACGTCAAGGTGAGGGCAAGATGCGAGAGCTCTGAGCACTATAATGATAATCTGCTGACTGGGTCATAGGCAGGTCCTTATATACAGGCTGGTGACGTCACAGTGGCGCGAAGCAGGGGCTGTAGACGATGAACCGAACCGGCCCCGTAAGTGGTATTTTGCTGGTGGTAAACGAGGAGCCGGCGAGTTGCAGGTGCGCATCTCTCGTGGATGGTCGGGTGAAGGGACGGGGGGAAGGAGTGACTAGACAATTCGTATTGGCACGTATTGTTGGCGTTTGCTTGATGTTGATTCTTGATGTTGAAGCATACTCTTATAGAAGGCAGAAGGAACAGACAAAATCCATTGCTCTGCAGGGGGAAAACTGTAACAATCAGGAAATGTATTTACTCTCGTACTGAGATAGGGGCAGTGAATCAAGTTTCTTGAAAATATATCTCCTTGAAAAATTCTTATTTTACTCTGAAAGCTGAGAATTGTGTGAATACGGTCAGAAATAATCTTATCTTTCCCCTGGAGTGCCAAGTTGAGAGTTTGTAGATGATTCATTATATCGGGAAGGGACATCAGATCTTGTATCCATTCATCATTTTCCAGCTGAGGGTAGGATAATTTCCAATTATTAAATAATAATAGGCGCCAACAGATCCACAAACCTACTCAAGCATTGCTGGTGTACAGTCACCTCACACTGGAATAGAAAGAGACGTCACTAGGTTTATCACAAGCTCCAATTCTTCAATAAAATTTCTGAACCGTCGGTGGGTCTTCCCATTTGCGCGTATGAAATTGATAATTTCAAGGACAGCTTTCATAGCATCTTAGTACCTGATGTATCTGGCTGTAAAGTGTTCACGATGAACAAAGAGGAACTGAAAAGCTGGGATCACTTTTTATAAGTTCAACTAATCCTACATTTTCCCCACCATTGCAGGTATTCACCATATTCAACTCCATATTCATCCAGAATCTGTTGTAACACTGACGAATTTATTCAGTGGAATAAAGTTCTCGGTGGCACTAGAAATATTCTCAAGCCGCATATCTCTTCGAAAAAAGTGGAAGAGATGCTGACTAGAACGTTCCCTCTATAGTGCAAGAAAACGAATCGCAGAACAACTTGAACGCCCCACCCTATCTCAAGAACGACAAAGAAAGCTGTGTAGGGAAATATAAACGATTGAACTAAATCTACAAGAATCATAAAATCCAGGAGAGGCAGAGATAGCAGAAGGCCATCAGAGATAAATCCGAAATACTTTTTCTTCTATGCAAAATTTGAAACAAAAACTACATCCTGTATTAGACCCCTGCGAAAGGGAGATAGAACTTTCACAGATGACAACGAAGAAATGAACGAAATACTGAGGCAACAGTAAGTCTGCAAAGGTGGTGATCTGAGCTGATTCCAGCCACTTCATTACATTCTGTTTCCAGTTAGCCCTTAAATATCTCAAATTTTTTGGTTTACATCATTCACATATTTGTGTTTTTGTAATTACTGAAAGTAATACAAATTACCAGTTTAAAACGGCATATAATTCTTTTTAAATAATTTTTATAATTATTGTAATTCTTGTTAACAAAATGTGTAACAATAATATCGCAAGTGTAAAATTTGTTCCTGTGCTGAGGCTCACAAACACCTGAGCTTCATCATTTGTGGCTCTTACAGTAAGTAGACTGGCCGCCCCTGTCACCAGTTATGTCACATATAAAAGGCCACTAAACTCAGCCACACAGGAAATAAGATCAGCCAAAAGAAACTACGAAAGAAAATTTGAGCAAAAAGGAAGATCCAAAGTTGTTATATGCTTATATAAGAAGTAAAACAAAGGACTCGAAAGGACCCTTAAAAGATGAGACTAATCAAGTTATAATGGACGATTAATGGGCAACAAACACTCTGAATGAATATTTTACATTATTGTTCACACTAGAAAGGTTAGATGACATCCCATCACCCACACAAATGGTTGAAAGAGGCGAAGAGAGCGAATTAACGGATTTACTCCAGACGTGAGACACAATCAGGAAGAGCATTGACAAACTAAAAGGACTCGAAAGCCCCAGGTGTGGATGGAATTCAATCCAGTCATAAAGGAACTGGCAGATGCACAATACCTAACACTGAAACCTCCCTTTTCAGAAATTATAAATATACAGGGGTATAAACCCATGGAACAGCCTACCTGCTGAAGCCGTAAATGCCAAGATTGTTGAATTTCAAAATCCAACTGGAGAAGATTATCAAGGCAAATGATGGCAAAAACGAGGCCACTAGTGTCAGTAGTTCTCAGGTAAATTCAGGTAAACTTTGAATATATGCAGCATTGGTACGCTAAATAATGTGACTATAGGTATTTTGGTTCCTGAGGACGGATTGCTGGATCAACATCCTCCAAATTGTTCAGTATGTTAATTAAAAGTTTTGACGAGATCCGCCCTGTCATATCTGGTTTGCAGTGTTAACTGTGTGGCCCTCAACCGTTTCTGGTGTGTGAGTTCAGTTTGCTCTGGAATGATTTTCGTTGCCTAGTATTGAACTTTCTCCAAAGAAGCTCAGTTTATTAGAAGATGAGGTCTCTATGCTTAGATTCAATAATCCAAGTGGGGGCACACCAGAAATTTATACAATTGAATAACTACCTTCTTTTGGTAAAATCAGTAGGAGCCATGAGGTGTGAATGGCTCCACACCGCTGGAGCCATTCGGACCTATGCTTCAGATACTCCTAAGCAGACGCCTTACACCACTACACCACGACATGGTCAAAAGCAATGCATCCTTTGGCTCCTACTGATTTTCTCATTGATACATCTCGTTAATGTGATGTATTTGTGTATATGAAGAGAAGCACAGGAGAGAGAGTGTTCTAGACTACAAGCCAGAGTGCATGGGGTGCAATGTGTGAAACCCTGGCTAGGCTCCGGTGTAAGCCTCGGGAACCCTAGAGGACTCGGGAACCCTAGAGGTTTAAGGCGTGTGCTTGGGAGTACCCAGAGCATTGGTTCGAATCCTCCTTAAGGCTCCAACTGATTTTATCATAGATGCATCATGTTAATGTGATTTCAATTTCACTACTTTCTTTTCAATAAAGTCGAAGGTATGCTTGATTATTCTAAGGATTTTGTTAGTTTTTTTTTACTGCCGCTTCCACTTGTTGTGCAACTTTCAGTGAATGGTGGGTTCTGATTCCAAGGTCCTTTTCTTCCTCCATCTGCTGCGAGATAATGTTGTTAATTTGGTAGTTGGGACGTGGATTGTTATGCCCCACGAGAAAGGTCTTGCAATTTTTCCATATTAAAAAGCATTTACAAATTTGCAGATGTGGTTTGAAATATTCTAATCTATGTCATTGATGACTATGACAAAGAGTTGACCAAAAAATGGACCCTTGCGGTACCTCACTCATCACAATTCTCCATTCAGATTCCTTCCCGTTTGGCACGACCCTTTCTTTTTTGTTTAACCATTGTTTTATCCATTCTAGTATTCTACCATGTTCCTTTTTTTTTCCTTGCTAGTCTTTAATGTCTTATCAAAAGTTTCAGGCAGTCCATGTATACTACATCTAGCAGAAGTTCTTTGTCTGAGTAGCTGGTTACTGGTCCAAAAATGTGAGCAGGTTTGTAAGGCAGGATCTGTTAAAAATAATATTGCGTTGATTTTACAAGATTTACAAGATCACTGTGAGATGGTGAATGATTCCCTCCCTTAGGATTCTCTCCATGAGCTTGTAGATGTGTGATGTCAAACTTATCGGAAGGTAGTTTTCTGCCGAGCTCTTTCTACCTTCTTTGAAAATACGGGTGACATTTGAATATTTCCAATCTAGGGAAGCTATCCCCAGGTGGGTGAAAAACCATCGCCTGTTCTCAGTTCTGTATTGTGGCTTGTCGTGCTTGAGACCGTTGTTCCATGTTTGTGTTACATCTGACCTTTCGAACATAATTGTCCAGATCAACATCTTACAATTTGTTCAGTATTTTATTAGTTTCAATGAGATCTGGTCTATCATGCCTTGTCTGCAGTGTAGCCTTCCTGTAATGTTCGTGTAACTGCCCTGTGGCCTTCAACCGTTCTTGGTGCGAGAAATGACTTAGCTCTGGAATGATTTGTGTTGCCCGGTGTTGCACTTTATGCAGAACAGCTATGTCCTTCTGAAGATGAGGTCGTCTTGCTTGGATACAATAATTCAAATGAGGGCACACCAGAGATTTATACAATTGAATCACTACCTTCTTTCCCACAAAGTCAAATGTACACTTGATTGTTCCAAGGGTTTGGTTGTCTGTTTTGACTGTTGTTCCTAACTGTTGTGGAACTTTCAGTGAATGGTGGACTTTGACTCCAAAGTTTTTCTCAAAATGAATCTGCTCTAATGTAATGATATTAATTTAATAGTGGTGGCGTGGGATGCTATGGCCCCATGCTGGGTCTTGCATCTCTCAATATTAAAAATCATTTGCCAGTCTTCTCACCATTTGTGGAGTTCATGTACATTTCATTGTAAGGCTCCAATATCATTATTATTTCCCACTTTACCATATTTCTTTGTGTAATCTGCAAATTTTATGTGTGTTTTTTATAATATTCTCGTCTATGTCATTTATGTAAATGGCAAATAGGGTTGGCTCCAAAATGGGCACCTGTGGGCAAAATTGGCACTTAACACATTTCTCTAGTCATATTCAGTCCCATATAATATGGTCCATTGTTTTCTTTGTTTCAACCTTCGTTTTATCAATTCCATACTTATACTTTTATACTTAGTCTACCATTTATTCCATGGGCCTGTAATTTCCTTGCCAGTCTTTCACGTGGTACCTTATCAAAGGCTTTAGCAAAATCCATGTATTCTACATCCACCGGAAGTCCGTTGTCTGAGTAGCTGGTGACCGTTTCCAAAAACGTGAGCAGGTTTATAAGGCAGGATCTATTCTTGACAAACCCATGTTGTGTCGACTTTACAAGATTGTTCAGTGAAAGATGGTAAATTATTTCCTACCTTATGATTCTCTCCATGAGCTTGCAGATGTTTGTTGTCAAGCTGATTGGACGGTAATTTTATGCTGAGCTCTCTCTGTCCTTTTTGAAAATGCGGGTGACATTTGCATATTTACAATCAAGGACGACTATCCCTTGGTCCAGAGATTTTGTGAAAAGTTATTTCAGCAGTAGGCATAGTTCCTCTGCCAGTTCCTTTATAACTCTGGATTAGAGTCCATCCACATCTAAGGCTTATGAGTCTTTTAGTTTGTTGTTGATTTTCCTGATTATATCGCATGCTATGGGGATATCCCTAACTTCATTCTCTTTGCCTCCTTTAAACATCTGTGTGGGTGATGGGATGTCATCTAACCTTTCTAGTGTGAACACTGTTGTAAAATATTCGATCAGTGTTTGCTGCCCTTTAATCGTCCATTATAACGTGGTTAGTCTCATCTTTTAAGGGTCCTACGAGTCCTTTATTTTGGTTTTACTTCTTATATGAGTATAGAACGATTTTGGACCTTTGTTTATGTTATGGGCAAGTTTGCTGTCGCAGTTTCTGTTGGCTGATCTGATTTCTTGGGTGGCTGAGTTTAGTGTCTGTTTACCTATAGTATACATAGTTAAAATTTATTGCTCCTTATTTAAATATTTTTTATGATTTTACGGCTTAATATTTACGAGTTTAGTGAACTCGTCAGCGATGATGATAGATGTTTACAGCTGAATGCTCTCTTTACTAACATGGAAATAATTATGACTGTTTAATAAGTCTCCATTTACTGTCAACTCATGTGTCAGCCCATGATTTAAACCTCTATTATAGAGTGTAACCAGTTAAAGGTTAGCACGAATGAGAAAGTTTTTGCTTCTCAATAAATTATAATAAACACTATAAACAGCGCTTTGTCCTAGGTTCGTATCCTGGCCGGGGAAGATTTACTGGGCGTAAATCCTTGACTTTAGTCTTTGTTTACCCAACAGTAAAATGGGAACCTGGTTGTTAAACGATTTGGCGGGTCGTATTCCGGGGGAACATAGGATTAAGGACCTGCCCGAAATGCTACGCGTGCTAGTGGCTGTACAAGAATGTAAGAACTCTTGTATATATAAATAACATAAATAAATAATAATGATTCTTGTGCCAAACGTTCGGTTTGTTGGAACGAAAATAGAAAACGATGTGACCTTTGAATGACTATGAGTACACTACTGCAAACATGATAGATATGGTGTCCACTGCTAATCACACGATGTGTATGGGGTCCACTACCGCCCACTGGATATGTATGGGGTTCACTACTGCCAACAGGACGGATATAGTTTAGTTTATTAATTATCCTATACCATCATTTTTATATTCCACTTTCATCTCACTGTGATTATTTTTTTTAATTTGAATTTTTATTATAATTGTTCATTATACATTTTATTATAATTTACCATGCAACACCTTCCCCATATTCTAAAATAAAAATAAGAATATCCTTAAGGTATTATCCATTCTTACTCCATGCAATCTACCATTGGAGTCTCCTACCGCTAACAGGATAAGTGTGAGGTCCATTATCGTCAACGGGAACGGTATGGTGTCCATTTCCAGATACGAGATGGGCATAGGGACCATAATTAAATCCACAGGATGGGTATGGAATCCATTACAACTCATGGGATGGGTATGGGGATCCTCTGTCTCACACAGCATAGACATGGGGTCAACTAAAGTTCAGAGGATGGGTGTGTGGTCCACACCCATCCCCTGAGCTGTAGATGGGTGTGTGTGTGGGGGGGGGGGGTGGGGGGTGTAATACAGTAGCCTCGCCGGCCGGCCCGACTCACTCAACATCCTATCAATATAAATAAATATATACTAATAACATAGTCTACATAATATCGTATAATATGACAGGTATAACATAATAACATACCCAGGAATATGAGGACATAATGCAAGATATAGCAAAATCAATATATAATGACTGTACATTGACCTTAAGGAATGACCACAATATATACCAGGCATAACTGGTATATGCTGGATCATAACATCCCTCCATCACTAAGAAATATGCACAATGTAAGTGAACTCATTCTAATACCTGACATGGACAGCGATATGAAAATACCCTTTACCATCGAGCATTTATAAGGAGGAGGTGACCACTCGTTATAGGAAAAATACCAAATAGTCAAAGCACTGGCTAAATATCTCCAGTCGACCACCAAATTGAGTCACATCTGACCCGCGCCACATTTATACCTGGCGCCATCAACAGCTGAACACAGAAAACAAATGCCTCGTCGAAACACCAAGGATCAGCTGACGCCATAAACACAACACACCGCCCTACGGTGCGGCAAGTCTCCCTCTACCATCCAACTCTGTTTTAGTCGCCGCTCCTCTGTCTGCAGCACAACGCAACAAGCACTTTTGAAACTCTTCTCATCCTCAACATAAAGGCGTCTCCCAACACCTGTACTGGTGCAGTCATCGAGAGGACAAACCCTTCATGCAAACTGCACCTACTATCAAGAAGAAGAATTAAACACCAGGTGAAGGCATAGTAGTACATAATATAATAGACCACCACCAAAATTTTCCTAGAAATATAAATATGTAGAGGCATACAATGAACAACGACGACACAAAAAAATGCATATCAACACCCTGAACAATAAAGTTCAATAAGGATAGAACACATCTATAATAGTAACTTCTCTACTCATATTAGTCTAGCACTGTTTACTGCCAAAGTACATCAACAGAAGCACAGGCATGCAAAGTCAGGATATCTCGGGGTGGTCCCTTAACTCTCGGGGACTTCTGAAGGAAAACACCGGGACAAGGCATCAGCAGAACATTAAATTTTCCAGGAGTATGTTGGACATGGAGATTACATTCCTGTAAAAACAGTGACCACCGTAGGATTTCTGATTTTTAAGTTTCATCTTATTTATAAACACCAATTGGTTATGATCCAAAAAAGATATCAACTTTATTTCCCTGCAGGTAATTCTCAAATTTCTTACATGCTAAGACAAGACCATAGGTCTCTTTTTCTACTACAGAATAATTTCTTTCCGCCTTATTAAACTTCTTTAAAAAATAATACATGGGATGTTCCACTCCATCAGGTCCAACTTGGAGTAAGACGGCTTCTGCACGCAAGTCGGAAGCATCTACGTACATCATGAAAGGTTTATATAACTGAGGGCTAGCGAGAACTGGGGATGAGGACAAGATACTTTTTAAGTTATCAAAGGCATCTTGGCCTTGGGTAGTCCATTTATATTTAACCCTTTTATGCAACAAATCTGTTAAAGGTGAAGATATAACATAAAAGTTTGTGCAGTATCTTCGGTCGTAGCCACTCATCCCCAAGAAGCACTGTACCTGCTTTTTGTTAGTCAAGATAAGGTAATTAACAATATCACTAATCTTGTCCTGTAAAGGCATTGCCTTACCTGCCCCAACCTCGTGCCCCAGATAGACAATTGTTCCCCCTCTGCGAAATTACATTTTCGTGGGTTTACAGTAAGGTTAGCATTTGTGAAAGTGGTAAATAATCTTCTCAACCCCTGTAAATGTTCCTGCCAGGAATTACTAAACAAGATTCGCAACTTCCTGGTACTTTTTTAGTTTGGAGTGAATCTCGCACAGCAAATGTCCTCCCACGGTGAGAGAAACGTTCCCTCCATGAGTCTCTCCCGCAGCAACAGGAGAGGTCCTCTCACCTGATTCGGGGAAACAGACCTGTGATATTTATATAGCAAATTATTAATTTACATTAAACTTTATAGTAATTTATTTATGAATTTATTTTTACGTTAATTTATTCATTTCGGTAGTAAACTGTATGATGTATATATTGGACTGTATGATTTATGTCCCACAGATCACTTCCATTCACATTCTGGGGGTTTATGATTTATATACATAGTCTAGCAATCAAAATTATTGGTTGTAGACATTCACTACAGTATTAGACTACACATATTAGTAATTAAATGGGGAGGCCTTATCTTATATGGCTGATTTTGGCTTAGACTACAAGTATGAACACGGATGAAAACTCCTTGTGACATCAACACTGGTGTACTAGGTAACTTGTGTTAATTCTGCTTCTTCTTCTTCCCCTTCAATTACACCTGTCAACGGGCACTCACAATAAGGGGAGTAATCCTAATATGACAGCTGTATCAGAGGAAATATAGGCACTTTGCGACAGCCGCCTGCTATCGCTGTACCTATCGATGATTTCTGTGTTGTTTGTTAAGATTTCTCTGGTGATGGTCTGGTTGTGAGAAGAGATTATATGTTCCTTGATGGAGCCCTGTTGTTTATGCATTGTTAGTCGCCTGGAAAGAGACGTTGTTGTCTTGCCTATATGCTGAGTTCTTTGGGGCTTACAGTCCCCAAGTGGGCATTTAAAGGCATAGACGACGTTGGTTTCCTTCAAGGCGTTCTGCTTGGTGTCTGGGGAGTTTTTCATGAGTAGATTTGCCGGTTTTTTGGTTTTATAGTAAATTGTCATTTGTATTTTCTGATTTTTGTCTGTAGGGATAACGTTCCTATCCACAATATCTTTCAGGACCCTTTCCTCCGTTTTATGAGCCGTCGAAAAGAAGTTCCTGTAAAATAGTCTAATATTGGGTACAAGTGTTGTGTTTGTTGACTCTTCAGAGGTTGCATAGCGTTTCACCTTTCTTTTTATGACGAGTTTAACAAAACCGTTTACGAAGCCGTTGTTGACTAGGGCCTGCCTAGGATATTTATATAATAAATATCGTTGTTGACTAGGATATTTATATGATAAATATCCCGCAGGATAATAAAAATAATGAACAAAAATGTAATGGACAATAAAAGTTATGGACAACAAAAGTAATGGACAACAAAAGTAATGGACAACAAAAGTAATGGACAACAAAAGTAATGGACAATAAAAGTAATGGACAACAAAAGTAATGGACAACAAAAGTTACGGACAACAAAAGTAATGGACAACAAAAGTTATGGACAACAAAAGTAATGGACAACAAAAGTAATGGACAACAAAAGTAATAGACAATAAAAGAAATGGGCATTAAAAGTAATGGACAACAAAAGTAATGGACAATAAAAGTTATGGACAACAAAAGTAATGGACAACAAAAGTAATGGACAACAAAAGTAATAGACAATAAAAGAAATGGGCATTAAAAGTAATGGACAACAAAAGTAATGGACAATAAAAGTAGTAAACAAAGGAAACATGAACAGAAGCGTAAATATAAAAAATGTAAGAGACACATAAATATTTGACAATATATTAAATAGACAATGAAATTAACAAAATTAAATACCTCTAAGGGGCCCGGTGCACGTGCACCAAAACGTCCTCAAACACACTCAGTTTGTGTTGTGCATCTTCATGGTAAATGCTCCAACTTTTCCTAATGGATCAACATTATACAATGGAAAGAAAAAAAATGAAAAAACAGCAAATTTCACAACTTCAAATTAGTAACTAATGTCTTATAATGAGACCAATTGATATTTTATTCATTATGGTCCCAGAATGGCATATAACGTTCATGTTCCTTGCCGAAAATTATTGTTTAAGAGTATAGTTTACTCTAAAACATTTTTTGAATGTGGCCTTCCAAATGTCTGCCAAATTTATACGCAAAATATTTATAATTCCAAAAGTTATGGCTTTATGACTAAACGATGACATGGAAACATTAGAACTAAGAACTCTGCACATAGTAGGTAAAAATGGTGAGAATCGGTCAGAAACTAAATTTTTTAGTAAAGTCATAAATTTGAAATTCCTGTTTTAGAGATAATTGAAGTTGAAGATATTGACAATGATTATGAGTAGTTTTAATTAATGAATTCTCTTGTATGTTTTAATAAACATTTCTTGGCACTCGTACTCGAATATAAGAAAGTTGTAGGTCAACATGTGTTGATATGATGTCAAGAAAAAATAACCCACCAAAAAACTAAATATAGGGATACGTTAGTGATAACTGTAAAACAGACACTGGGCCCCTTAAGTGTCTAACAGTAGGTTAGACATATACATGAATGAGATTGGGTGGATATAAATAGGAGCTGCCTCGTATGGGCCAGTAAGACTTATGCAGTTACCTTCATTCTTATGTTCTTTAAGGAAACATATGTATTGCAGTAACTTGATTGCCCATATATAAGTGATAAGGATCTCATCTGGTCCTCATTCATCAATACAACCTAATTACACAAAGAGAATAGAGTTTGAAATCTGTAAATAAATCGGCCAAAAAGAAATAAAAGTCACAACTTCTGCCCAGGAGAGGAGAAAAAAAGTGGTTGTCATCTTTTCGTACAGAGGGACATAAGAAATATTGCCATTGGGCAATGTATTTATATAATATATAATAAAATGCAGCATAATAACTCATTATTGTGTGTGACATCTGGTCCTCCAGGTGGCACCAGCTGCATATACAATTTGTAGACCTTTCTACTACTTGTCTTGTTTGTGAACCAGACAGGTGCATGCATCTCCTTATCCCTAATTGCTAGTAAATAGGAGGTGTTATGGTTATTATCACTACCGGTTACTGCCAATCGCGGACGCATTTAATAAAAAAAATCGTATAAAAAATCCATTTCTTAACATATTGGGATGAAATTTTCACGAAGCTAATGTCAAATAACGGGAGATCTGTGTAAAATTTTCACTATTTTTCATACTTGGAAAAATACTCCTCGTACAACGGGCCCCTTAAATGGCAAAAAGCATAGCTATGGTACGGCTATATTTCTAGTTAAGATTAAGAAAGCCTTGAGTTAGAAAGTATTCCAGAGTTATGGGTCCAGCTACTGGTTGTCCAGCTGATAACCCACAGTGGGGTTACAGAGGCAGATGGTGGGTTCACCAACTGAACCCCATTGTTCATTCAGCTAAGCAAGTAACACTCTTCTGAATCTAGTTACACAATTTTTAAATGTTACATACTTTTATACGTGCATATATATGTATATACATACATACATACATACATACATACATACATACATACATACATACATACATACATACATACATACATACATACATACATACATACATACATACATACATTCATACATACATAAATACATACATACTTGTATTCACTTACACACACATATATATACATACATACACATACACAAAGAGACATACTGAAAGTATGTCATACATACACATACACATACTGAAAAAGCGTGCAGGAGCACTTTGCTTGCCACTCTCCATAGTGTATAGTAGGTCACTGGAAACGGGAGACCTACCAGAAATATGGAAGACTGCTAATGTAGTACCAATATGCAAAAAGGGTGACAGACAAGAGGCACTGAACTACAGGCCAGTGTCCTTAACTTGTATACCATGCAAGGTGATGAAGAAGATTGTGAGAAAAACCCTAGTAACACATCTGGAGAGAAGAGACTTCGTGACAACCCATCAACATGGGTTCAGGGAGGGTAAATCTTGCCTTACAGGCTTGATAGAATTCTAAGATCATGTGACAAGATTAAGCAAGAAAGAGAAGGATGGGCGGACTGCATTTTTTTGGACTGTCGGAAAGCCTTTGACACAGTACCCCATAAAAGGTTGATACATAAGCTGGAGAAACAGGCAGGAGTAACTGGTAGGGCGCTCCAGTGGATAAGCGAGTACCTAAGCAATAGGAAGCAGAGAGTTACAGTGAGGGGTGAGACCTCAGAATGGCGTGAAGTCACCAGTGGAGTCCCACAGGGCTCTGTGCTTGGACCTATCCTGTTTCTGATATACGTAAATGATCTCCCAGAGGGTATAGACTCATACCTCTCAATGTTTGCTGACGACGCCAAAATTATGAGAAGGATTAAGACAGAGGAGGACAGCTTGAGGCTTCAAGAAGACCTGGACAAGCTGCAGGAATGGTCGAACAAATGGTTGTTAGAGTTTAATCCAAGCAAATATAATGTAATGAAGATAGGGGTAGGAAGCAGGAGACCAGATACAAAGTATCATTTGGGAGATGAAATACTTCAAGAGTCAGAGAGAAAGAAAGACCTGGGGGTTGATATCACGCCAGACCTGTCCCCTGAAGCTCATATCAAGAGGATAACATCAGCAGCATATGCCAGGTTGGCTAACATAAGAACGGCCTTTAGAAACATGTGTAAGGAATCTTTCAGACCATTATATACCACATATGTCAGACCAATCCTGGAGTATGCGGCGCCAGTATGGAGTCCATATCTAGTCAAGCATAAGACTAAACTGGAAAAGGTTCAAAGGTTTGCCATCAGACTAGTACCCAAGCTGAGAGGTATGAGCTACGAGGAGAGACTACGGGAATTAAACCTCACTTCGTTGGAAGACAGAAGAGTTAGGGGGGACATGATCACCACATTCAAGATTCTCAAGGGAATCGACAGGGTTGATAAAGGCAGGCTATTTAACACAAGGGGCACACGCACTAGGGGACACAGGTGGAAACTGAGTGCCCAAATGAGCGACAGAGATATTAGAAAGAAATTTTTTAGTGTCAAAGTGGTTGACAAATGGAATGCATTAGGAAGTAATGTGGTGGAGGCTGACTCCATACACAGTTTCAAGTGTAGATATGATAGAGCCCAATAGGCTCAGGAACCTGTACACCTGTTGATTGAAGGTTGAGAGGCGGGACCAAAGAGCCAGAGCTCAACCCCCGTAAGCACAACTAGGTGAGTACAACTAGGTGAGTACAAATACATATATCACTAGCCCATTTATATCATGTGATTCAAGATGAGCCTGGCAAGTCTGTATGAAAGGCATTATATCTATGGTGAGTCAGTTACCCGGTTACTAATCTTGCTCCACACCCACCCAAATGGGCGGCAACTTTACAGGCAAGTACTTGCATTATCTACAGTGGATGGGCTGCATTGGCTATTTCATAGTTTTTCCAGTGTCGGTCTTCCTCATTGGTATTTTACCACCTCTGACAAAGAAATCTTTGATTAACATATTGGAATACTTACAAACTTGACGCAGTTGAAAGGAAAGAATCTGCCTATTCCTGGTGAACCAGTTTTCACGGAAACAGTGAGTTTTCCAGACCCAGAAGCTCTGATAAGGTCTAATCTTCACGAATAACTATGTAATTGGACACGAATTTTCCTAATGTTTTCAGTAGATACTTTGGTACCTCTTCTGTGTGCTGCTTTGTTTTCACCTGCTTGCTTGAAGTTTGTAATTCAGCTGCTCCCGTAGTTCCTTAACCACGAGTTGACACGGTCCGCTCATTTGGTTTCAAGGGGAAATTTCGTGAGGAAATAATGACAGCAGCTAGGAGTTTTTATTGGTCTGATTCATCTTGGGAGACAGTTTGTTGCAATTGCAAGGTATTAAGTGGGTTTTAAAAGCTGGCAAATATTCTCTCCTTCATATTTTTTTTAACCAACCACTTGGGCTGGACGGTAGAGCGACGGTCTCGCTTCATGCAGGTCGGCGTTCAATCCCCGACCGTCCAAGTGGTTGGGCAACATTCCTTCCCCCCTCCCCCGTCCTATTCCAAATCCAGTGCTATGTAGTTGTAAGGGCTTGGCGCTTTACCCTTATTTTTTTCCCTCTCCTATTTTCTAGTGGTTTCAATGTAATTCAGGTTTTAAACTTTGAACTGAAGAGAGCTTAGTTTCATGTAGGAAAAGATTATCTTCGTTGGCCAGTTCTTGATTTTGGGAAGTAATCCTGAGTTTATAACTAATTATTCAATACATTTTTCACAATATACAGCATCAGAAATACCTAAGCACAACTGCACTAAACAGATAGCAACAATGGTAAATGTTAACAAGTCTATGATTATATATAAGAGCCTTCTGTCTCATAGATATTTTAATAGGAACCAAATGTTTGATCATCTTGCGACTTGGTCCTGCAGGCCCTAGAAGACATAGAGACCGGAGAGGCGTAGCGAGGCGGCCAGGGCCTGGGTGGTGCCGGGTTGACCCTGTGGCGCTGAGAACATGGTCCAGGGGTTGCCAGCGCTGACGTTCCTCTCGTGAAGTTCTCGAATCAGTGTCTCAATACCCTCGCCTGCAAGCATCAGGAGACGTGAAGGCCAAACCTGGCTATGTCACACATCTAAATAGCAACTTATATCAGAGAAATACAATATGGATTAATTAATATTTTGCTGAGATGAGCAGCACGTCTGGTTAATTTGAAGTATATAAGCATTATAGCTTGCATTAATCCAAACCAGTGTGCTAAAATTGATCTGGGTTAATAAGGACTCATAATAACTTGTTTAGTCAAAGGCAATGTTGGGTAATCAGTGCCCAGAATTATACTAGACGCACCTCAACAAAGTATACTAATACAATAATAATAATGATACTAGAGACCAAAGAAGAGCATCAAGGAACTCTGGTTGTTCCGGAAATGCATCAAAATATATACGTACTGGTGAGAAGAGTACCCAGGAAGGTCAGGTCATCATAGTGCCCACCTCTGGAGTGAGGACATAATTGACTTATCAGATCACAACACCATACAAGGTCGGGGTCGTCATCTGTGAGGTCACGGTGGATGGTCAGGGAAGCCGATCACCTTCGTATGGGAGAGAAGACATGGCGGCCACATCCATGCTGGTCGGCCTACTATGCAAGGCCCAATTTGCCTAATAAGCCAAGTTTTCCTAAATTAATATATTTTCTCTAATTTTTTTCTTATGAAATGATAAAGCTACCCATTTCATTATGTATGAGGTCAGTTTTTTATTGGAGTTAAAATTAACATAGATATATGACCGAACCTAACTAACCCTACCTAACCTAACCTATCTATTTAGGTTAGGTTAGGTAACCGAAAAAGTTAGGTTAGGTAAGTTAGGTAGTCGAAAAACAATTAATTCATGAAAACTTGGCTTATTAGGCAAATCGGCTCTTGCATAGTAGGCAGAGAAGTGCGTTCTGGCTACTAGGTACGACATTATATATATATATATATATATATATATATATATATATATATGTATATATATATATATATATATAGATATATATATATTATTAAATATGACCGAAAAAGTAAGATTAATAATTCTAACACGAATTTTCTCAATCTTTCGTACATTTCTTTTCACTGTTGGAGGTAATTCAAAAATCAATTCTCCAAAATTCATTTTTATTTCTAGTCTGACGCGACACTTGAGCGCGTTTCGTAAAACTTATTACATTTTCAAAGACTTTACACATACACAACTGAATAGAACTTACTTATCTCCGATTTGTTTATATTTACATTTGAGTGAGGTGGAAGGGGTGAGGTGGTATTTAATAGGGTATTAATTTCATCAACACAAGACAGAACACGAACCAATGGGTATTGAAATGGAAGTGATTGTAGAAAGCCTATTGGTCCATATTTCTTGATGCTTCTATATTGGAGCGGAGTCTTGAGGTGGGTAGAATATAGTTGTGCATTAATTGGCTGTTAATTGCTGGTGTTGACTTCTTAATGTGCAGTGCCTCGCAAACGTCAAGCCGTCTGCTATCGCTGTTGCTATCGATGATTTCTGTGTTGTTTACTAGGATTTCTCTGGCGATGGTTTGGTTGTGGGAAGAGATTATATGTTCCTTAATGGAGCCCTGTTGCTTATGCATCGTTAAACGCCTAGAAAGAGATGTTGTTGTCTTGCCTATATACTGGGTTTTTTGGAGCTTACAGTCCCCAAGTGGGCATTTGAAGGCATAGATGACGTTGGTCTCTTTTAAAGCGTTCTGCTTTGTGTCTGGAGAGTTTCTCATGAGTAGACTGGCCGTTTTTCTGGTTTTATAGTAAATCGTCAGTTGTATCCTCTGATTTTTGTCTGTAGGGATAACGTTTCTATTAACAATATCTTTCAGGACCCTTTCCTCCGTTTTATGAGCTGTGGAAAAGAAGTTCCTGTAAAATAGTCTAATAGGGGTATAGGTGTTGTGTTAGTTGTCTCTTCAGAGGTTGCATGGCGTTTCACTTTCCTTCTTATGATGTCTTCGACGAAACCATTGGAGAAGCCGTTGTTGACTAGGACCTGCCTTACCCTACAGAGTTCTTCGTCGACTTGCTTCCATTCTGAGCTGTGGCTGAGAGCACGGTCGACATATGCGTTAACAACACTCCTCTTGTACCTGTCTGGGCAGTCGCTGTTGGCATTTAGGCACATTTCTATGATCGTTTCCTTAGTGTAGACTGCAGTGTGGAAACCTCCGCTCTTTTCCATGACTGTTACATCTAGAAAGGGCAGCTTCCCATCCTTTTCCATCTCGTAAGTGAAACGCAGCACGGAACTCTGCTCAAACGCCTCCTTCAGCTCCTGCAGATGTCTGACATCAGGTACCTGTGTAAAAATGTCGTCAACATACCTGCAGTATATGGCCGGTTTCAAGTTCAGCCACAGCTCAGAATGGAAGCAAGTCGACGAAGAACTCTGTAGGGTAAGCCAGGTCCTAGTCAACAACAGCTTCTCCAATGGTTTCGTCGAAGACATCATAAGAAGGAAAGTGAAACGCCATGCAACCTCTGAAGAGACAACTAACACAACACCTATACCCCCTATTAGACTATTTTACAGGAACTTCTTTTCCACAGCTCATAAAACGGAGGAAAGGGTCCTGAAAGATATTGTTAATAGAAACGTTATCCCTACAGACAAAAATCAGAGGATACAACTGACGATTTACTATAAAACCAGAAAAACGGCCAGCCTATTCATGAGAAACTCTCCAGACACAAAGCAGAACGCTTTAAAAGAGACCAACGTCGTCTATGCCTTCAAATGCCCACTTGGGGACTGTAAGCTCCAAAAAACCCAGTATATAGGCAAGACAACAACATCTCTTTCTAGGCGTTTAACGATGCATAAGCAACAGGTCTCCATTAAGGAACATATAATCTCTTCCCACAACCAAAGCATCGCCAGAGAAATCCAAGTAAACAACACAGAAATCATCAATAGATACAGCGATAGCAGACGGCTTGACGTTTGCGAGGCACTGCACATTAAGAAGTCAACACCAGCAATCATCAGCCAATTAATGCACAACTATATTCTACCCACCTCAAGACTCCGCTCCAATATAGAAGCATCAAGAAATATGGACCAATAGGCTTTCTACAATCACTTCCATTTCAATACCCATTGGTTCGTGTTCTGTCTTGTGTTGATGAAATTAATACCCTATTAAATACCACCTCACCCCTTCCACCTCACTCAAATGTAGATATAAGCAAGTCGGAGATATGTAAGTTCTATTCAGTTGTGTATGTGTAAAGTCTTTGAAAATGTAATAAGTTTTACGAAACGCGCTCAAGTGTCACGTCAGACTAGAAATAAAAATGAATTTTGGAGAATTGATTTTTGAATTACCTCCAACAGTGAAAAGAAATGTACGAAAGATTGAGAAAATTCGTGTTAGAATTATTAATCTTACTTTTTCGGTCATATTTAATAATATATGTCTACAGGAAAGACTGCTACCAAAATATACTAATATATATATATATATATATATATATATATATATATATATATATATATATATATATATATATATATATATATATATATATATATATATATATATATATATATATATATATATGTCGTACCTAGTAGCCAGAACTCACTTCTCAGCCTACTATTCAAGGCCCGATTTGCCTAATAAGCCAAGTTTTCCTGAATTAATATATTTACTATAATTTTTTTCTTATGAAATGATAAAGCTACCCTTTTCACTATGTATGAGGTCAATTTTTTTTTATTGGAGTTAAAATTAACGTAAATATATGACCGAACCTAACCAACCCTACCTAACCTAACCTAACCTATATATATAGGTAAGGTTAGGTTAGGTAGCCAAAAAAAGCTAGGTTAGGTTAGGTTAGGTAGGTTAGGTAGACGAAAAAACATTAATTCATGAAAACTTGGCTTATTAGGCAAATCGGGCCTTGAATAGTAGGCTGAGAAGTGCGTTCTGGCTATTAGGTACGACATATATATATATATATATATATATATATATATATATATATATATATATATATATATATATATATATATATATATGTATATATATATATATATATATATATATATATATATATATATATATATATATATATATATATATATATATATATGTCGTACCTAGTAGCCAGAACTCACTTCTCAGCCTACTATTCAAGGCCCGATTTGCCTAATAAGCCAAGTTTTCCTGAATTAATATATTTACTATAATTTTTTTCTTATGAAATGATAAACCAACCCTTTTCTCTATGTATGAGGTCAATTTTTTTTTATTGGAGTTAAAATTAACGTAGATATATGACCGAACCTAACCAACCCTACCTAACCTAACCTAACCTATATTTATAGGTAAGGTTAGGTTAGGTAGCCAAAAAAAGCTAGGTTAGGTTAGGTTAGGTAGGTTAGGTAGACGAAAAAACATTAATTCATGAAAACTTGGCTTATTAGGCAAATCAGGCCTTGAATAGTAGGCTGAGAAGTGCGTTCTGGCTATTAGGTACGACATATATATATATATATATATATATATATATATATATATATATATATATATATATATATATATATATATATATATATATATATATATATATATATATATATATATATATATATATATATATATATATATATATATATATATATATATGTTCACAAACAAAACAACACCTACAGGAAAAACCTTTAAATATGAACTAATCCAAAATTATCAATTACTATACCTATCGCTCATAATCAATCTTTATTCCCTCAAAACTCCATATACATATATATATCGAGCCCCGGTAGTACAGTCGGCTTCGTTCTCGACTCACAATCGGGAATTCCAGGTTCAAATCCTTGGCACGACATAAATGGTTGGACCACGTTACCTATCACCTGATGCCTCTGTTCCCCTAGCAGTAAATAGGCCCCGGGAGTTAGTCAACTGTTGTGGGGTTGCATCCTGGGGAGGATCAGTACCTTGAAGGGGGGGAACCTCTGTATAAGCCTAACATGTATAATACACACAGAGATCACACTAACGTGATGCATCAAATGAACAAATCCACAAGACATAGCTCGGGTGCAGGGGGGAGTTGTGTAAAACCCTGGTTTATGCCTCGGAGAGGCTACGGGATCCAGTAAGTTCAGTAGAACTTCGGTTTCAACATATTTAACCCTGTCATAGCTCAGTCGATTAAGGCAGTGTCTGGGTTGCTCCCGGACGCAGGTTCGAATCCTCGTCACGGTCCTTGTGCATTTGTTCATGTATAATACACTAGCTATCTGTACCTCGACACAAATAATGATTTAACTAATTATTCGGCAGCACTAGGCTGTTGAATGAGGCTACTTATAATACAACTCACACTTAAACTCACTTTAACAACAGCTTAAACTGTTCTAGAAAAGATTATATCAACTGTTCGGTGTTTGATTTGTTGACATGAGGTTCTGTTAAACCATTCATCAAAGAACCTTGTACAGTACTTGGGTGATTAGTAACATAAATATACAACAAACTACTACAAAGAATATAGAACAACTCAACGTACCTCTCTAAATTGGTGTCTTTCGTCTGCGTTTCTTGTAGTTTTATACGGAAGGTCTATAAGTTATAAGAGGAAAAAAATTATTGTGATGCATATATTTATATGTATATATGTATTTTTAATTTAATCCTGAAGACAGCATGTATCCAAACAATGATATATTAGGCATTACAAAATAATACTGATATAATGCGACACCGAAAACTATACAATAATAAACAATACAATCCTTATCCACCATCAGATAAGTGACCAACGTGAAACTCCCTCTTGAGAGACCTCTGATACAGCTTAATCTTTAAATCTAATCTTAATCTAAATCTAAATCTTAATCTAATTGCTACCTGGCTAATTCACTGTGTGTACGTTCGACTCTGTCAGTGATGTTGCCTCTTGAGATGGGGAGATTTCTGTTCTACCTCTTCCAGTGGGCAAGCCACCTTGCACTCCACGCAAGGACCTATCTGGTTGCTACCACTGTAGGTCTGACCCTACCTATGGTGATAGCGTGGTCACAATAGATTTTACTGACATCGGTCACTTCTCGTGGACTTTCCGTGTTACTAAAATTAATATGCCCATACTGGAGTGCAGATTCCTATGTCATCACATCATTGTGAATCTGGCATGTGGTAGTCTCTACTGGATGACTGGCACTCAACGATTGCTCACCAGCTTGGCACTGAGTACATCACCAACCCAGCAGAACATGTGCTGGATCCAAGGACATCACCGGGCCTCATGCCTAAGACGCCAAATTTAATCACTTAAGTCATCCTCCACAATGTACCTCGGGTCAGCCTAAATCCAGAATGATTCTAGATGGTCAAGGAAGAATCTAATAAGTTGTTAGCTGTTGGTGTTGTGAGACGTACTGATAGTTTCTGAGCCTCCCAACTGCCTATGGTTGCCAGAACAACCGCAGTGGAAGTCTTGCCTTGTAATAATACAGAGCCCTTAATGTAAGGACACTTTTGGACCAAAATCTCATCCCACACATTCAGGATTTCTTTAACAAACCGCAAGGAGCGAACACTTTCTCTAAAATATATTTGGTTTGAGCATTTCACCAATTCTTGGTGTATGCTGCGTATGTCCCCAGAATAGCAAAGTACTATACCTTTTGGCTAGTTTAAAATGTTCTTGATGCCATTTGGCCTCTGTCAAATAGTCCAGACATTCCAACATTTCATTGATCAAGTCATCAGAGACCTTCTCAAGTGCTGTGCCTACATTAATGCCTCGTCAGAGAGAGTCCATCTACAGTTGAACATCGGCAGCACCTTCTGCTACTCACTCACAGCTATGGACTCCAGATTAAGCAAGGTAAATACATTTTTTTAGGTGCCTGAACTCTACTTCCTGAGTCGCAAAGTACCTGATATCGTGCCATTGGCGAAGAAGACTGAGGCTCTCCAAGAGTTCTTACGACCCATAACCCCTAAGAAGCTATTTGAATTCCAGGGTGTGGTGAGTGTTTACAAGATTTATCTAATACTTTTCCAACATCTCAAAACCTTCGCTTGGATTGCATGGGGTAGGCAGTCATGGAAGGCCACAATACGCTGAGCAAGTGTTCGCTAATCTCTAGCAGCTAGTTCATCTAAACCTCCTTGCCCATCCAGTGTTCTGTACACCAACAGCCTCTCTACCAACGGCTCTGACACTAATATGGCAGTGGTCTTACAATATGTTCATTAATGACATATTATATCCAATTACTTCCTCCATGATACACTTAACCTCAGTGGAGGCAAAATACAGTACGTTCCAAAGGGGAAGAATTAATTACTCAAAACTTCAGTCATTTTCTATAGGGACATTACTTTCCGCTCCTCGCCAACTACTCCCAACTGACTTAACGATTTGGTGGTCAAGGGCAGTTCCCAATCACTGTGAGTCACTGAACACTAGAGCAATATATCCCAATTCCTGACTTGGTAAGGTAACTATGAGAAAGCTCTAAGTTGATAAAACTGTATAGTACTTATAAGGATATGAGAACAAGGAGCTGGGATATAAGGGAAACTGTATATACCGTCGCCACTGCCATTTCTCGACCTAGTTTGTGTGCCATCCTCCATGCGACGTCTCACATTTGACGTCGCATATGAGCGCGTACCCCCAACACCTGTGAATTCTCCCTCAGCACTTTACGTCAGTGTTGTACCCTTGCTGAAGTCCGAGGATACTGTTACTTAAGACACTTCTCTCATTGGCGTCCTACAGCTGTACATACCAAAGACACATTTTTAGAGGAGCTTCACGGCTGTCCACTCCTTGGCTAACCTTGACATCCAGAATACGTCGGGCCTCCTGAACAAGTAGGTGGTATGGCCAGGAATCATCACTGATGTCCGCTTTTAATGTCAACAATCAAAGATACACACAACCACACAGATGCCGCTGCAGTATTTCCCGCGAATGTCTGTCAGACTTTAGATGGTTCATGAAGAGATCAGCGGCCCTCTTCCTCAACATGGAGGGCGCTTATACAAACTTCACCTGGACCCACCACGTCTCAAGATGAGACCAGAACATATGGTGGAGATATGGACAGAGTTGGTAGTTCTTAGTTTCCTCACTGGTTCAGTCTCTGGGATTGGAGCTCCCACAGCAACGATTATCTCCGACCAAGGATTGTAATTCGGGTCACACTTATGTTAGAAACTGCAGCAGTTCCTGGGAGCCGCCCACAACCACACCACAGCTTACTGTCTTCAGTCTAACAAGATGGTTGAACAGTTACCTCCAACTGAAAGTGGTGTTGTTATCACAACCAGACATAACTGTTTGAATTGCCAACCTTTGAACATCTGAAAATGGCGCCACTTCTACCCTCCGCCTGTCCAAAGTTTCTCCCACATTATGTTACCAATGAAAACAAGTCACAAGTCCATCCTCACTCCCACTGGAGCCTCTTGCAGAAGTAAACACTTTCGTATTTTACTACTGCTACCACTGTGACATGGGGGGGGGGGGTTCCTGTACTACTACTGACACACGTGCGGACCCCTGAACCACCACGGTGACGGCACCTGCCATGTTAACAGGGAAAGCTGCAGATACAGTTCTGGCCCAACCTGTACTACCAACTATGCTGATGATCAACTCAGGAGACCAGTCAAGTACCTGCCTGCAACTCAACCAGTCACACGGACTGACCAACACAGATATAAATGCAGTACAGATGTGCAAATTCTTCCCACAGGATCTCTGAGCGGCGTTGATTCAAGGTCGTCCCAAAGCACAGCTGTAAATCTGATGGCATTAGGAATTCAAAATACTAGGCTTTAATCAAATCTAAAATAATGTAACCATATTAGCATATATTTAATTTAATCTTTATAAAGCACTGCTATGTATTTAAGTCTTATTTAAGTATTTATTTATGCTCTGCTCTTATTTGTAAGTGTTCAATACTATACCACAAAGTAACACAGATTATGTGAAAGGTTTAGTTCAAAAGTTTGGCTAAGTATAAGACTGTACCTTTAGGACCATATATGAAGGGCAATGGATCGAACCACGGAAACATTTTGGCCGGAAATTTTCTCCTGATTAACTCTGAAAGCAAAAAAAAAAATAAATTGATAATGACCAGATATATTATTTTTTTAGATTCAACAGAGCAGAAGTTGTTAAACACATGGGGGCAAAATTTCCCCGAAGCGACCATACGAGTCATAAATACTCATACTCCGTCTAAGTCAAACAAAAACAAGCAACACTTAGTGGACCAGCCAGAGGCTTAGTGCCCGCGCAGTGGACCAGCCAGAGGCTTAGTGCCCGCGCAGTGGACCAGCCAGAGGCTTAGTGCCCGCGCAGTGGACCAGCCAGAGGCTTAGTGCCCGCGCAGTGGACCAGCCAGAGGCTTAGTGCCCGCGCAGTGGACCAGCCAGAGGCTTAGTGCCCGCGCAGTGGACCAGCCAGAGGCTTAGTGCCCGCGCAGTAGACCAGCCAGAGGCTTAGTGCCCGCGCAGTAGACCAGCCAGAGGCTTAGTGCCCGCGCAGTGGACCAGCCAGAGGCTTAGTGCCCGCGCAGTGGACCAGCCAGAGGCTTAGTGCCCGCGCAGTAGACCAGCCAGAGGCTTAGTGCCCGCGCAGTAGACCAGCCAGAGGCTTAGTGCCCGCGCAGTGGACCAGCCAGAGGCTTAGTGCCCGCGCAGTGGACCAGCCAGAGGCTTAGTACCCGCGCAGTGGACCAGCCAGAGGCTTAGTGCCCGCGCAGTAGACCAGCCAGAGGCTTAGTGCCCGCGCAGTAGACCAGCCAGAGGCTTAGTGCCCGCGCAGTGGACCAGCCAGAGGCTTAGTGCCCGCGCAGTGGACCAGCCAGAGGCTTAGTGCCCGCGCAGTGGACCAGCCAGAGGCTTAGTGCCCGCGCAGTAGACCAGCCAGAGGCATAGTGCCCGCGCAGTAGACCAGCCAGAGGCTTAGTGCCCGCGCAGTGGACCAGCCAGAGGCTTAGTGCCCGCGCAGTGGACCAGCCAGAGGCTTAGTGCCCGCGCAGTGGACCAGCCAGAGGCTTAGTGCCCGCGCAGTAGACCAGCCAGAGGCTTAGTGCCCGCGCAGTGGACCAGCCAGAGGCTTAGGGCCCGCGCAGTAGACCAGCCAGAGGCTTAGTGCCCGCGCAGTGGACCAGCCAGAGGCTTAGTGCCCGCGCAGTGGACCAGCCAGAGGCTTAGTGCCCGCGCAGTAGACCAGCCAGAGGCTTAGTGCCCGCGCAGTGGACCAGCCAGAGGCTTAGTACCCGCGCAGTGGACCAGCCAGAGGCTTAGTGCCCGCGCAGTAGACCAGCCAGAGGCTTAGTGCCCGCGCAGTAGACCAGCCAGAGGCTTAGTGCCCGCGCAGTGGACCAGCCAGAGGCTTAGTGCCCGCGCAGTGGACCAGCCAGAGGCTTAGTGCCCGCGCAGTGGACCAGCCAGAGGCTTAGTGCCCGCGCAGTGGACCAGCCAGAGGCTTAGTGCCCGCGCAGTAGACCAGCCAGAGGCATAGTGCCCGCGCAGTAGACCAGCCAGAGGCTTAGTGCCCGCGCAGTGGACCAGCCAGAGGCTTAGTGCCCGCGCAGTGGACCAGCCAGAGGCTTAGTGCCCGCGCAGTGGACCAGCCAGAGGCTTAGTGCCCGCGCAGTAGACCAGCCAGAGGCTTAGTGCCCGCGCAGTGGACCAGCCAGAGGCTTAGGGCCCGCGCAGTAGACCAGCCAGAGGCTTAGTGCCCGCGCAGTGGACCAGCCAGAGGCTTAGTGCCCGCGCAGTGGACCAGCCAGAGGCTTAGTGCCCGCGCAGTAGACCAGCCAGAGGCTTAGTGCCCGCGCAGTAGACCAGCCAGAGGCTTAGTGCCCGCGCAGTGGACCAGCCAGAGGCTTAGTGCCCGCGCAGTGGACCAGCCAGAGGCTTAGTGCCCGCGCAGTGGACCAGCCAGAGGCTTAGTGCCCGCGCAGTAGACCAGCCAGAGGCTTAGTGCCCGCGCAGTGGACCAGCCAGAGGCTTAGGGCCCGCGCAGTAGACCAGCCAGAGGCTTAGTGCCCGCGCAGTGGACCAGCCAGAGGCTTAGTGCCCGCGCAGTGGACCAGCCAGAGGCTTAGTGCCCGCGCAATGGACCAGCCAGAGGCTTAGTGCCCGCGCAGTGGACCAGCCAGAGGCTTAGTGCCCGCGCAGTAGACCAGCCAGAGGCTTAGTGCCCGCGCAGTGGACCAGCCAGAGGCTTAGTGCCCGCGCAGTGGACCAGCCAGAGGCTTAGTGCCCGCGCAGTGGACCAGCCAGAGGCTTAGTGCCCGCGCAGTGGACCATCCAGAGGCTTAGTGCCCGCGCAGTGGACCAGCCAGAGGCTTAGTGCCCGCGCAGTGGACCAGCCAGAGGCTTAGTGCCCGCGCAGTGGACCAGCCAGAGGCTTAGTGCCCGCGCAGTGGACCAGCCAGAGGCTTAGTGCCCGCGCAGTGGACCAGCCAGAGGCTTAGTGCCCGCGCAGTGGGCCAGCCAGAGGCTTAGTGCCCGCGCAGTGGGCCAGCCAGAGGCTTAGTGCCCGCGCAGTAGACCAGCCAGAGGCTTAGTGCCCGCGCAGTGGACCAGCCAGAGGCTTAGTGCCCGCGCAGTGGACCAGCCAGAGGCTTAGTGCCCGCGCAGTGGACCAGCCAGAGGCTTAGTGCCCGCGCAGTGGACCAGCCAGAGGCTTAGTGCCCGCGCAGTGGACCAGCCAGAGGCTTAGTGCCCGCGCAGTGGACCAGCCAGAGGCTTAGTGCCCGCGCAGTGGACCAGCCAGAGGCTTAGTGCCCGCGCAGTGGACCAGCCAGAGGCTTAGTGCCCGCGCAGTGGACCAGCCAGAGGCTTAGTGCCCGCGCAGTGGACCAGCCAGAGGCTTAGTGCCCGCGCAGTGGACCAGCCAGAGGCTTAGTGCCCGCGCAGTGGACCAGCCAGAGGCTTAGTGCCCGCGCAGTGGACCAGCCAGAGGCTTAGTGCCCGCGCAGTGGACCAGCCAGAGGCTTAGTGCCCGCGCAGTGGACCAGCCAGAGGCTTAGTGCCCGCGCAGTGGACCAGCCAGAGGCTTAGTGCCCGCGCAGTGGACCAGCCAGAGGCTTAGTGCCCGCGCAGTGGACCAGCCAGAGGCTTAGGGCCCGCGCAGTGGGCCAGCCAGAGGCTTAGTGCCCGCGCAGTGGGACCAGCCAGAGGCTTAGTGCCCGCGCAGTGGACCAGCCAGAGGCTTAGTGCCCGCGCAGTGGACCAGCCAGAGGCTTAGTGCCCGCGCAGTGGACCAGCCAGAGGCTTAGTGCCCGCGCAGTGGACCAGCCAGAGGCTTAGGGCCCGCGCAGTGGACCAGCCAGAGGCTTAGTGCCCGCGCAGTGGGCCAGCCAGAGGCTTAGTGCCCGCGCAGTGGACCAGCCAGAGGCTTAGTGCCCGCGCAGTGGACCAGCCAGAGGCTTAGTGCCCGCGCAGTGGACCAGCCAGAGGCTTAGTGCCCGCGCAGTGGACCAGCCAGAGGCTTAGTGCCCGCGCAGTGGACCAGCCAGAGGCTTAGTGCCCGCGCAGTGGACCAGCCAGAGGCTTAGTGCCCGCGCAGCGGACCAGCCAGAGGCTTAGTGCCCGCGCAGTGGACCAGCCAGAGGCTTAGTGCCCGCGCAGTGGACCAGCCAGAGGCTTAGTGCCCGCGCAGTGGACCAGCCAGAGGCTTAGTGCCCGCGCAGTGGACCAGCCAGAGGCTTAGTGCCCGCGCAGTGGACCAGCCAGAGGCTTAGTGCCCGCGCAGTGGACCAGCCAGAGGCTTAGTGCCCGCGCAGTGGGACCAGCCAGAGGCTTAGTGCCCGCGCAGTGGACCAGCCAGAGGCTTAGTGCCCGCGCAGTGGACCAGCCAGAGGCTTAGTGCCCGCGCAGTGGACCAGCCAGAGGCTTAGTGCCCGCGCAGTGGACCAGCCAGAGGCTTAGTGCCCGCGCAGTGGACCAGCCAGAGGCTTAGTGCCCGCGCAGTGGACCAGCCAGAGGCTTAGTGCCCGCGCAGTGGACCAGCCAGAGGCTTAGTGCCCGCGCAGTGGACCAGCCAGAGGCTTAGTGCCCGCGCAGTGGACCAGCCAGAGGCTTAGTGCCCGCGCAGTGGACCAGCCAGAGGCTTAGTGCCCGCGCAGTGGACCAGCCAGAGGCTTAGTGCCCGCGCAGTGGACCAGCCAGAGGCTTAGTGCCCGCGCAGTGGACCAGCCAGAGGCTTAGTGCCCGCGCAGTGGACCAGCCAGAGGCTTAGTGCCCGCGCAGTGGACCAGCCAGAGGCTTAGTGCCCGCGCAGTGGACCAGCCAGAGGCTTAGTGCCCGCGCAGTGGACCAGCCAGAGGCTTAGGGCCCGCGCAGTGGGCCAGCCAGAGGCTTAGTGCCCGCGCAGTGGGCCAGCCAGAGGCTTAGTGCCCGCGCAGTGGACCAGCCAGAGGCTTAGTGCCCGCGCAGTGGACCAGCCAGAGGCTTAGTGCCCGCGCAGTGGACCAGCCAGAGGCTTAGGGCCCGCGCAGTGGACCAGCCAGAGGCTTAGGGCCCGCGCAGTGGACCAGCCAGAGGCTTCGGGCCCGCGCAGTGGGCCAGCCAGAGGCTTAGTGCCCGCGCAGTGGACCAGCCAGAGGCTTAGTGCCCGCGCAGTGGACCAGCCAGAGGCTTAGTGCCCGCGCAGTGGACCAGCCAGAGGCTTAGTGCCCGCGCAGTGGACCAGCCAGAGGCTTAGTGCCCGCGCAGTGGACCAGCCAGAGGCTTAGGGCCCGCGCAGTGGGCCAGCCAGAGGCTTAGTGCCCGCGCAGTGGGCCAGCCAGAGGCTTAGTGCCCGCGCAGTGGGCCAGCCAGAGGCTTAGTGCCCGCGCAGTGGGCCAGCCAGAGGCTTAGTGCCCGCGCAGTGGGCCAGCCAGAGGCTTAGTGCCCACGCAGTGGACCAGCCAGAGGCTTAGTGCCCGCGCAGTGGGCCAGCCAGAGGCTTAGGGCCCGCGCAGTGGACCAGCCAGAGGCTTAGTGCCCGCGCAGTGGACCAGCCAGAGGCTTAGTGCCCGCACAGTGGGCCAGCCAGAGGCTTAGTGCCCGCGCAGTGGACCAGCCAGAGGCTTAGTGCCCGCGCAGTGGACCAGCCAGAGGCTTAGTGCCCGCGCAGTGGACCAGCCAGAGGCTTAGTGCCCGCGCAGTGGACCAGCCAGAGGCTTAGTGCCCGCGCAGTGGACCAGCCAGAGGCTTAGTGCCCGCGCAGTGGACCAGCCAGAGGCTTAGTGCCCGCGCAGTAGACCAGCCAGAGGCTTAGTGCCCGCGCAGTGGACCAGCCAGAGGCTTAGGGCCCGCGCAGTGGGCCAGCCAGAGGCTTAGTGCCCGCGCAGTGGGCCAGCCAGAGGCTTAGTGCCCGCGCAGTGGACCAGCCAGAGGCTTAGTGCCCGCGCAGTGGACCAGCCAGAGGCTTAGTGCCCGCGCAGTGGACCAGCCAGAGGCTTAGGGCCCGCGCAGTGGACCAGCCAGAGGCTTCGGGCCCGCGCAGTGGACCAGCCAGAGGCTTAGTGCCCGCGCAGTGGGCCAGCCAGAGGCTTAGTGCCCGCGCAGTGGACCAGCCAGAGGCTTAGTGCCCGCGCAGTGGACCAGCCAGAGGCTTAGTGCCCGCGCAGTGGACCAGCCAGAGGCTTAGTGCCCGCGCAGTGGACCAGCCAGAGGCTTAGTGCCCGCGCAGTGGACCAGCCAGAGGCTTAGGGCCCGCGCAGTGGGCCAGCCAGAGGCTTAGTGCCCGCGCAGTGGGCCAGCCAGAGGCTTAGTGCCCGCGCAGTGGGCCAGCCAGAGGCTTAGTGCCCGCGCAGTGGGCCAGCCAGAGGCTTAGTGCCCACGCAGTGGACCAGCCAGAGGCTTAGTGCCCGCGCAGTGGGCCAGCCAGAGGCTTAGGGCCCGCGCAGTGGACCAGCCAGAGGCTTAGTGCCCGCGCAGTGGACCAGCCAGAGGCTTAGTGCCCGCGCAGTGGGCCAGCCAGAGGCTTAGTGCCCGCGCAGTGGACCAGCCAGAGGCTTAGGGCCCGCGCAGTGGGCCAGCCAGAGGCTTAGTGCCCGCGCAGTGGACCAGCCAGAGGCTTAGTGCCCGCGCAGTGGGCCAGCCAGAGGCTTAGTGCCCACGCAGTGGACCAGCCAGAGGCTTAGTGCCCGCGCAGTGGACCAGCCAGAGGCTTAGTGCCCGCGCAGTGGACCAGCCAGAGGCTTAGGGCCCGCGCAGTGGGCCAGCCAGAGGCTTAGTGCCCGCGCAGTGGACCAGCCAGAGGCTTAGTGCCCGCGCAGTGGGCCAGCCAGAGGCTTAGTGCCCACGCAGTGGACCAGCCAGAGGCTTAGTGCCCGCGCAGTGGGCCAGCCAGAGGCTTAGGGCCCGCGCAGTGGACCAGCCAGAGGCTTAGTGCCCGCGCAGTGGACCAGCCAGAGGCTTAGTGCCCGCGCAGTGGGCCAGCCAGAGGCTTAGGGCCCGCGCAGTGGACCAGCCAGAGGCTTAGTGCCCGCGCAGGAATATCCTGCGAAAAAATAGATAATATTAAAGAAATTACCTTGCTCTGAAATGATAATATCAAGAGTTATTATTTGCATGTAATTGCAATATTTAGAGAACAATTTTAAAACCGTAAATGAAATGAAGTTACTTGAGGAAGCAATAAAGGAAATGTCTTTATGTGCTTGGGAAGGTTATCTTCAGGTTCCCTTGAGATGATTTCGGGGCTTAGCGTCCTCGCGGCCCGGTCCTCGACCAGGTCTTCTTTTTTGTTATACATACCCCCAAGAAGCAGCCCGTAGCAGTTGTCTAACTCCCAGGTACCTATTTACTGCTAGGTGAAAATGCACATCAGAGTGAAAGAAACTTTGCACATTTGTTTCCGCCTCCACCGGGAACTGAACCCGGAACCTCAGGACTATGCATGAATCCAAAGCGCTGTCAGGCCCCCTTATAACACTGGCCTGGGAAACACTCCTTCTGGGAAGAAGAAAGGGAAGGGAATTATCAGGAGAAAGCGCCAAGCCATTACAACTATATAGCAATGGAAAGAGGTTAGGATAAGGATTTGGGATGGGACGGGGGGAAAGGAATGGTGCCCAACCACTTGCATGGTTAGGGATTGAACACCGACCTGCATGAAGGTATACCGTTGCTCTACCGTCCAGTGCAAGGGGTTGGGGAGTGTTTACAATTTCATCTACGTTGGTCTCATTTTCCTAATTGTAACACTTCCCCGACAGGAGTCAGCTTGAATTAATCCCGTTAATAACCAGGAAACTGTGCAACATAGCACCTAGACATGGTGGGGGCGATTTTAACTCAATAAAGCTAAATAAAAAATAGTTTTTGTCCCTTCTAATATGGTTAAAATGTGTTCCCCTGATCACGGGATAAAAAAAAAAAAAGATTGTATATGACTGACTTCGGCCGTGGTGAAGTGAGTATATTGGATGGCCTATAGCCACGTGACAGGAGTTGCTGTGGAGGTATATGTAGATATATATATCAATATCTCTGATTTGTTTTCACTCTTTTTATATCCAGGATTATTCAATGGTGTGTCATTTGAGAAATTTATGTAATAAAATGAGTGAAACATCAGAATGCTCAAATATTCGTCTCGTAAATATGCGGACTATATTAAGTGTCTATAGCACAATATAGCGCCACACACTAACCAGACGACGAGACAACATGCGTCCAATGCAGTACAAACATTTCCCAGTGTTGTGCTGGTGTGATACAGATGGATTAAAGTTTGCCAGCAGGCCTGATAATGCCGTCGTCTCTGTGGCTCTGTGATATAATACGACCTCACTTCCAGGCTGTGTCGGTTGTCCAACTTTGGTCAAGTTTGGAAGCCCTGAAAAATTTAAGAAGATGTCTTATGTGAGTTTGAAGGTCTGCTTGCCCTGCCAGGAGTACCGACCTCTCACCTTGCACCAGTGACACAGTGTGTGCAAATATTGAACTTCAGCCAGCATTTGTTTCGTGTTGGTTCACGATGTTCCGTTTCCGTTTAAAATGATAGACTATGAATGCTAGTGTGATTGGGCGGTTTGGAGAGGTGCTAGGAATGGGCCAGAACCGTTTGTTTCACTCATGGGAATTTCAAGGGTATTGAAGTGGAACCTGAACTGTGAAAGTTATTTTATCAAGAGATTTGCCTTCCACTGTTTATGTCCAGGGTTTCCGGCTTAGTATAGTGTACATTGGTCAGCCCATTACTTGTTTCAGGAGTGGGCTCCCCAGACGTTTTGTGGCTCTGTGTATGGTACAGGCAAAGGACAAGATGAATATATATGGGGGGATTTTCAAGTCTGGTGCATGCAGAACAAAGTCGTACTCGTGGGTTCGATGGAGGTGGCACCTGCGCTCGAAGATGTGGCACGGAATGAATGTGTGACAGTTTCCGGGTGAGGACCATGTAATACGTGGGGTGTCAGCGACACTTTCAGTTGCTTCTACCACTACTGGCCTGATGGATGTGGATGCACAGGTTCAAGGCAGGGAAAGACATATATAGGTCTCCAATGGGGACCAGGTGGATGGTTCGATTGATACAGTTGGTTGTCCTGCTGTTTTATTGCCGGTGCATCAGAGTTCAGCCCTGTGGACTCGGTTGTGGTGGTGAACCCTGCGGATAAGGAGGACTGACGAATTAGTGGTGAATGCAAGCCACAGAGGGAGGATACTAATGGGTGTCTCCTGTAGAGAATTGTGTTTGTGTGATGGAGGCGGCGGTCCACGATGAGCTACCTAGCAGTGTCTCGCCAGAACACTGGCCCTGAGAGGTCGTGCTGGACAGAGGTGTGGTGGAGTCTGGCGTTGCCCTCATGTTGGTAAGCGTCCACCGCCTGGTATGGGAAGTCCGGGTACATGGCTAAAGTGGAGGCGTACCTCCTCAAGTGGAATACTTCACTGCCCAGAAACTTCGAACTATAAGGAGACCCTACATGGAGAGGCCACTCCAGACCGACAACCAGGCCACTCCAGACCGACAACCAGGCCACTCCAGACCGACAACCAGGCCACTCCAGACCGACAACCAGGCCACTCCAGACCGACAACCAGAGCGCAACTCCATAGTATCCTGAGACTGATAGATGCCTACTACTACTACTACTACCTCCTCTCAGTGTAGGGTCTACTGGGAGTGTCGAAGTTTCTGGGCAGTGGAGTGCGGTGGCAGGGAAAAAGCGTAGTTTCGATGATGAGCGTGTTGACGTTGTCTCTCCTGAAGGATTCAGAGGTTGGGTCAAGGGCTAGTGAGTGCCACTCTGTCGATTTCTGGTAGAGTGGGAGGTGGTGAGTAGTTTAAATGTGGCGTTTTCATGTCGAAGGTAGTAGGTCGCATGTTAGGGATTGCCCAGGGATTGGGTGTGCTAAAAAAATTAATGCATGTCACGTGGGTTCCGAATTGTTTTGTGTGAATATGCATTGTATTGAATTTAGATTCTGTGATAAATTTTGGGCACTATATTGTATTATAGTGCAAAGTTTTATTGTATTATAGTGCATAGTGTTCCCCCCATACAATTGTTTGGGGTTTTATCTATATTACAAATTCATATTTTCTTGCCTGTAACAACTTTGGTGCCTAGTTTCTAGTACATGTAACGACCACCGCTGGTTGGAGATCCTTTTCCTGAGTGATTGAATTGGTACTTATGACTTCAGTATGCCTGAATCTTTTTCTTAATGATTCAGTAACCGAGTTATACTTCGTGCGTTGATATGTCATGTTTAATCGGTCATTGAGGGCCTTTTTATTCCTATTAATTTGTTAATGCATGTTTCTTGTACATCATTCTGTCAATGTCTGTAAGGCATTGTTACTGTGTGGTGTCTTGCCTTTATATTATCTTATGTATATTAAATTACATTCCATTGTATTTAGTTTGCTGTACTTTCTCTGCTTTCCAATGTGCTGTCATGTTCTCTGTATGTGCAGTTATCTGGGTGTGGTTCTTATTTATATGTGATGTGTGTGGACAGTACATTAAGGGCTTTCAGTTTGTTCTCCTTGTGCTCACTCTGTCATCTGCGTGCTTGTGAACTATTTTGTTCTTCTGTTCGTCGTAAGTCTTGTTTGCAAACGATGAGACACAATAATGTGGCTGAAGATATATAGACCAAACTACACATCAGAAGGTGAAGAAACGACGATGTTTTGGTCCGACCTGGACCATTCTCAAGTAAAATTCGCCTTACGACAAACTAACGACGTTTTTCTTTTCTTTTCTTTTTATTTGTAAAACAAACAAAACAACATAAACGGCACTGAAGCACCAAATAAAACCGATTAGAAGTTCCACACCACACATCAACACCATAAAGGAGAAATACAACACAGAACATTCAGAGTAACACATCATGGAAAACATTGAAAACATTAATAACAATGAACACAGAAACATAGGGCACAGAGCAATACAACACAATGTGTAAACGCAAATTGAACAGTAAAAATGGTACAAAGGAACACACTTCAGGAAGAGCCGCACCACCCTGATGGGGCGTGCCAATATGACATAGTAAGTAAAACACCCAACACCAAGGTATCAAAATAATGAAAGACAGTGAATATAAGTGTACAAAAGAAAAACAAAACAAAAATGAAAGTAAAGTAAAAACACACATAATACTCTGCACAAAACACAACAACAGACATACCAAGGAAACAGAAACACATTACACACACACATGAACAGAGCATAAACAAATCAGGACACACACAGCACAAAGAAACCCCATGTGAAAAACAATACACATCAAATGTGAAAGTTCAATAGAGACATATAAATGACAACACAATAAGTATAACACAGTAAATATAACATGAAATAGAACAGAGTACACACAAACAGCAACCGCACCCAGACGGGTCGTGCCAACCTGGACACATGATGTAAGCACATAATAAAAGGCATCAATACATAAGGACAGGGAGAACACAAAGCAAGCACAAGCACTACGTACATTTAGCCGGGAACTCCTGCGCCAGATAGCGCAAGCAGTACGTTTCCCAAATCAGCATGACGTGATCGGTTACACCCAGATAGTAGAAGAGCACCATGGGATTAGATGCACCTGAGTTCCAACATCTGATGCTCACGTATCAGGGGCTACAGTTAGTGCCCGCAAGCAACACAACCAGAGGCCAGAGTCAGTGCTCGCAAGCAACACATCAGAGGCCACAGTTGGCCCACAAACAATACATCAGAGGCCACAGTTAGTGCCCACAAGCAACACATCAGAGGCCACAGTTAGTGCCCACAAGCAACACATCAGAGGCCACAGTTAGTGCCCACAAGCAACACATCAGAGGCCACAGTTGGTGCCCACAAGCAACACATCAGAGGCCACAGTTAATGCCCACAAGCAACACACCGAGAGGGCACAGTTGGTGCCCACAAGCAACACATCAGAGGCCACAGTTAGTGTCCACAAGCAACATATCAGAGGCCACAGTTAGTGCCCGCAAGCAACACATCAGAGGCCACAGTTGGTGCCCACAAGCAACACATCAGAGGCCACAGTTAGTGCCCACAAGCAACACACCGAGAGGCCACAGTTGGTGCCCACAAGCAACACATCAGAGGCCACAGTTAGTGTCCACAAGCAACACATCAGAGGCCACAGTTAGTGCCCGCAAGCAACATATCAGAGGCCACAGTTGGTGCCCACAAGCAACACATCAGAGGCCACAGTTAGTGCCCACAAGCAACACATCCAGAGGACACAGTTAGTGCCAACAAGCAACACATCAGAGGCCATAGTTAGTGCCCACAAGCAACACATCAGAGGCCACAGTTAGTGCCCACAAGCAACACATCAGAGGCCACAGTTAGTGCCCACAAGCAACACATCAGAGGACACAGTTAGTGCCCACAAGCAACACATCCTGAGGCCACAGTTAGTGTCCACAAGCAACACATCCTGAGGCCACAGTTAGTGCCCACAAGCAACACATCAGAGGCCACAGTTAGTGCCCACAAGCAACACATTTGTAAGTAATCACAGCTTACGTTTGAAAGTACTTCAAGTCAAAAACTAACTCTGTACTCTGGTTTAAGTACGAAGACCTAAAGGCGTATACAGTCAAAACTTGTTAATATAAATCTAATAAATTAGTCATAAATTAGCATATTTACTTAACCTAACCTAACTTTTTTGGCTACCTAACCTAACCTAACCTATAAAGATAGGTTAGGTTAGGTTAGGTAGGGTTGGTTAGGTTCGGACATAAATCTACGTTAATTTTAACTCTAATAAAAAAAAATTGACCTCATACATAATGAAATGGGTAGCTTTATCATTTCATAAGAAAAAAATTAGAGAAAATATAATAATTCAGGAAAACTTGGCTTATTAGGCAAATTGGGCCTTGCATAGTAAGCCGAGAAGTGCGTTCTAGCTACTAGGTACGACATATATGTATATATATATATATATATATATATATATATATATATATATATATATATATATATATATATATATATATATATATATATATATATATAGTGCTGGAGTAAATATGCTGATGTATATGGAGCTTTGACAACTTTTGTAGTTAAATTTCTATATATAATTAAATAATAAAGATGCATTTACCAAATACCTTGATGATAAAAGGTAGCTTTGTGGTGGTGGGTGGTGGTGGAGGGCAGATTTGTGGTGGTGGAGGGCAGCTTTGTGGTGGTGGAGGGCAGCTTTGTTGTGGTGGAGAGCAGCTTTGTGGTGGTGGAGGAGGGCAGCTTTGTGGTGGTGGAGGGCAGCTTTGTGGTGGTGGTGAAGGGCAGCTTTGTGGTGGTGGTGGAGGGCAGCTTTGTGGTGGTAGGTGGTGGTGGAGGGCAGCTTTGTGGTGGTGGGTGGTGGTGGAGGGCAGCTTTGTGGTGGTGGAGGGCAGCTTTGTGGTGGTGGAGGGCAGCTTTGTTGTGGTGGAGAGCAGCTTTGTGGTGGTGGAGGAGGGCAGCTTTGTGGTGGTGGAGGGCAGCTTTGTGGTGGTGGAGGGCAGCTTTGTGGTGGTGGAGAGCAGCTTTGTGGTGGTGGTGGAGGGCAGCTTTGTGGTGGTGGAGGGCAGCTTTGTGGTGGTGGTGGAGGGCAGCTTTGTGGTGGTGGTGGAGGGCAGCTTTGTGGTGGTGGTGGAGGGCAGCTTTCTGGTGGTGGTGGGCAGCTCTGTGGTGGTGGTGGAGGGCAGCTTTGTGGTGGTGGGTGGTGGTGGAGGGCAGCTTTGTGGTGGTGGTGGAAGGCAGCTTTGTGGTGGTGGAGGGCAGCTTTGTGGTGGTGGTGGAGGGCAGCTTTGTGGTGGTGGAGGGCAGCTTTGTGGTGGTGGTGGAGGGCAGCTTTGTGGTGGTGGTGGAGGGCAGCTTTGTGGTGGTGGAGGGCAGCTTTGTGGTGGTGGTGGAGGGCAGCTTTGTGGTGGTGGTGGAGGGCAGCTTTGTGGTGGTGGTGGAGGGCAGCTTTGTGGTGGTGGGTGGTGGTGGAGGGCAGCTTTGTGGGGGTGGTGGAGGGCAGCTTTGTGGTGGTGAGTGGTGGTGGAGGGCAGCTTTGTGGTGGTGGTGGAGGGCAGCTTTGTGGTGGTGGTGGGCAGCTTTGTGGTGGTGCTGGAGGGCAGCTTTGTGGTGGTGGAGGAGGGCAGCTTTGTGGTGGTGGTGGAGGGCAGCTTTGTGGTGGTGAAGGGCAGCTTTGTTGTGGTGGAAAGCAGCTTTGTGGTGGTAGAGAAGGGCAGCTTTGTTGTGGTGGAGGGCAGCTTTGTGGTGGTGGTGGAGGGCAGCTTTATGGTGGTGGTGGAGGGCAGCTTTGTGGTGGTGGAGGGCAGCTTTGTGGTGGTGGTGGAGGGCAGCTTTGAGGTGGTGGTGGAGAGCAGCTTTGTGGTGGTGGTGGAGGGCAGCTTTGTGGTGGTGGTGGTGGGCAGCTTTGTGGTGGTGGTGGAGGGCAGCTTTATGGTAGTGGTGGAGGGCAGCTTTGTGGTGGTGGTGGAGGGCAGCTTTGTGGTGGTGGTGGAGGGCAGCTTTGTGGTGGTGGGTGGTGGTGGAGGGCAGCTTTGTGGTAGTGGTGGAGGGCAGCTTTGTGGTGGTAGTGGAGGGCAGCTTTGTGGTGGTGGTGCAGAGCAGCTTTGTGGTGGGGGTGGAGGGCAGCTTTGTGGTGGTGGTTGAGGGCAGCTTTGTGGTAGTGGGTGGTGGTGGAGGGAAGCTTTGTGGTGGTGGTGGAGGGCAGCTTTGTGGTGGTGGTGGAGAGCAGCTTTGTGGTGGTGGTGGAGGGCATCTTTGTGGTGGTGGTGGAGGGCAGCTTTGTGGTGGTGGTGGAAAGCAGCTTTGTGGTGGTGGAGGGCAGCTTTGTGGTGGTGGAGGAGGGCACCTCTGTGGTGGTGGGTGGTGGTGGAGGGCAGCTTTGTGGTGGTGGAGGGCAGCTTTGTGGTGGTGGAGGGCAGCTTTGTAGTGGTGGAGGGCAGCTTTGTGGTGGTGGTGGAGGGCAGCTTTGCGGTGGTGGAGGGCAGCTTTGTGGTGGTGGAGGGCAGCTTTGTGGTGGTGGAGAGCAGTTTTGTGGTTGTGAAGGGCAGCTTTGTTGTGATGGTGGAGGGCAGCTATGTTGTGGTGGTAAAGGGCAGCTTTGTTGTGGTGGTGAAGGCAGCTTTGTGGTGGTGGTGGGCAGCTTTGTGGAGGTGGAGGGCAGCTTTGTGGTGGTGAAGGGCAGCTTTGTGGTGGTGGAGGGCAGCTTTGTGGTGGTGGTGGAGGGCAGCTTTGTGGTGGTGGTGGAGAGCAGCTTTGTGGTGGTGGAGGAGGGCAGCTTTGTGGTGGTGGAGGGCAGCTTTGTGGTGGTGGTGAAGGGCAGCTTTGTGGTGGTGGTGGAGGGCAGCTTTGTGGTGGTGGGTGGTGGTGGAGGGCAGCTTTGTGGTGGTGGGTGGTGGTGGAGGGCAGCTTTGTGGTGGTGGAGGGCAGCTTTGTGGTGGTGGAGGGCAGCTTTGTTGTGGTGGAGAGCAGCTTTGTGGTGGTGGAGGAGGGCAGCTTTGTGGTGGTGGAGGGCAGCTTTGTGGTGGTGGAGGGCTGCTTTGTGGTGGTGGAGGTCAGCTTTGTGGTGGTGGTGGTGGGCAGCTTTGTGGTAGTGGAGGGCAGCTTTGTGGTGGTGGTGGAGGGCAGCTTTGTGGTGGTGGTGGAGGGCAGCTTTGTGGTGGTGGTGGTGGAGGGCAGCTTTCTGGTGGTGGTGGGCAGCTCTGTGGTGGTGGTGGAGGGCAGCTTTGTGGTGGTGGGTGGTGGTGGAGGGCAGCTTTGTGGTGGTGGAGGGCAGCTTTGTGGTGGTGGAGGGCAGCTTTGTTGTGGTGGAGAGCAGCTTTGTGGTGGTGGAGGAGGGCAGCTTTGTGGTGGTGGAGGGCAGCTTTGTGGTGGTGGAGGGCAGCTTTGTGGTGGTGGAGAGCAGCTTTGTGGTGGTGGTGGAGGGCAGCATTGTGGTGGTGGAGGGCAGCTTTGTGGTGGTGGTGGAGGGCAGCTTTGTGGTGGTGGTGGAGGGCAGCTTTGTGGTGGTGGTGGAGGGCAGCTTTCTGGTGGTGGTGGGCAGCTCTGTGGTGGTGGTGGAGGGCAGCTTTGTGGTGGTGGGTGGTGGTGGAGGGCAGCTTTGTGGTGGTGGTGGAAGGCAGCTTTGTGGTGGTGGAGGGCAGCTTTGTGGTGGTGGTGGAGGGCAGCTTTGTGGTGGTGGAGGGCAGCTTTGTGGTGGTGGTGGAGGGCAGCTTTGTGGTGGTGGTGGAGGGCAGCTTTGTGGTGGTGGAGGGCAGCTTTGTGGTGGTGGTGGAGGGCAGCTTTGTGGTGGTGGTGGAGGGCAGCTTTGTGGTGGTGGTGGAGGGCAGCTTTGTGGTGGTGGGTGGTGGTGGAGGGCAGCTTTGTGGTGGTGGTGGAGGGCAGCTTTGTGGTGGTGGGTGGTGGTGGAGGGCAGCTTTGTGGTGGTGCTGGAGAGCAGCTTTGTGTTGGTGGTGAAGGGCAGCTTTGTGGGGGTGGTGGAGGGCAGCTTTGTGGTGGTGAGTGGTGGTGGAGGGCAGCTTTGTGGTGGTGGTGGAGGGCAGCTTTGTGGTGGTGGTGGGCAGCTTTGTGGTGGTGCTGGAGGGCAGCTTTGTGGTGGTGGAGGAGGGCAGCTTTGTGGTGGTGGTGGAGGGCAGCTTTGTGGTGGTGAAGGGCAGCTTTGTTTTGGTGGAAAGCAGCTTTGTGGTGGTAGAGAAGGGCAGCTTTGTTGTGGTGGAGGGCAGCTTTGTGGTGGTGGTGGAGGGCAGCTTTATGGTGGTGGTGGAGGGCAGCTTTGTGGTGGTGGAGGGCAGCTTTGTGGTGGTGGTGGAGGGCAGCTTTGAGGTGGTGGTGGAGAGCAGCTTTGTGGTGGTGGTGGAGGGCAGCTTTGTGGTGGTGGTGGTGGGCAGCTTTGTGGTGGTGGTGGAGGGCAGCTTTATGGTAGTGGTGGAGGGCAGCTTTGTGGTGGTGGTGGAGGGCAGCTTTGTGGTGGTGGTGGAGGGCAGCTTTGTGGTGGTGGGTGGTGGTGGAGGGCAGCTTTGTGGTAGTGGTGGAGGGCAGCTTTGTGGTGGTAGTGGAGGGCAGCTTTGTGGTGGTGGTGGAGAGCAGCTTTGTGGTGGGGGTGGAGGGCAGCTTTGTGGTGGTGGTGGAGGGCAGCTTTGTGGTAGTGGGTGGTGGTGGAGGGAAGCTTTTGGTGGTGGTGGAGGGCAGCTTTGTGGTGGTGGTGGAGAGCAGCTTTGTGGTGGTGGTGGAGGGCATCTTTGTGGTGGTGGTGGAGGGCAGCTTTGTGGTGGTGGTGGAAAGCAGCTTTGTGGTGGTGGAGGGCAGCTTTGTGGTGGTGGAGGAGGGCACCTCTGTGGTGGTGGGTGGTGGTGGAGGGCAGCTTTGTGGTGGTGGAGGGCAGCTTTGTGGTGGTGGAGGGCAGCTTTGTAGTGGTGGAGGGCAGCTTTGTGGTGGTGGTGGAGGGCAGCTTTGCGGTGGTGGAGGGCAGCTTTGTGGTGGTGGAGGGCAGCTTTGTGGTGGTGGAGAGCAGTTTTGTGGTTGTGAAGGGCAGCTTTGTTGTGATGGTGGAGGGCAGCTATGTTGTGGTGGTAAAGGGCAGCTTTGTTGTGGTGGTGAAGGCAGCTTTGTGGTGGTGGTGGGCAGCTTTGTGGTGGTGGAGGGCAGCTTTGTGGTGGTGAAGGGCAGCTTTGTGGTGGTGGAGGGCAGCTTTGTGGTGGTGGTGGAGGGCAGCTTTGTGGTGGTGGTGGAGAGCAGCTTTGTGGTGGTGGAGGAGGGCAGCTTTGTGGTGGTGGAGGGCAGCTTTGTGGTGGTGGTGAAGGGCAGCTTTGTGGTGGTGGTGGAGGGCAGCTTTGTGGTGGTGGGTGGTGGTGGAGGGCAGCTTTGTGGTGGTGGGTGGTGGTGGAGGGCAGCTTTGTGGTGGTGGAGGGCAGCTTTGTGGTGGTGGAGGGCAGCTTTGTTGTGGTGGAGAGCAGCTTTGTGGTGGTGGAGGAGGGCAGCTTTGTGGTGGTGGAGGGCAGCTTTGTGGTGGTGGAGGGCTGCTTTGTGGTGGTGGAGGGCAGCTTTGTGGTGGTGGTGGAGGGCAGCTTTGTGGTGGTGGAGGGCAGCTTTGTGGTGGTGGTGGAGGGCAGCTTTGTGGTGGTGGTGGAGGGCAGCTTTGTGGTGGTGGTGGTGGAGGGCAGCTTTGTGGTGGTGGGTGGTGGTGGAGGGCAGCTTTGTGGTGGTGGGTGGTGGTGGAGGGCAGCTTTGTGGTGGTGGAGGGCAGCTTTGTGGTGGTGGAGGGCAGCTTTGTTGTGGTGGAGAGCAGCTTTGTGGTGGTGGAGGAGGGCAGCTTTGTGGTGGTGGAGGGCAGCTTTGTGGTGGTGGAGGGCAGCTTTGTGGTGGTGGAGAGCAGCTTTGTGGTGGTGGTGGAGGGCAGCTTTGTGGTGGTGGAGGGCAGCTTTGTGGTGGTGGTGGAGGGCAGCTTTGTGGTGGTGGTGGAGGGCAGCTTTGTGGTGGTGGTGGAGGGCAGCTTTCTGGTGGTGGTGGGCAGCTCTGTGGTGGTGGTGGAGGGCAGCTTTGTGGTGGTGGGTGGTGGTGGAGGGCAGCTTTGTGGTGGTGGTGGAAGGCAGCTTTGTGGTGGTGGAGGGCAGCTTTGTGGTGGTGGTGGAGGGCAGCTTTGTGGTGGTGGAGGGCAGCTTTGTGGTGGTGGTGGAGGGCAGCTTTGTGGTGGTGGTGGAGGGCAGCTTTGTGGTGGTGGAGGGCAGCTTTGTGGTGGTGGTGGAGGGCAGCTTTGTGGTGGTGGTGGAGGGCAGCTTTGTGGTGGTGGTGGAGGGCAGCTTTGTGGTGGTGGTGGAGGGCAGCTTTGTGGTGGTGGGTGGTGGTGGAGGGCAGCTTTGTGGTGGTGGTGGAGGGCAGCTTTGTGGTGGTGGGTGGTGGTGGAGGGCAGCTTTGTGGTGGTGCTGGAGAGCAGCTTTGTGGTGGTGGTGAAGGGCAGCTTTGTGGGGGTGGTGGAGGGCAGCTTTGTGGTGGTGAGTGGTGGTGGAGGGCAGCTTTGTGGTGGTGGTGGAGGGCAGCTTTGTGGTGGTGGTGGGCAGCTTTGTGGTGGTGCTGGAGGGCAGCTTTGTGGTGGTGGAGGAGGGCAGCTTTGTGGTGGTGGTGGAGGGCAGCTTTGTGGTGGTGAAGGGCAGCTTTGTTGTGGTGGAAAGCAGCTTTGTGGTGGTAGAGAAGGGCAGCTTTGTTGTGGTGGAGGGCAGCTTTGTGGTGGTGGTGGAGGGCAGCTTTATGGTGGTGGTGGAGGGCAGCTTTGTGGTGGTGGAGGGCAGCTTTGTGGTGGTGGTGGAGGGCAGCTTTGAGGTGGTGGTGGAGAGCAGCTTTGTGGTGGTGGTGGAGGGCAGCTTTGTGGTGGTGGTGGTGGGCAGCTTTGTGGTGGTGGTGGAGGGCAGCTTTATGGTAGTGGTGGAGGGCAGCTTTGTGGTGGTGGTGGAGGGCAGGTTTGTGGTGGTGGTGGAGGGCAGCTTTGTGGTGGTGGTGGAGAGCAGCTTTGTGGTGGGGGTGGAGGGCAGCTTTGTGGTGGTGGTGGAGGGCAGCTTTGTGGTAGTGGTGGAGGGCAGCTTTGTGGTGGTAGTGGAGGGCAGCTTTGTGGTGGTGGTGGAGAGCAGCTTTGTGGTGGGGGTGGAGGGCAGCTTTGTGGTGGTGGTGGAGGGCAGCTTTGTGGTAGTTGGTGGTGGTGGAGGGAAGCTTTGTGGTGGTGTTGGAGGGCAGCTTTGTGGTGGTGGTGGAGAGCAGCTTTGTGGTGGTGGTGGAGGGCATCTTTGTGGTGGTGGTGGAGGGCAGCTTTGTGGTGGTGGTGGAAAGCAGCTTTGTGGTGGTGGAGGGCAGCTTTGTGGTGGTGGAGGGCAGCTTTGTGGTGGTGGAGGGCAGCTTTGTAGTGGTGGAGGGCAGCTTTGTGGTGGTGGTGGAGGGCAGCTTTGCGGTGGTGGAGGGCAGCTTTGTGGTGGTGGAGGGCAGCTTTGTGGTGGTGGAGAGCAGTTTTGTGGTTGTGAAGGGCAGCTTTGTTGTGATGGTGGAGGGCAGCTATGTTGTGGTGGTAAAGGGCAGCTTTGTTGTGGTGGTGAAGGCAGCTTTGTGGTGGTGGTGGGCAGCTTTGTGGTGGTGGAGGGCAGCTTTGTGGTGGTGAAGGGCAGCTTTGTGGTGGTGGAGGGCAGCTTTGTGGTGGTGGTGGAGGGCAGCTTTGTGGTGGTGGTGGAGAGCAGCTTTGTGGTGGTGGAGGAGGGCAGCTTTGTGGTGGTGGAGGGCAGCTTTGTGGTGGTGGTGAAGGGCAGCTTTGTGGTGGTGGTGGAGGGCAGCTTTGTGGTGGTGGGTGGTGGTGGAGGGCAGCTTTGTGGTGGTGGGTGGTGGTGGAGGGCAGCTTTGTGGTGGTGGAGGGCAGCTTTGTGGTGGTGGAGGGCAGCTTTGTTGTGGTGGAGAGCAGCTTTGTGGTGGTGGAGGAGGGCAGCTTTGTGGTGGTGGAGGGCAGCTTTGTGGTGGTGGAGGGCTGCTTTGTGGTGGTGGAGGGCAGCTTTGTGGTGGTGGTGGAGGGCAGCTTTGTGGTGGTGGAGGGCAGCTTTGTGGTGGTGGTGGAGGGCAGCTTTGTGGTGGTGGTGGAGGGCAGCTTTGTGGTGGTGGTGGTGGAGGGCAGCTTTCTGGTGGTGGTGGGCAGCTCTGTGGTGGTGGTGGAGGGCAGCTTTGAGGTGGTGGTGGAGAGCAGCTTTGTGGTGGTGGTGGAGGGCAGCTTTGTGGTGGTGGTGGTGGGCAGCTTTGTGGTGGTGGTGGAGGGCAGCTTTATGGTAGTGGTGGAGGGCAGCTTTGTGGTGGTGGTGGAGGGCAGCTTTGTGGTGGTGGTGGAGGGCAGCTTTGTGGTGGTGGGTGGTGGTGGAGGGCAGCTTTGTGGTAGTGGTGGAGGGCAGCTTTGTGGTGGTAGTGGAGGGCAGCTTTGTGGTGGTGGTGCAGAGCAGCTTTGTGGTGGGGGTGGAGGGCAGCTTTGTGGTGGTGGTTGAGGGCAGCTTTGTGGTAGTGGGTGGTGGTGGAGGGAAGCTTTGTGGTGGTGGTGGAGGGCAGCTTTGTGGTGGTGGTGGAGAGCAGCTTTGTGGTGGTGGTGGAGGGCATCTTTGTGGTGGTGGTGGAGGGCAGCTTTGTGGTGGTGGTGGAAAGCAGCTTTGTGGTGGTGGAGGGCAGCTTTGTGGTGGTGGAGGAGGGCACCTCTGTGGTGGTGGGTGGTGGTGGAGGGCAGCTTTGTGGTGGTGGAGGGCAGCTTTGTGGTGGTGGAGGGCAGCTTTGTAGTGGTGGAGGGCAGCTTTGTGGTGGTGGTGGAGGGCAGCTTTGCGGTGGTGGAGGGCAGCTTTGTGGTGGTGGAGGGCAGCTTTGTGGTGGTGGAGAGCAGTTTTGTGGTTGTGAAGGGCAGCTTTGTTGTGATGGTGGAGGGCAGCTATGTTGTGGTGGTAAAGGGCAGCTTTGTTGTGGTGGTGAAGGCAGCTTTGTGGTGGTGGTGGGCAGCTTTGTGGAGGTGGAGGGCAGCTTTGTGGTGGTGAAGGGCAGCTTTGTGGTGGTGGAGGGCAGCTTTGTGGTGGTGGTGGAGGGCAGCTTTGTGGTGGTGGTGGAGAGCAGCTTTGTGGTGGTGGAGGAGGGCAGCTTTGTGGTGGTGGAGGGCAGCTTTGTGGTGGTGGTGAAGGGCAGCTTTGTGGTGGTGGTGGAGGGCAGCTTTGTGGTGGTGGGTGGTGGTGGAGGGCAGCTTGTGGTGGTGGGTGGTGGTGGAGGGCAGCTTTGTGGTGGTGGAGGGCAGCTTTGTGGTGGTGGAGGGCAGCTTTGTTGTGGTGGAGAGCAGCTTTGTGGTGGTGGAGGAGGGCAGCTTTGTGGTGGTGGAGGGCAGCTTTGTGGTGGTGGAGGGCTGCTTGTGGTGGTGGAGGTCAGCTTTGTGGTGTGGTGGTGGGCAGCTTTGTGGTAGTGGAGGGCAGCTTTGTGGTGGTGGTGGAGGGCAGCTTTGTGGTGGTGGTGGGGGCAGCTTTGTGGTGGTGGTGGGGAGGGCAGCTTTCTGGTGGTGGTGGCAGCTTGGTGGTGGTGGAGGCAGCTTTGTGGTGGTGGGTGGTGGTGGAGGGCAGCTTTGTGGTGGTGGAGGGCAGCTTTGTGGTGGTGGAGGGCAGCTTTGTTGTGGTGGAGAGCAGCTTTGTGGTGGTGGAGGAGGGCAGCTTTGTGGTGGTGGAGGGCAGCTTTGTGGTGGTGGAGGGCAGCTTTGTGGTGGTGGAGAGCAGCTTTGTGGTGGTGGTGGAGGGCAGCATTGTGGTGGTGGAGGGCAGCTTTGTGGTGGTGGTGGAGGGCAGCTTTGTGGTGGTGGTGGAGGGCAGCTTTGTGGTGGTGGTGGAGGGCAGCTTTCTGGTGGTGGTGGGCAGCTCTGTGGTGGTGGTGGAGGGCAGCTTTGTGGTGGTGGGTGGTGGTGGAGGGCAGCTTTGGTGGTGGTGGTGGAAGGCAGCTTTGTGGTGGTGGAGGGCAGCTTTGTGGTGGTGTGGAGGGCAGCTTTGTGGTGGTGGAGGGCAGCTTTGTGGTGGTGGTGGAGGGCAGCTTTGTAGGTGGGGTGGAGGGCAGCTTTTGTGGTGGTGGAGGGGCAGCTTTGTGGTGGTGGTGGAGGGCAGCTTTGTGGTGGTGGTGGAGGCAGCTTTGTGGTGGTGGTGGAGGGCAGCTTTGTGGTGGTGGGTGGTGGTGGAGGCAGCTTTTGTGGTGGTGGTGGAGGGCAGCTTTGTGGTGTGGGTGGTGGTGGAGGGCAGCTTGTGGTGGTGCTGGAGAGCAGCTTTGTGTGGTGGTGAAGGGCAGCTTTGTGGGGGTGGTGGAGGGCAGCTTTGTGGTGGTGAGTGGTGGTGGAGGCAGCTTTGTGGTGGTGGTGGAGGGCAGCTTTGTGGTGGTGGTGGAGCAGCTTTGTGGTGGTGCTG